>NC_142081.1:38693345-38996186 GCF_054644295.1 Miniopterus natalensis | reverse complement strand
AGTACTCTAAAGAGCTAGTTGGGACAATATAATATCATCTACCTAGAAGAGATACTATACCATTGTTAAGTTTTGGGAGTTTAACTTCTGAATTTTTTTCATATGGTACAAGATTTAATTCCGTATTATCAATACAAGTGGCATTTGTTAATAACCTGATGTTCTTTTTGCTGTTGTTGCTGCTTTTTTAAAAATTTTATTTGGTTACATGTTTCAACTAGAGTGAGCATACCTTTTCATTGAACTTTTAGTTGTGGTTTCTACTTGATTTTTCTTTAAAATGTTATATAAAGCCCTGGGATGTTCCTAGTCCTGAAGATTGAAGCTGTCAGTACATAATTTTACACTGGTTTTTTGTTTTTGTATTTTTAAATTTATCTTCATTGATTTCAGAGAGAGGAAGGAAGAGGGAGAGAGAGAAAGAGAGAGAGACATCAATGATGAGAGTCATCATTGGTCGGCTACCTCCTGCACACCCCCAGCTGGGGATCAAGCCTGCAACCTGGGCATGTGCCCTGACTAGGAATCGAATGGTGATCTTCTGGATCCTAGGTGGATGCTCAACCACTGAGCCACGCCCAGTGGACAATTTTACAGTGTTAATTAGCATTTCTCCAGTTTCTGTTATACTTGAAACGTTAATTAAAAATAAAGGTCAATAAGGTTTTGTTTTCCTAAAATAAGCTTTTTAGTTAATATTAGATTGGTATGTTGTAGGCTTAAAATTTGGCAGATTTTAAGGTTACTTGTTCCTCATTGTTAAATTTATTAATGAGAGTGAATTAGCTTTGACACTTCATCTTTCCCCCCAGAATATGTGTAATGTGAACATGGATAGGTTTCTGAACTCTTAATTATTGCCAAAAGAGGGGAAAGCATTTTTAAACCTCTGGAAGTTGAAACACACTTTGGGCTAGGTTAAGAGAGTCCAAGCAAACAGGGTGTGTGAAAACAAGAACTGTGGAGAACTACACTGGCCTTGTCCATTAAGTTTATTCTCCTGACCACCTTGCTCTTTCTAGTGCCAGCTTTATCACCAAGCAGATGCACGAGCATGAGCAGGTTATCTTTTTGTGCCTCCATTTCATCAGCCCTTCACTTAGAAAAATACTTGTCCTACTGACTTCTTATAGGCTTTCTGCTAGGTTGAAATGAAGTAGATAGTATATGTTAAGTGCTTTCTAACTGTATGTAAGTGTAGGATAGAAGTAACTTTTTTCTTTTGCTTCTTCCTAAATCTCTTGATTTTCCGCTTGATTCCAAAACCAAATGGGAAGTGGGCCTCCTCATTTAGATCTCTCTTACCCTTTGTAAGCCTCAGCCCTTTTTTCTTCCTCTTGCCTAGTCATGTACCCTTCACTCTGCCTTGGCTTGTTGATTAACTATTTTCTTTGTCTCCTTTTCCTTCTTCCATGTCTGGGTAGTCCCTCTGCTGGTAATGGATATTCATCTGTTCATTTGCCAAACTAGCAGCTTCTTGTTGAAAATCTTTAATATTCCCTCTTTCTTAGCCCAACTAGGGTCTTTTGAAGAATAGTTAAAGGCATAGAGTGAGATTAAATAGGTTTAGGTTAGGAAGCCAGTCTAACTTGTAATTTTTAAGATAACTACTATTTTGTCCTAGCCAGTTTGGCTCAGTGGTTAAAGCGTCGGCCCAAGGACTGAAGGGTGTCTCGGGTTTGATTCCAACCAAGGGCACGTACCTCAATTCCAGGCTCATTCCCCGGCCCTGGTCTGAGTGTGTGTAGGAGGCAACCAATCCGTGTGTCTTTCTCACATCAATGTTTCTCTCTCACACTGATGTTTCTCTCTCTCTCTCTTGCTCTTTCTTTCTCTCCCCGCCCCCCCCCCCCCCCACTCTCTAAAGCAATGGAAAAATGTCCTCAGGTGAGGACAAAAAGTAAATAAATAGGTAAAATAATAATAAAATAACTACTATTTTGCATATATCTATTACCTCCTAGTTATGGTTCATGATGACTTTGACCCCTTATTTGCATTGGTTTATCTTCAGTTGTAACAGTGTTCTTTTATATAAGTGCTTTAAATTGATTGGCTCTAAGCATAAGTAGTCAGGTAATATAGAAGCTTGAGAGACCTGGCTTTATCACTTGAAAGTAGCAAAATTAGGGCAAGTTCTTTTATTTTTATACACTTCAGTTTACTCATCTGTCAGAGTAGGTTTATGGTCACCTCAACAGCTTTTTGGTTAGGATTAAATGACTTACTGTTCATGAAAACACCTTAGATAGTGTTTGGCACATAGTAGATGTTTTAACAAGTATTAGGTTTCTTTCCCTAACATTGTGGGATTAAAATGGATGTACTGTTTACTTACACATGTTGTTTGTTTTCTACATCTTTTTTTTCCAGAACTATTCCATGGCAGTATATCTTGTAAAACAGTTGTCCTCAACAGTGCTTCTTCAGAGGTTACGAGCAAAGGGAATAAGGAATCCGGATCATTCTAGAGCTTTAAGTACGTATGATAAACTTACTTCATTTGTGTAGCTGAACTTTTTGGTAAAGCTTAGAGTAGTATATTCTCAGCTCAAGAAATTTTAGGGTGCTTTTTTTAATTAGAGCATATCATTGAGGATTAAACACACTGAAAACCTTGTTTTGTGAGCTAGAGTAAATCAAGACTTGAATAATTTAGTATCTTAGTCATCACCTGTACTTTTCTGTATTTTACTGATCTTAAAATTAGCTTTGTCAAGTCAGTACACAAACATGGAAGAGTACTTTCCTAAAACTTCAGGAAGTAAATGTTTAAGGAATTATAAGAGATTGTAAGGAAATCTTTGTATATATTTCATGAGAGTTATTTTTTCTTTACGGTTTATCTAGAAATAATGTGCAGGGATATGTGTTGACTACTTCCCTGCATTAACAAAGTAAAGAAAGAGTCAGTGGGGTGGTAGAAATAATAATGAAGGTAGGCTCTGCTATTAATCAGTTATGTGGCCTTGGGCAAGTCACTGTACTCCTGTGAGTTTCATATTCCTCATGTATAACAAGAGGTTTATACCACATGGTTTCTAAAACCTCTCCAAAGTCTGGGCTCATAGGTATGAACAACAAAATGATTTATTTTGTGATGTTGAATCTGAGATATAGTATGGTCTGCAAATTGACTGTTCTGTCCTCAGTTTTTGAGGGTAAATAAGGCAAGAGTTTGGCAGCCTTTCCAAAGAGGTGAACTAAGGTTTTCCTTTATCATCTTCTTTGTGAGAGAGAGAGTTTTCATAGATGGATTTGGGAATGGGCTGGGTGCTTAAAGAGCAAAACTTTTGCAGACAGGAGTTAGATAGTTTACCCTTTAAGGATTCTTGATGTGAATTGATTAATGAAGCATACTGTCAGATTTGTGGTTAGGAACACTGGTGGAAAAAAGTAAAGTAATAAGGCCAATTTTCCTCTCACTTCCCTTTGTGGCATAGCTTTTATCTTTTCTTTCTAACTTATTTCTATGCCAGAGTAAAAGATCCCACTACCTCTGAATCAGTATATCCACAATAGTTCATTGAAGGATTTTTCTGTGTTAAAGGGGCTTTTTAAAAAGGCAAATAATCCTGAGTCAAGAGGAGCACACTTTTGGCTAATGCCTCAGTAGGTATTACTTGACATGCAGTGGAGAATTGGAATGACAGTAGTGCCATGGGATCAGTCTCGGGGAGTGGAAGCACCATTTGGCAGGGACAAGGAGATAGTGGGGGATCCTGAAAGAAGAGAAGGATCAGACATTTGTTTTGAAGGAGAGTGCAAGAGAAGAATTTTTTAACACTCTTGCTGAAGTCTATTCCTGGTCATTCTACTGAGAATCTTTTTTGTATTTGCCACATAGTGCTGCAGTCTCATCTAGTCAGAAAGCATTATGGAATAAGGTCAGCCTGTGTGGAAAAAGTAATACCAAAAAATAAGTCAGATGAAGCTATTATATTTCATAATAATAAGGCAAGTTGTCTTTGCTCAAGCTCTTTTCCACTTGTACCAGTAGCACTGTTCGGAGGGAGAGTGGGAAGGTGAGCCTAGAATTACTTTATTTTCTAGAAGTAACCATTATTAGCCACTATTCAGCAGCAAAAGGTGCTAAATCAAAGGCTTATTTATTTCATCTCTGATACAGTACTGGAGGTGAAGGGTACTTGCAGATTGGGTAGGATTTTTGTGGCAGTTAATATCTTATCTTACTGGCCTGGGGAACCAAAAACCATTTATTTGGATCCCACCAATAAGACATTTCTTGTAAGTAACTAAAGAACAGATTGTTTGCCTTTATGCTGTCTGTAAAGAAATAACTTTCCTAACAAAATAATTGTGTAATTAAAAGATTATGTAAAACAACTTGACAGAAGAAAATGTTTGCACATTTCTCAGGTATTTTTGAAGAAAATTTACCTTATAAATATGAATCACTCTTAATTTTATCAATAAATTCTACTGGCAAAGTTTTAGTAGTCAAATCAGGCACTATTCTTGAAAGAAAAAAATTGATAGTATTTAGACTTTTCACAGATAAATCCATCCTTGATTGATTTGATTTAGTAGATTTTTGTATTGTGGTTTCCACCTTTGTGTAGAGTTGTCCCTTCACAACTATCACAAAAACAGTCCTTTACTAATTCTTGGTCAAGTTCCTGTTTCCCCTCTCACTTCCTTTCAGCAGTCGCATTAAACTTTGGCCATACTTTACTAAAACACTATTCCTCCTCTCTCAGCACACTGCCAATGCAAGAAAATTGGGGCTGCAAGATGTGAATTCTCTAAACTACACTTTTCTTCCTTAATCTTAGTGCCACCATAACTACTTTTCAACGTATCTGCACCTGTACCCAACCTTACTTTATTTTATTCAGTCTCAGGAGGCAATGTCCTTTTTCCTGCTACAAGTTAATTTTTATTCATTTATTCTCACTTAAGAAATTATATTAAGAGTCTGATATGTTTCAGACACAGGAGAATATAGCATTAAACAAGACACATATAGCCTCTGCATCCTTCAGAACTTTGCAGTCTTGTGGAAAAGACAGAATTAAATGATCGCATAAGTCGGTAATGAATTCACAGTTGTGATGTGTGCCTTAAAGAAGAAAGGGAACTTGAGGTAACAACAGGAAAACATAGTCCTCTCTGGTGCTGTGAAAGTTATAATGATGCAGAGGAATTAAGCCCCAATTCCTCTGGGAGGGAGAGAGATGCCAGGAGATAAGACCTGTCGAGCTGGAGTGGGAGAGAACAAAGGAGGAGAGTGACCAGAGAGAGTGCCGTGGAATGAAGCCATATGGGCAATAGAAAGATAGATGATAGAAAACCCTTAAAGGATTTTTAAGCAGAGTAATGTGGTCAGATTTGGGCGATATAAAGATCACTTTGACAACTGAATTGAAGGGGTGCAAAACTGATACAGTGAGGCCAGTTAGGAACCTATTGTACAAGTAAGAGATGATGGTTTCTTGAGCTAAGGTAATGATGGAAGTAGCGAAAAGTTGACAGTTTGAGAAGTGTTGAAGGGTAGAAATGGTGGAATACATGTGGGGAGTGAAGGAGGACTTCTAGGCTTCATAAGCACCAGGTTATATGGTAGTGTCATTTACTGAAGTGGAAAACAGTGTTGAAATTATCAAGTTGCAGGGAAGAGGTCAGAGTGCATTCTTAGACTTTTGGTGTTTGAGATGTCCATGAGGCATCCAGAAGGAGATGCTCAGAAACAGTATTAAGAGACCTGGCTCCCTCACTTAACTGCTCTCTGTCCTATGTTGTGTGGTTTTTTTGTTTGTTTTTTTTCAGTTCCTCTCTCTACAGGCTTTCTTTCAACCTTCCCTGTCAAGTTCTTTTTCATCCTTTAAAATACACAAAACCAAGTTATTCTCTAGGTAGAGCTCTGTGTTCATTTTGTTCTCATCCTAGTTCCTTTTTTTTTTCTTTAAATACATCTTTATTGATTCAGAGAGAAGAAGGGAGAGGGAGAGAGAGAAACATCAGTGCTGAGAGAGTCATTGATCGGCTGCCTCCTGCACACCCCCGACTGGGGATCAATCCTGCAGCCCGGGCATGTGCCCTGACTGGGAATCTAACCGCGATCTCCTGGATCCTAGGTCTATGCTCAACCACTGAGCCATGCCCGGCCGGCTCATCCTAGTTTCTTCATGAGTAATCTATTCTTGCTCTTCCTGCCTCCTCATTGCAACTCATTGTGATCTTTTTATTTAAAAAAAAATTTTTTTTAAACTATGTCTTTATTGATTTCAGAGAGAGGAAGGGAGAGGGAGAGAGAGATAGAAACATCAATGATGAGTCATTGATCAGTTGCCTCCTGTACATCCCCTACTGGGGATCAAGCCTTCAACCTGTGCATGTGCCCTTTACCCCAGAAATTGAACCTTGATCTCCTGGATCATAGCACAACCGCTGAGCCATGCTGGCCTGGCTCATTGGGATCTTTTAGCTCCCATCCTTCCACTGAAACTGCTTCTGTAGATATCACAAATCACCAATCTGATTGCCAAATTTAAAGTTTATCTTTTCAGTTTTTATCTTGGATATTTTTTCTGTTTCATACCATCCACTTTCTGCTTGAAATTCTCTTCTCTGACTGTTACTTCTCAATACTTGCCTTCAGTGGATTCTCTTGAAGGGAAGCATGCTAAATGTTTGTTTTCCCTGAGGTTTTATCCTTGGTCAACTTTTTTCATGCTTTCCCTAGAGGTAATCATATTATCCACTCTTGTGGTTTGAACTAGTACCAACTCCCAAATACATATCTTCACCCCAGACCTTCCCCTGAATTTCAAATACAGATATGTATAGCTAACTGCCTTTACCAAAACATTTTACTGGCTCCTCAATTTCAAGTATTTCAAACTGAACTCACCAAGTTCTTTCAAACTTACACCCTAAATACTCCTCAGATCTGTCTTTTCTCTCTCTCTACCATCACTCCTCTTGTTTAAGCTCTCATACCCTGCCTTTATTTTAAAAACCTTTTCTTAATTAACATATTCCTCTCCTTTCTTGGCTCCTCTTTATTATCTCTTCTAGTAGTAACCTAAGTGACTAGTATAGATCTAATCTTAGCCATTCCCTTGGAATTCATGTCTTCTTTTTTTAATGTTTTTATTGATTTCAGGGAGAGGTAGGAAGAGGGAGGGAGAGAGAGATAGACACATCAGTGATGAGAGAGTCATTGATTGGCTGCTTCCTGCATGCCCTCCACTGGGAATCCAGTGGGCAACCCGAGCATGTGCCCTGACCGGGAATCGAACCGTGTCCTCCTGGTTTATAGGTCGATGCTCAACCGCTGAGCCACACCAACCGGGCAAAATTCATGTCTTCTTAACACCAATAGAATAAAAACTCCAACTGCAGTAGCGGGATGTGCAGCTTTCCATGGTGTGGCACCTGCTTACTACTTTCTAGTATCATCTGTGTTCACTCTTCTTCTCATACTTTACATTTTAAAAATATTGAATTCTTTTCTTTTTCCTCAGTGCTTTGTGTGTATTGTTCTCTACACCTCAAAACTTCACTGTTGTCTCTTTTGCCTAACTCAGTTATCCTTCAGGTTTCACATTTTCCACAGGGTATCTCTGAACCCCCCAGAGTAGATGAGTTGACTTTCAGCTGGCTTCCTTAACATACTTCCATCAGCATCTTTACTTCCTATGAGACTGTGAGTTCCTTTGGACAGGAATTTAATCTTATTTTTCTTTGAATTCCTAGTGCTTAGCACAATGCTCGGCACGTAGTAGAGCCTGAGAATTTTGTTGAAGTAAACTCTGAAAAGAAATCTAGAGTAAAAATTAGGTCTCTGTACCTATTCTCTTGCTTATAAAGTGAAATATTGGACTTAATATGTTCAGTTATTTCCAGCCTTAAAATTCTAAAAGGCTGAATATAAAGTAATTGAATATTAAGAAAGGATAGAAATTATTTTTAGAAAAACAAACCTAGAACAGCACTGCCTGATAGAACAATCTGTGATGCTGGAAATATTCTACATTTGTACTGTTCCATATGGTAGCCACCAGCAACATGTGGCTATTGAGCACTTGAAATGTAGCTAGTGCAACTGAGGAACTGAATTTTAAATTTTCTTAAATTTAAATTTAAATATAGCCACATGTGACTAATAGCTAACTCTCATAGCTTGGGACAACAGGAATTTTAAAAGATTAATTTTAAATGTGACTAGTTATAACTTTAGGTCATATAATAAAATGCTTTTACCACTGCAATTCACAATGATTCAAGAAATTTTAACTTCCAGAAGACTTCTCACGTTTTGGGTGATGCAGCATGATGAACATTATGTCTTTGTTTTTATTTTTTATTCCCTTGCCGACAAAGAATAAGTACTTATTTTATTTTTCCTCCATGCTCTGCTGTGATTAAATTTAACATAGTAAGTTTTTTCCTTTTCAGTTATGTTTATTGAAGTACAGTTTACAAATAATAAAAATTCACCTTTTTATGTGTACAGTTTGATGAATTTGACAGATGTATGTAATCATGAACCACTGTCACAATCAAAATATAGAACATCCTTCACCCTAGAAAGTTCCCTTGAGGCTCATTGCAGTCCATCTCATTTCCTTACCTCTAGTTACCATAACCATTGATGTGGTTTCTGTCTCTGTAGTATTGTCTTATACAGAATGTCAGATATTTGAATGCTACAGCATGTACCCTTTTGGTCTGGCTTATTTCACTTAGTATAATGCTTTTGAAGGTTATCCATGTAGTGTATTCCTCTTTATTGCTGAGTCACATGGTAAGTGTATGGAAGACAGGCTTGCTGTGTCTTATAAAGTGCATGTACGGTTTTCGTATTCCTGCCATTATGTACGAGATTTTGAATTGTTCCCCATCCTCACTAGCTCTTTGCATTGTCAGACTGCTCTGATTTTTGGCCACTCTGGTCAGTGTGGAGTGGTGTCTCATTAGATTTCTTTCTTAATACGTTTTTATTGATTTCAGAGAGGGAGAGAAAGAAACATCAGTGATCTGCTGCATCCTACACTCCCCCTACTGGGGATCGAGCCTGCAGCCTGGGCATGTGCCCTGACTGGGAATGGAACTGTGTCCTCCTGGTTCATAGTTTGACTCCCAACCACTGAGCCGCGCCACTGGGCTCTCAGAGTTTTGATGTGCATTTTCCTAATGATTAATGATGTTAAACATCTGTTCATATGCTTACTTGCCATCCCTCTAGCTTCTTTGATAAAATGTCTGTTCAGATATTTTCTCCATTTCTTTTTATAGTTTTGTGCTTTTAAGTTACAGTTTGTATAGATGGAAGGTAAGGTTCATTTCTCCCCGTATAGATATGCAATTGTTTTCAACAACATTTGTTGAAAAGACTGTATTTTCCTCCATTTAATTAGCTTGGTACCTTTTTCAAAAATGAATTGACCATAGATGTATGAATCTATTTTTGGATTCTGTTATTTTCCATTGACATATATATATATATATATATGTGTGTGTGTGTGTATATATATATATATATATATATATCCTTATGCCAGTACCATAATTTTGATTACTGTAGCTTGATATTAAGTCTTGGGATTAGCCTTCCAACTTTAGGGGCAAGGGTTTGTTTTTATTTTTCAGAATTGTTTTGACTAAGTCAAACAATTCTAAGCCCAATATATAAAAGATAATACATAGTGACCAAATAGAGCTTATTCCAGGAATATTAGGTTGATATAACATTCTAAAATCAATCAGTATAATTCACCCTCTCAACAAACTAAAAAAGAAAAAGATCATATCTCCATCCATAGATGCAGGAAAGGCATTTGGTCAAATTCAATATCCATTCATGAGAAAAATCTCAGCAAAATATAAAGAGAAGGGAACTCCCTCTGTGTAATAAAGGGTATTTATAAAAAGTCTTTAGCTAATATTATAGTTAATGGTGAAGAACTTGAATGCTTTACCCCTAAGATTGGGAAGTAGGCAAGAATATCTCATCTTAATACTTCTGTTCAGCATTACCCTCAAGATTCTAGCTACCACAATAAGGCAAGAAAAAAGAAGCATACAGATTAGAAATGAATAAATAATTTTTTGTTTGAAGGTGACTTTATTGTTTATGTAGAAAAAAATCCTAAAGAATCAACAAAAAGCTGCTAGAACTAATATGTGAATTTAGCAAGGTGTCAGAGCCACATGGTTGATTTATAGAAATAAATTGTATTTCTACTAGCAGTAAATAATTGGAAACTGAAATTCAAAAAATAAGAATTTACTGTAACATCCCAAAATATGAAACTTAGGGATATATTGCACAAAATTTGTGTAAGGTTTGTATATTGAACACTACAAGACGTTGCTGAAATTAAAATAAGACCTGAATAGCCCCAGCCAGTGTGGCTCAGTTTGTTGGGTGTCATTCCGTTCACCTAAAGGTCACCAGTTAGATTCCAGGTCAGTGCACATGCAGGTTTCGGGCTTGATCCCAGTAAGGGGTGTGCAAGAGGCAGCCAGCCAGTCAGTGTTCTGCTCTCACATCAGTGTTTCTCTTTCCCTATCCCTTCCCCCCTCTCTCTCAGAATCAATTAAATAAGACCTGAATGATGTACCATGTTAATGGATCAGAATACTCATTATGGTTATTGGAGATCTAGATGTCAGTTCTCTCCAAAATGATCTATAGGTTAGATTTAATCCAATCAAGATTTTAGTAAGATCTTTAAAAGCATCTTTGCATGGGAGAATTGGCTCAGATTGAGTCTGTAATGGCAAAGGCGAAAGACAAAGCTTTTTTTAAAAAAATAGAAATTGACAAACTGATTCTAAAATAATTTCAGAAAATTATCCCACCTCTGAGAGAGAGTGAACATACAAATCACATTTTGTTTTAAGTAACAATACCTAATATTTATTGAGTATGATGTTAGGTTATTATAAAGCATTTGATGTGTGTTAACTTATTTAATCCTTCAAACAGTGTTATATGAGGAACTATTACATTTACAAGATGATGAAACTGAGGCACAGAGATTAAATGACTTGACTAAAGCTTGAATTCTAACCCATGCTGGCATTAGATCCTGGCTTTACCACTACCTGAGGTTGCCTCTCCTGTTTTAGTTTCTTTTCGAATGACTAAACAGTGAACTTTGTTTCGCCTAACGCTGTTATTATGGTCTATGGTATTTCTTCATTAAATGGAGGTTTAAATAGACAAAGTCAGTTACTGTTCCCATTGCTGTGAGTATGGTGGGTGCTGGAGGGATGTTTGATGAAGGCATACAGAATGGTTGGTAATCACATTAGGATTCGTTTTCCATGTTTATTTTGTGGCAGTTATCTTTAAAAAGATATTGTTTGTTAAATGTATCTTTAGGAGAAAGAGTTGACTGAGATTGGATGTATAATAGGAAAGGCATACTTTTTATAATTTACATTTGATATTAATTAGCATAAGTGATACTACAGCTATATTTCCCAAACTAAAACTCAGGGATTTTATGCCTTTTCAGCTGTGAGGCAGCCTATGAGTTATACAGATTAAAAAATTTGGAATTTCCAGGCCATTAAATGACTTTTTAGTCTGGCATCAGAGTTACATCTGCAGCTCTATAGGTTGTTCTGATGTACATCTTAGTTGTGATCCACTGATTTATGGAGACAGTTGGATAAAATATCTAAGATTTGTGCCATCTCAAAAAATGCAGATTGTGTGACCACCATGTTTAATAAAGACAGGATTCTTAATTCCCATAAATGATTTTCAGCACACAGGTATCTACTCTGAAGTCATTCTTCTTTGTCTAAGTACCTTTTCCTCTCCTCATTTTCTTTTTTTTTTTTTTTTTAATATGCCTTTATTGATTTCAGAGAGAGGAAGGGGGAGAGAGAGAGAGAGAAACACCAATGATGAGAGAGTCATGGGGATTGAGCCTGCAACCTGGGCATGTGCCCTGACCCGGAATTGAACGGCGATTTCCTGGATCCTAGGTTGATGCTCAGCCGCTGAGCCACGCGCGGCCGGGCTCTCCCCATTTTCTTTACTATATATTAACTACCCGGACACTCTTCGTTGTGCCACAGCTCTGAAATTCTATGATTGGCTATGTACACAGCCACTCCACATGGGCCCTCCATTCTACATAAAGACTTTAAAGTTTTGTGGAACAGTTCTGAAGTTATTGGAATGTTACATTTAGGCATTTCCAAGTTTCACTTCTGTGTTGAAGTTTAATTGAGGTTCTAAGTTGCGTTTTTTTCCAAAGTAACACATGCCTCAGGTGTCCAGGTGAGAAGTATAAAGGATCCTTGTTATATTAGACTGAGTAACAGAATAGTCATTAAAAGTGAAATTACTAGTGAGCTCTCTCTTAATAGCCATTGGAATTTTGAACTGAAAAGACTTAACTAGTGTGGGTTCTTATTTTGCTAGAAGTACAATTATGCTCAGAGAGGAGGTTTGATTTGCCCAAGGGTAGCATAATTAATTTTTGGATAAATAAACGTACAACTTGACCCTGGCCAGGTAGTTCAGTTGGTTAGAGTGTCGTCTAGATGTGCCAAGATTGCAGATTCGATCCCTGCTCAGGGCACATACAAGAATCAATCAGTGAATGTATAAATAAGTGGAACAACAAATCTTTGGGGGGTTTTCCCCCTCTCTCTTTCTCATTCCTCCTCTCTCTCTAAAGATCAATAAAAAACATTTTTTTAATAAATAAAGGTACATCTCATAATTATATGGTAAAAAAGCAACTGAACTTTTTTTCTTTCATAATTTGAAATTTGAATTAATATTTTATAAACAATATTTTGTTATCTGAGCCTTGGGGAAATTTGTAAATGTTTTAATTTTTAAAAAAATAATATTGGTCATAGTTTAAAAGAAAGAACTATAAAAGACAAACGGTCTGCCATCAGTTGAATATGTCAGCCTACTATAGAAGTTTTCTTGATGTTACTGCAATGCAGTTTTGCTCTGTGGTTGAGAAACAGGAAACTTACAGGAAATGCAGTCAGTCTATAGATAAGAAATGGTTCTGTTTCCTTTGTTCATTGTAGAAATTAGAAACCATATGCTTTTTATTTTCATTAAGTTGATGGGAAAATAATTGAACAGATTATTTTTTAGTCCTTTTTTATTTGTTTTATATATTTTTATTGATTTGAGAGAGAGATCAATTGCCTCCTGCAGGCACCCCTACTGGGGATCAAACCCATAACCTGGGTATGTGCCCTGACCAGGAGTCAAACCAGTAACCTTTTGGTACATGGGACGACGTTCAACCGACTGAGACACACCGGCTAAGGCTAACTCCTTTTTTTCTAAGGTTTCTCATTTTAAGTTCTGTTCTTTTTCTTATATTGCATTAGTGATGTATCTTCATAAACTTGTTTTGTTTGTTTTCTCTTCAATGAATGTCAGTTAAAGAGAAATTGACTGCGGATCCAGACAGTGAAATAGCTACAACCAGCCTAAGGGTTTCTCTACTATGTCCAGTAAGTGTTAACTAATATTTGCTTTCCAGAAGATTTAACATACGTGTTCTTTTTCATTAAGTATTTTCAGTATTTGAGAAATTTTATTTTTGAAATGTGCCTTCCTTTGTTACAGTTTTGGAAGTAGAAAGACATTTAGTAATGGGACTTGGAATCTAAACAAATTTATAAGTCTATAAAAATTTTCTGCTCTTACTAAAACATTTAAATATCACTTGTGATTAATAACTGTCTCTTAGACTCAAGTGTAAAATCTCCAAATAAGGAATGTTTATCTCAGTGTATTTATAAAATTTCATTTTTAAAAATAGTCCTGTATCCTTCTGAAAAAGAACCTGGCCATGGTTACCAATTTAACCATTTTGCCAACAGTGACTACATTATAAGAATCCACCACTTAAAAACTATTTTATTTAGCTTGAATAATTGAATTGGTTATACATATAAAAATAACCTAGATATATTTTTAAACCAGAAAATAAGGTAAAATAAATCATTTGTACAAAATAGATATAAGGCCCAAGACATACCAAATAACCAAACTTGTGAAAAAAAAAGTTTCACAAAAAATGTGTGTTAAGGTTTATTTTGTATCTAGTTTGATGTAATGAATATGTTTTTTATGCAAAAATATGTGGATAACTAAGAGTAAATTGTTTTGACATTTTTTATTACCTTTTGTATAATTAATCAAATTAATCATTTATAAACTGGGGAGAAAGTATGAAGAATGAGAGGACACAGCTGTTTCCTGATTTGCTTGGATTGTTCAGGCAGACCTGATATTGAAAGTTTTTAACATTGAAATCCCACTCATCTAAGATGAAGAAACAAAGAATTTAAATAGAAATTAAGTGTTATTTGTTTCTACATCTTAGTCTTTTGTAATTTATAAAACCTCAAGCACAATATGAAAAAGTCATTAGCTTGTGAATTAGTTTATAATACTATACTGTACATAGCTCTTTTTAAAAAAAATTTTTGGTTTTGTAATACTAAGGGAACTCCTCCTGTTCATTATTAACTTTTATAAATTATAGAAAAAAAATACAGTTATGTTAATAAAAAAACACCAAATCCTATCATATGTATTTATCCATCTATTTTGTTATTTTGTACCATAGTCATTCCTTAGGGGGAAAAATTGTTTTTTCTATGACCATTTATCCCCTCAAAATATTTTGACTCCAAGCTTTTTATGTTATTATTAAAATACTTTGCCAAATATATAATACAATCATTGACAAAAACTGGAGAGAGAAATAGCAACACAACAATAGTATAGATTTTGAACCTCACTTTCATATATAGATACAACTAGATAGAAGGTCCTTAAGGAAGCAGAGGACTTAAGCAGCACTATATATCAATTGGACCTAATAAACTTATACAGAATATTCCACCTAACCACCAGCAGATTGTACATTCTTAAGTGTATATAGAACATTCTCCAAGATAGACCACATGTTCAGCCACAAACAAATCTTAACCAATTTAAAAATAAAATCATACAAAGTATCTTCTCTCACCTCAGTGGGATGAAACTAGAAATCAATATCAGAAGGAAAACAGGAAAATCCACAAATATGTGGAAATTAAACAACACACTCTTAACCAATGGGTTAAAGAAGAAATCACAAGGGTATGTAGAAAGTGGAGACATGAAAACAAAACCCATTTTACCAAAACATGGGATACAGCAAAAGTGGTAGGAGAGAAGTTTATAGTACTAAATGCTTAAATTAAAAAAGAAGAGAGATCTCAAATCAACACCCTAACTTACCTCAGGAAACTAGAAAAAGAAACTAAACCGAAAGTCAGCAGAAGGAAGGGATTAACAAAGATTAGAGCAGAGATAGAGAATAAAAAAAATTGAGACCATGAGTTGGTTTTTGAAAATATCAGCAAAATTAACAAACCCTTAGCTAGACTAAGAAAAAAGAGGAAAGACTCAGGTAGCTAAAATTAGAAATGAAAGAGACATTACAACTGATGTCATAGAATAAGGATTAGAAGGGACTGCTAGGAACAATTATATGCTAACAAATTGGATAAACTAGAAGAAATGGATAAATTTCTACAAACATAACCTACCAAGATTGAATCATGAAGACATAAAAATTCTGAACAAACCTCTAACTAGTGAGGAGACTAACGCAGTGATCAAAAACTTCCCAACACAGAAATTCCCAAGACCCCATGGCTTCACTGCAGAATCATACCAAACATTTAAAGAAGAATTAATACCATTTTTTTCACTCTTCCAAAGAATTGAAGAGGAAGGGATACTCCTAAACTCATTCTTTGAGACCAGTATTACTCTTCTCCCTAAATCAGACAAAGACAAACAAGGGGGGGGGAATAGCACACCAATATTCCTGATGAATATTCATGCAAAAACCCTTAACAAAGTACTAGCAAACTGAATTCACCAGCACATTAAAAGTATTATACACCATGACCAAGTGGGATTTATAGCTGGAATGTAAGGGTGGTTCAGCAATCAAAAGTCAATCAATGTAATATACTACATTAACAAAATGAAGGACAGAATATACATGATCATCTGAATTGATGTAGAAAAAACATTTGACAAAGTGCAACATCCTTTCCTGATCAACACACTCAACAGACTAGACTAGAAAAAAAGCTTCCTGAACATAATAGCCATATATACACAATCCACCTTGAACATCATAGTCAATGTGGAAAGACTGAAATCTCTTCCTCTGGAACAGGGGTGGGGGACCTTTTTTCTGCCAAGGGCCATTTGGATATTTATAACATCATTTGCGGGCCATTCAGAATTATCAGCTTAAAAAATTAGCTATGCAAAAAGCTCCTAGATTTATTGAATTTCGAGTCCCCCCTCTAGTTGTCTTGGCAGGGCCAGACCAAATGATTTCTCGGGTGGCTGTTCCCCACCCATGCTCTAGAGGATTAAGGCAGGGATACCCACTCTCACCACTACTATTCAGCATAGTACTAAAGTTTTAGCCAGAGTAATTACACAAGAAAAGGAATTAAGACATACAAATTAGAAAGGAAGACTAAATGATCTGTTCATAGATGACATGATTTTTTATGTAGAAAACCCTAACCTACAAAAACTGTTGGAACTAATGAATGAATTTAGAAAAGTAGGATACAAATCAACAGTCAAAAACTAGTTATTTCTATACACTAACGATGACCTATCTGAAAAGAAAATTAAGAAAACAATTCCATTTAGCATCAAAAAGAATAAAATATTTAGGGAATAAACTTAACCAAGGAAATGAAAGACTTACACATTGAAAACTACCAAACATTACTCAGAGAATTCAATAAAAATACAAATAAATGGAAAGACACCCCGTATCTGTGGATTGAAAGACTTAATATTGGTTAAATGTCCATACTAGTCAAAGTGATAAACAGGTTCAGTACAATCCCTATCAAAATCCCAATGGCAGTTTTTGCAAAAATGGGGAAATCCTATAATTTCTATGGAATCTCAAAGAACCCCAAATAGCCAAAACAATCTTTTTTTTTTTTTTTAATGTATATATATCTTTATTGATTTCAGAGAGGAAGGGAGAGAGAGAGATAGAAACATCCATGATGAGAGAGTCATTGATCAGCTGCAGCCCACAACCTGGGCATGTGTCCTGACTGGGAATCGAACCCCTATCTCCTGGGTCCTAGGTTAATGCTCACCCCACCCGCTGAGCCACGCCCGGCTGGGCCAAAACAGTCTTTTAATGAGAACAAAGTTTGAGGCCTCACACTCCCTGATTTTAAAACATAGTACAAAGCAACAGCAATTAAGATGGTGTGGTACTGACTTAATAATGATAGATAATGTAGACCAGTGAAACAAAATAGCCTAAAAACAAACTATTGCATATATGTCCAAATGATTTTGATTTTTTATTTTTGTAATTATTCCCCAGGATACTTTTTCCATTGATTAATTTTAGAGAGTGGAAGGGAGGGAGGAGAGGGAAAGAAACATCAGTGTGAGAGAGAGAGAGACACCGATTGGTTGCCTCCCACATGTGCCCCAGCCAGACCAGAGGTTGAACCTGCAACCCAGGTACCTGCCCTTGACTGGGAATCGAACTCATGGCCCTTCGGTGTGCAGGCTGACGCTCCAACCACTGGGCCACACTGGTCAGCCAAATGACTTTGAGCAAGGGCACCAGGATTATACACTGGGGAAAAGACAGCCTATTCAATAAATGGTGTTAGGAATAACTGTATGTTCACATGTAGTATAATGAAGTTGAACCCTTACTTTGCAGTATATGCAAAATTAACTCAGTGGATTAAAGACCTACAATGTAAGACATTAAACTGTTAAACTCCTAGAAGAAAACATAGAGGTAAAGCTTCAAATGAACTTAGCAATGATATCTTGGCTATGATGCCAAAGCACAGACAACAAAAGCA
This sequence comes from Miniopterus natalensis, assembly GCF_054644295.1. Classification (NCBI taxonomy): domain Eukaryota; kingdom Metazoa; phylum Chordata; class Mammalia; order Chiroptera; family Miniopteridae; genus Miniopterus; species Miniopterus natalensis. Next base: position 38,978,270 of record NC_142081.1, on the reverse strand, counting down.
AAAATAGACGAAGAGAACTATGCCAAACAGTTTTCTGCATGTCAAAGGAAATAATCGACAGAATGAAAAGAAAACCTGTGGAATGGGAGAAAATAATAGAAAATAATAGTAAATCATATATTCAGTAAGGGATTAATATCCAGAATATATAAGGAACTTCTATATTTCAACAACAAAAAACAAACACTTGATTTTAAAGTGGGCAAAAGACCTGAAATAGACATTTCTCCAAAGATAGAAGAATAGTTAATCACACAAAAAGATGTTCAACATCACTAATCATTAAGGAAATGCAAATCAAAACCATATGAGATATCACTACACATCCATCAGGATGGGCACTATCAAAAGAACAGAAGATACCAAGTGTTGGCAAGGATGTGAAGATGCTGGAACTCCTGCATGTTCTTGGTGGGAATGTAAATGCTGTAGCCATTGTGGAAAACAATATGATGGTTTGTCAAAAAATTAAAAATAGAATTACCATATGGTCCAGCAATTCCTCTTCTGGGTATATATCCAAAAAAATTCAAAGCAGTATCTCAAAGAGATAATTTGCACACCCATGTTTATCGCAATAGCCAACATGGGGAATCCATGAGAGATGAATGGATAAAGAAAATGTGCTATATATATACAATTGAATATCATGCAGCATTAAAAAAGGAAGGAAATACGTTTCAGCATGGATGAACCCCGGGAACGTTATGATAAGCAAAGTTAAGCTAGTCACAAAAGCATAAGTACTGTATGATTCCACTCATTTGAAGTATATAAAGTTGTCAAAAATCATAGAAACAGAAAGTAGGTGGTTACCAAGGACTGGGGCAAAGGGGAATTAGTGTTTAATGAGTATAGATCTTGCATAACAGTGTGAATATACTTAGCACTACTGAGCTGTACACTTAAAATGATTAAGGTGGTAGATTTAATATTATGGGTGTTTTGTTTTACTACAATAAAAAATACTGTCTGGGGTGGATTCCTAAATAACTAGATAAATGTCATAACAGACTATGGTGTAAAAAGAATTTGGTATTTGTTTGTTTTTTAATCCTCACCCAAGGATATTTTTTCTTTTCCTTTTTTTTTCTTTTTCCCAAAGAGAGTGGGAGGGTGGGAGGAGGGAGAGAGAGAGAAAAACACATCAATGTGAAAGAAACACATCAATTGGTTGCCTCCTACACTCACCCTGACCAGGCCAGGGATCGAATGCAAATCAGATACTTTCCCTTGACTGGGAATCACCCCCAGGACCCTTCAGTGTGCAGGCCAGTGCTCTAACCACTGAGCACACTGGCCAAAGCAAGAACCTGGTGTTTTTTAACATTCAGAAAAATGGTGCACAGACCAGGTAAGTGGAGGATGGAAAGAAGACAGAGATTAAAAAAAAAAAAAAAAAAAAAAATTATACACTTATCCTCTTTTCTCCAAATCTCAATTTATCCACCTTCCCCCTCCACGTGATTTCTTGCCACCCATTCCATTATAAAACACCAGTACAGAGAATATGAGAAATTTAGAAAAGTGCATAAGCTTCATCTTCCATTTAAATCAACTGGAAGAAGTCTTGTTTTTCTGCAATTTCACTTTAAAAGTGTGTACAGTTGTGCTAATATGTATGATGTTGTCATTTGACATGTAGGTGAAGCATTTATTCATATAAGTAAATACTACATTTTAAACCTTGACATTTATTTATAGAACCAGTTTTGAATTTTATAAATCAGGTGATCTTTGCTATATTATTAGAAAGTGTTAATCACATTTTGCTCCTTGAATCTCTTAATTTAGTGGGCCAGATTTTAATTTTTCTTCCCGTATTCCCCCGCTCCTCCCTTTTTAGTTTCAACAATTTTAGCAGTTCATTTTAAATTGACATCTGCTTTCAAAATTCAGATTATAGAAAAAACTGTATGTAAATTATAATTATAATATTTTTATGGATTTCTGTTTGGCTAAAGGATCAATCCCTTTACAATTATTCTGAAATAGTAAGGCAGTATATTTTAGGTATGTTTTTATTCTAAGAAGTAAAATTTAGTAATGACAACTCATGTGTATATCCAATTTTTAGAATAATAAAAGATTTATTTTCTTTGAAATATGTAAATATGATATCTGACAATGCATTTGAATTGCCCTTGTGATATATACAGCTCAAAATAAATGAGTTTGTGTTGTTTGTGTGCCACATAGCTAAAGGCAATGAAAATAATTAAAAATGTTTTTGCTTTTTGGGAATTTTTTAGTTCTGATATATTAAAAATAAAGCTGGAAGAATGTTCGAGAGCCTGCTTTGTGAAATAATCCTCAGACCTATAAATTCGAAAACAAATGAGTTGGCATTGATAGAAGAAAAATAAACTGCTCGGAAATTTATGTATGAAATATTTATGATGATGAAGAAAAAATTGTGAAATTATTAATATCACTATTTTTATAAGGAAAATACATATTTTACTGGCTTTTTAGGGTCCTTTTGATATAAACTGGTTTAAACATACTTAGCTGGGTATTTTCTCTTGCACCATCAGTTACTAATATAGCACTACTATGTTATAGTAAGGTTAGTGGCATTAGGAAACTCATTTGGGAGTTGTTTTCAAAGTGTTTATTTGCAGATGATGCAGATGTCTACCACATTTTATAAAAGGAAAAGAGGAATTTGTAATTAACAAGACGAAGGTGTTCAAAACTCAGTTTCTGTCTTGATACCAAGTTAAAGAAATCAGTGTCTATTTGCAGATAAGTATGTAGAATTTAGTGATTGTTTTTAAAAATCAGGAACGTGAGGATTATATAATAGTTTGTGATTCTTTGAAGCAAGGCATTTGTGTGACAGCTAATAAGCAGTGTATTTGAAAGTGAACTTTTCCTTTCCTGTATCTATTTATAAATGTTCTTCCTGTGCCGTTCATGTAGCAGTGTTCCTTAAAAACTCTGTAGGTAAAATTGTCAATGTGGTTGATCATAAAGGCTTTAGAATTGCTCTCTCACCAAAAAGACGAACTGACAGCCAGGGATTATAGGGATGAAGGTATGTGAGATGAAGACTTGACCTTCTTACCGTTGTCTTCAAAAACTATCAGAAGTAGCCTACTAGTTATGCAGTACTTGAACTTGTCTACTAGTATTGTATTTGTATATGATTCTTAGTCTCTGATTTCTCTACTTAGTATTAAGGCAGTGACAAAAATACTCAGGAGGAATTTCTACTTCACAGGTAAGTTAAGGTCCAACTTAGGATGTAACAATTTAATTTAGCACCACCAACCAGATACATTTCCAAGTGCCAAGTTTAAGGAGATAGGTCCAATGTGCTTCTAGTAGGAAAGGAACACACATAAAGTAGTATAATCATGTGCAGGGTAGAGTTGGGAGCACAGAGAAGGGAGCTATCAGTTTTCTCTGTGTCCCTTCTGTTCATACTTTTCATACTGAAAACTGACATTACTTCCTTCTCATAAGTTTATAGCACATTCTGTGTCCTTTTTTTATTCTTCATCACTATATCCTGTTGAAGTAAGAAGGAAACAGTGTTACTTTAGAGATAGAAAAAGAGGCCCAGAAAGGTTAAGGGCCATTCCTAGAGGCACAGTAAATCATTGGTACCAAAACAATAATTTTGGGTCCCAGATGTCAGTTAATTTCCTTGGTAGACTAGGAAATTGCACATTTCCCTGAAATTCTTCTAAGCTAAGAATCTTTGCCGTTTTTTTTCCCCTCATTTAACTCATAATCTTTAACAAGCCTTTATATTTTCTAAGCTTGCAAATGTGTGGGAAGCCTTTTCCTGGTACTCAGGAATAGTGTGGTTATTCAAAATAGATAACCTCTATACTACAGTCACACCTCAGAGATACTGTGTTCAGTGCTAAACCACCACAGTAAATCAAGTTGTAATCTATTTGCTGGTGGAGGGTCTTGTTTCAATTTGTGGAAAAATGCACATCTGTGAAACACAATAAAGCAAAGTGCACTAAAACGAGGTATGCCTTGATATGGCCAGTGTGGCCTTTCTGGACCCCACAGTGGAAATGCACCTGCACTGTACAAGGTGTTCTCCAGGGAAAGGGGTGGTGATATGGCAGCTCCCTGTGGGAAGATGGCTGGATAGCTTCTCTGCCTTGGGCCAAAGCTAGCAGCTCAGGGACCAGATGAAGATTTTATTGTACATACGACAGACTCGGCCTGTGTCAGCCTAAGCAACATTTGCACGGCAAGAAGATAAAAAAGTCTCATGACATGCTGGAAAAGTGCTAGAGGTCCAGGGGTGTTGACTGAATTGGCTTGTGATGGTGCCCAGTGAGGGAGGAAATACAGAGAGTGCACACACTTGGCTTCCTTCTCAAAGCTATCATTTGACAGTTCAGTCAAACATTGTGGGGAATGCTTGCCATTCGTTTCATTTTCACCTGTGAACTACTATCATTCAGATATCAGGTTGATAGTAATGTAATTGTATCTGTATACTGCAGTATTTAATAAGATTCTTTTTTCCTTTCCTAAATTCCTAGTAAAAATGGTTCTTAATTGTTTCGAATCAGAGATTACTCTTAAGAATTTGGTGGAAGCACTCTCTCCAGAAAAATGCACATACTTACAAAATTTTAATGTATTTCAAGGAGTTCATGGCCCTTCCTTCCCCCAGAAGCCTATCTGAGCTATAGAGTGAGGGTAAAAATCCCGTGCTGTATACTTTCCATAGTCACTGTGTTTAAGGAAATTCTGTAATTTTTTAAGCTATAGTTTCACAGAAAATGTGTTTAATGTTCTTCCATATTTACAAAAAGTAAACTCAGAATGCTTTAAATTAGAACACATGCACATTATGCTTCAGGAAATATTTATCAAAACTTAAATTTTGAATTACAGTTGTCTAATGCTTACTTTTGTTTCCCTTTTTTAAAGCTTGGTAAAATGCGGCTGACAATTCCATGTCGGGCTCTTACCTGTTCTCATCTACAGTGCTTTGATGCAACTCTTTATATTCAGATGAATGAGAAAAAGCCAACCTGGGTTTGTCCTGTCTGTGATAAGAAGGCTCCGTACGAGCACCTTATTATTGATGGGTATGTCAATTTAAAGTTTTTTCTTGTACCTCGAAATGACATCTATTACCTGGGTTTGTTGTTTATCATACCTATCAGGTCATGTTTTTTGAGTTACATATTTTAAGGATTTTCATTATTCTAGAAATCAGTATTTTTCAAAGTAAATAATATTGTGAACATTTTACCTTTTTAATTTGATGTCCTCTTGTTTTGGAAATGCATGCTTTACTGTCAGTGCCTCCTGGCATTTACCATTTAAGCACCAGTGGTTCCTAGCAGGTTATGCTTACACCTTTTCCTAACACGAATTCATCTATCCCTAGACATGCAGACCATATTAGAGAAAATGAAAGAATTGCAAAACTCTGATTAACTTAAGCTCACCAAAAATGGGGCTTTTTAGAAGTTAGCCTGTTTTTGGAGATTTTCTCATGCCTATTCCCTGCTGTAAGGGCTCCTAAAACTGATCAACAGACTGAATGAATAGCAGTTTACTTTGTTTTTTCTATTTCCTCTGAAATACTTCTCTTTATATTTCTTGTCCACCTACGGCATCATGACAATCTATGTTTTTAACACTCGTGTGTTTTATTTGCCTTACCAGACGGATATCTTGGAACATTCCTCTGAAATCTCCCATATTCTTTAGCCTCCTTTTTGCCACTGAACAAAAAGAAATTGTGAGAAAGGATCTTCTTGATATTTCCTGTATTCTCTAACAAAACACTTAACAGCAGCTTATCTGTAGTATGTGAGAAAGCATAGGAGTCTGAAGGTGTAACATGAGGAATGAAATACATTTAGCAATACAAGGAAGAGTATCCCAGAGCTTGAAGGGTGTTAGACCAATCACAGGGGGAAAAGTAAACATGTAACTTAATGTTTTAGGTTTAATTTTGCATAGATAACTGATCACTAGTAAATCTGAATTGAATAATAATATTTTACCAACTCTGTATATTATATTGCTTTAGATCCCCATCAATTAGGATTTTTCTTTGTTATTCTAAAAGTCATACATACATACATATATATATATATACACATTTAAAGAAGAATTGGAAAATGTAGGAAAGTTAAAAGGCTTTTGTGGCGTTTTATTTTCACAATTGTGATTGCGCAATATTAATAATTTTTATCCAGTTTCATTTAACCTTATAACCTAAGAATTTGACCATTAATTTTACACATTTTTTGCAGGTCTCATTTTTTAATATATGCATGATATTTATCAGGAGGCTAAACATTGAATACATGTCTTATATGTATTGTTCCAGTTTATCCAGTAAGATATGCTTATGTTAGGCAGTTTGGACTGTGTAAAAAAGGTATAAAGAAGAAAAATATCTATAGTGTCACCACTTAGAGTTACATGCTATTTCTATACCACATACACACAGAATTTTTTATTTTTTTATTTTTTTAAATATATCTTTATTGATCTCAGAGAGAGGAAAGGAGAGGGAGAGAGAGATAGAAACATCAATGATGAGAGAGCCATTGATCGGCTGCCTCCTGCACGCCCCCGACTGGGGATCGAGCCCGCAAGCGGGCATGTGCTCTGACCAGGAATCGAACCCCTATTGCCTGGATCCTAGATTGACACTCAACCGCTGAGCCACGCCTGGCTGGGCAAGAATTTTATTTTTAAATGTAAGGTTTTCTTTTTTTGCCTCTTCCCGCTTTCTGTGAACGTTTTCCTGTATTAAAAAATGTTTGGGAACCTTGTTTTTTCATGGTTACGTAATATTACTTTGCATAAAGATACCATAGTTCAAGTAACTATTTTCTGTTTAGCCCTAGGTTTTGAGAACAAGTATAACATATGTGGTCCACTTTCTTCTTTCTCATTTGTACTTTACCAAACGTAGAATATCTGAGTGTTTTTTGAACAGTAATAATTCTAATCTACCTTCATTTAAAATGTGATATTCAAAGGACAAATTGTGTTTTATAGCTTGTTTATGGAAATCCTAAAGTACTGTACAGATTGTGATGAAATACAGTTTAAGGAGGATGGCTCTTGGGCACCTATGAGATCAAAAAAGGAAGTACAAGAAGTTTCTTCCTCTTACAATGGAGTTGATGGTGAGTGTTGGTTTTCCAAAAGGATGGGGCAGTCTTCCTGCTGTTACAATGTTCAGATTTTATAAAAACTTCTCAGCAGTTTATGGATAGCTCAATAACTCTTACTAAATTATTGAGGAAATGTTCAGAAGTAGCAAAGCTCCTTTTAAACTCACTTTTACCAGCTTTGTTAAAATTTTGTGGTATAAGATTTCAGAGTAACATAATTTAATAAGTCTTTGTAAAGTCCTGCTTTTGAAATGGTATCCTTTTAAATTTTTAACAGATTTGGTACAGATTTGTGAGCATTCTTTTATTTACTTTCCCTCCCCCTGGCGTTTAGTATGTTTTTGCTGGAAAGAGGCTATGACTTTAAAAACGTTACCGTAGCATTTCTTAAGTATTTCAGGTACTGTACAGGTAAACACAGACAATATATAGCCTTTACCCTCAAATTGCTTTTATTCTGAAGTGTACAATACATTTTGACTGTCCTGGTTCAGAATTATTTTTCCAAAAAATTCTTTAACAACCAATACTAAATCGTAGTTTTAAGTTTAGGTTAATAGAAACAGAACCACTGTTTTCTATTCTCTGACCCCAGCAATATTGTAAGTTAAATTATTATAACTGATTGATTAACCCATAAGCACACTGAGAGAAAAAGAGAGGTGTCATAGGTCTTTTTTGCCTTGTGTTTTAATCATTCCCACACAGGATGCTTGAGCTCCACACTGGAGCATCAGGTGACTTCTCACCACCAGTCCTCAAATAAAAATAAGAAAGTAGAGGTGATTGACCTAACCATAGACAGTTCTTCTGATGAAGAGGAGGAAGAGCCATCTGCCAAGAGAGCCTGTCCTTCCTTATCTCCAACATCACCACTAAATAATAAAGGGTAAGTGCCAAGACCTTAAAAAAGCATCATTGTGAAAATTAACTTTGTAAATAGGATTAAAAGTTCTTCCCAACAAAGTGATTATGCATGATGGTAAAACTTACCTTAGCAATCGAAGAATAAGTTGCATTTTTCCTGGGTGTGTGATATTCTTGAGGGGTTCAGATAATGCATTAAAGAGGTCACTTGGATATAGAATTCATCATACAGTTGGTCTCAAACTTTGGTGTACATCAGAATCACCCACAGGGCTTATTAAAACACATTGCTTCCGTACCCACCCTGTGTCTGATTTAGAAATAAGGACTGAGAAAATTTATATTTCTAAATTAAGTTCCCAAGTGATCCCAATGCTCATAGGATTTAGAACACTTACTCATTCTGGAAAGGATATACTGTAAAATTAACCCTCGGTAGGGTGTTTCAAGTAGAAAGCAGAGGAAGACCAAATAAATGCTTCCAACCTGCCTCAGAATATGTAAGGCTGGCAGTAAAAGAAGTCTCAGACTTAAGTTGCAGCACACTTAATGCTTTCTATTTTGCAGACTCATTTCCCATTAGTCTCATATCAATAATAATGTACCTTAGTTATGCTTCAGTTCAGTTCGTGAAACACTGTTATCTGTTTTATGTAAGATATTCTGTGCTAAGTAAACACGGGTGATAATAAAATGAGTATGTACAGTCTTAACCTTTAAGGGTTCAACATTTTGTAGAAGATGGTAAAACAAGTAGCCAATTCTCAGTGAAAAGACTTTATGCTTTGCTGAAGCACACTAGTAACTCACTAAAGGTTAGAAATAGATGTGCTCCTTTTTAGGTATATATCAGGAGAATTACACTGCTTGTTGTAACCGAATAGGAGCTATTTTAAAAAATCTCCAACAAATGGTAGTGCCTGAAGAAAGAATGTAAGTGAAAGAGGGAAAGTCCACAGAAAGCATTGTTAACAGATTTCAGGGTTCAGGAAAGTTAATACCAGACCAAGAGCAGGCATTTCTGTGCTTGGAATCAAATTATTTTCAGGTTTGGTATTATTTGATGAGATAAAACGATCTTCTATTTGAATATATTTGCAGTTACTTGAAAGATTAAGTAGCAACAATAAAAGCATAATTGTCATAAATATAGCTCCTCACTTGTTAGAGGACTTCTATTTTAGGAATCTTCATAATATAATCAAACATAACACAGGATGGATGGTATTTTCACTCTAGAGTAGCTTATCTCAGTATACAGACAGAAATAAAGACATTAAAAGCAGTATCATTATTCTAAACAAAATGAATATTTAAACACTAATTCTACTTCAAACCCTACTTTATGAACATTTTTACCTCTGATTATATATGTAAACTATGTAATAATTTTACTGTCTGAATATATAGTTTTTTTTCTTAAAGGAAACTTTTTTGAGTGTTTAGAAACCTAATATTTCTTCTTTGGATATTTACTTTGCTGTTTCTCCAAAAATAGCTTTGTTTATTATATTTGGAAAATTACATTAGATGCATTAACTACTTCCTGAGCTTCCCAGTGCATAATTAAACCCAGACGTAGTATTTGCAAATGCCAGATCTTTCTCTATATTCAGATAAAACAAGGAACCTGGAAGTTTTTGACATTCTGAGAAGAATAATGCCATATTCAATACTAGTCGCCATTTTACAATAATGGCTAGCCAATAAATAGAAGCCTAAAGGCAGCATATTGCATTTGTTACTGTGTATTGTAAAGGGTGAAATGCATTTCAGAATGTTACCACAAAATTGAATGAAAAGGAACCAGGCAGGAATTAGAAAGGAAAAAATCAGTAAATGTAAAAATCTTCAGCCACTGACTGTTTAGTATTCATCCAGAAATTTCCTTTGCTGTTTGGTTACCAAGATGTTTTCAAAGACTAGCATTTCAACTGCCTTCTCTCTTGTAGTCCCTTAGGCATTGTCAGAGGAGACAGCTAATGGAAAATGGTACTTTTTATAGATATAAGAGGTTTAATTGTTTCCATTAGATGAAACATTTTTATGAAGTGGATGAGAGTGTGTTTTATGCTTCATATCCCATTCATAAAATGTGGTAAATGGTCATAACTAGAGCTCCATTCCAACCTTACCATCTTTTTAAATATTCTATACCATTGAAATTGCATCTCCACGCACTTTACATGAAGTTTTAAGTAAAAGATAGCCTCTTTATGCCTCCTTTTTTCTTTATTTCCTATTATTTATTTACATACCTATTAGCCTCCTAATGGTTGGGATACCATATGATCCTTGTGCTTGCATTCAGGACTATTAGAATTCTTTTTCTTTTCAAAATCAATCAATTCTTTCTTTTCTTTTTCCTTTCTTTTCCCCTCCTTTTTGCTTTTTGCCTAATTTTTGGCAGAGAAAAAATTATTTGACTACTCAGCTACTTAAACATTTCACTCTATTCCAGAATCCCACTTTTTGTGTATTTTTTTCTTTTCTTTTTCCAGTTATACCACTCTCCCTTTAAAAACTCTCCACACCTGTTCATTTTGGAGCATCTCTTCTCCTTGTCTTACTGTCTTTGTCCATTCAGCAGGCCTTTTATGCAAAGAGTGTGCTGGTGACTGTGCCAGGCATTGGATATACCAAGATAAACAGTATACCTAGTTTTTGTTCTCATGAAGCTTACAAGTCTTGGGACCAGCTGTTAACTTCACTGCTCAGATTGTTACATCCCCTAGTCTTGTCTATATGTGTTTTATTTGCAAGGACTTACGTATACTTTTTACTAGCTGACCTTCCAGTGCTTATTTTTAAAAGGTTTCAGAATCTCATCTGCTCTAGATACATTTCAGTCATGTCTCGTTGAAGTAGCTCAGCTATGCCTTCCCCTTGCATTCTGAAAGTATAGATGATGAGGGTCCTAAGACAGCATATGATTTATGAATGTTAGATACCATTGCATCCATCCATTTATCCCAGTAGCCTCTGCAAAGTGCTGTTAAATATACAGATTATTTCCTAATTAAGTCAGCCCTCTGAATCTGTAGGTTCCGCATCCACGGTCTACAGTTGGTTGAATTCACAGATGCGGAACCCATGGATATGGAGGGCTGGCTAAATAACTTGAGCATCCGCAGCAGATTTTGGTATCCGTGATGGTTCCTAGAACCAATCCCTTGTGGATACCAAGGAACAACTGTAATTATAATAGTCTAAATTATATATTCCTTTTGTTTTTATTTTTAGCACAGAAGTATTTGTTTGTTAAACTTAAAAGTTCAAATGGCTGGTGAAAATTATGCAAACCTTTTCTTCTTCTAGCATATTAAGTCTTCCACATCAAGCATCTCCAGTGTCCCGCACCCCAAGCCTCCCTGCTGTAGACACAAGTTATATTAACACATCCCTCATCCAAGACTACAGGCATCCTTTCCACATGACACCCATGCCTTATGACTTACAAGGTGAGTCACCGATTCTTCTATATTGTCACATAGTATTATGAATGCCTTTGATTTATATAGTCTTCTAGGTCAATCTAAGGAAGAATTGAAAGATTGGGGAAACAGGGGCTTGGACCTACAGAACTGGTCATAAATAAATACAATTCCAGTTCCTTGTTTGTGCTTTCATCAGGGCCAGTGTTTTACCACCAGTGGTAAAACTAATGCAATGATCTTTAGGTTTTGTGAACTTCAAAGTAGTCTACAAGTTGTTTTTGGATGACTTCTTATATGCTGATTTGAATTTAGATACTTATGAAATTATTTTTTGTTCCCTGAATCCAGTTAAGATGCAACAGATAACTGTGTTGTATTATCTTTTAGATAATGCAGAATCGAGATATTGCAAGGTTTTAATTTTTGTTCTAGTGAAAGGGAGTCTTCTTTTTTAAAGTAGTTTAAAATGTCATTATACTCATTTGTACAATGTATTTTGAGTTGATAATAATCATTGTCAAAAAGAATTCTCAGTTTTCATATGTCTTTATAATTTAATAATTTGAATATTACCCATATAATTTAAGAACATTTTTCTTTTTTATTAGAAAAAGACATACAGGGTCATTGTAGAAAATTTACCACAAAACGCAAAGTAGAGGTTTCCCTCTGCCCCTCCCCATCAGAAAAACTCAGGCCACTGGCAAGGATTCTTGGGAGCTGAGGTAGTTGAGTGGATTCTTAGTGACTGTAATGAAACCCTACTTCAGCTCTGTCCAGTAGAACTTTCACAGTGAGGGAAATGTTGTAATCTACTGGGCAATACAGTAGCTACTAGCCATGTGGTTATTGAGCATTTGGAATGTAGGTAGTGTGACTGAAGACTGAATTTTTTGTTTTATTTAATATTAGCAAATATAAATAGCCATATCATGTTATTAGTTGCTGCTCTGTTGGACATTGCAGCCCTGTTTTTCAGTTAGCCCATTATAGGTCTTCATGTTATAATTTGTTCTAGTGTAGTCAGTAGATGGACCCCCAAATATTTGTGTTGCTATCATATTTTTATCTGTCTTTGTTTGCACTTTTCCCCAAGTTCAAGGCATATAGATGTCATAACAAGGCGTTTCAGTCACATTGTTTTACTTGCTCTTCATTGCATTACACACTGGGCAATAGGGACAAGAGTGCGAATTGGAAGGGGCAGGCCTGCGATGACTCCCTGGCAGCCAGGGACCAGAGCTGATCCTCTGTAGTAGCCACTCCAACATCGGACACCCCCTCACATTTCTTCCCCTCATGCCAATGGAGACTCTTGAGTCAGAATCTAGTACAGGTAGTGACAGGTGAGCAAATTTGAGAAAGAGAAAGAAAATCTGTGCTATAACGTTCTTAACTTCTTTCAACTTCAAACTTTATCATTCACAAACATGAGGGCAACGGTATTACATACCTCATGAGGTGCTTGTGAGGAGTAAGTTAGAGTAGCTTGAAAAGTAACTGAAGGAGTCAATGAAAAGTGCTATGTCAGTTCAGTGCTAGATCCAACAGGGCAGCAATGCCCAAGTCTCACAAATGGAGTCACAGGGAGGGCAAATCATCTCTAAAGCAACTTCAAGCTTAGTAAACTAGAGAAGGGATGTAAAGCATTCAACTCAACTCTTCATGTTTAAATAAAATTGTAAACGAATTAGAATTAGCACTTAAAATTTGTATTTATTTTTGAAGTATTGGGGCCTTTGGGAGACTTTTGTTTTTCAAAATTGAGATAATTTTTTTTCCCCTCACAGGATTAGATTTCTTTCCTTTCTTATCAGGAGACAATCAGGTATGTAATATGAAAAAAATTACTGTTATTTTAATATTTATTTAAAAGTATACTATGTAGCCAAGAGAAAGAAAATAAGTTTCCTTAGAAAATTCAGAGTAGTCATACCCATTACTGTATTGTTAAGGTTTTAAGAATTTAAATAAAAATTTCTTTGTCAGCTATGCCTGAGTAGTATTAAGGACAGTATATCTATTTGTTGATTTCCAATACTGTTTTAGAAAGAAACAGGGCAGTAAATCATATTGACAAATTTTTTTCTAATCCTCACTCAAGGATATGTTTATTGATTTGAGAGAGAGGAAGAAACATCAATCGGTTGCCTCCCTTACATGCCCCATCCGGGGATTGGCCCCTCAGCCTAGGTGTGTGCCCTTACCTGGCACTGAACCCGCGGCCTTCTGGCCCACGGGGTGATGCTCCAGCCAGCGGAGCCGCCGGCCAAGGCTTGACTGAAAAATCCTTGGCCAAATATCTCCGTAAGAGAAAGAGGGTAGACTATCCTCTTTTCTGCTACTTCTGAGCGTGTGCCAGTTTGGAAATAAGAGTTTTGAAAATCTCTTGCAATACAAATTTAAAACAACAACAACAAAAAAACAATTAAAAAAAATTTTTTTTGTTTCAGATACAAAAATGTCTCTCAGAATCAGTGATGTGATCATTTCACAAGGCTGTTTGATTTTGCAAAATGTTTTATTAAATATTTGAAAAACACCAGATCCTCAGAATATATTAAAGTTAGGACTTTGTTCTGCTGAGACGAAAGCTTATGAATTTATAAGTATAATTAACACTTGTTTTGTCTTTTTCCCCTCCCTAGCATTATAACACCTCCCTCCTCGCCGCTGCAGCAGCAGCAGTTTCCGATGATCAAGACCTCTTACACTCGTCTCGATTTTTTCCGTATACTTCCTCACAGATGTTTCTCGATCAGTTAAGTGCAGGAGGCAGTACTTCTCTGCCAACCACCAATGGAAGCAGTAGTGGCAGTAACAGCAGCCTCGTGTCCTCCAACAGCCTAAGGGAGAGCCATAGCCACACTGTCACAAACAGGAGCAGCTCGGACACAGCGTCCATCTTTGGCATCATACCAGACATTATTTCATTGGACTGATTTCCTTGCCCCTGCTGCTCTCATCCCTACCCCAGATTAAGTGAACTTGGCAGAAAGAAGAGAACTTTGTGCTGTTTTACCTTATTCTGTTTAGAAAAGTACACAAGCGTGTGTTTTTTTCCTTTTTTTAGGGAAAAAAAATTAAAAGAAATGTACAGAGAACAAAACTATATTTTCAGTTTTACTTTTGTATATAAATCTAAGACTGCCTGTCTGATAAAACACTTGTTTAAAAAAAAAAAGCAAAAAAAAGGAAAGAAAAGGAAAAAAAAGAAAAAAAACCACAAGTACCCACAAACCACCTTCAGTTCAATTTTCTGGATTCTGAAGTTTTTTTTTCATTTGTCCTATGGTTTTGGTTTTATTTTACTTCAATGGCATTATTTTATTTGCAATAACAAAAGGAATTGCATGTATGAAGTTTTAAATTGTGGGCTTTTCTTTGTTGTGGGGAGGGGGCTGAGGGGATAGTTTTAATTTCCATTTTCTAAAAATGACAGACTTGGATTCCGTTTGTGTGTGCATATTTTATTCAGCGTTAAGTTATGAATCTCATCTGTCCCACTGCATTCCCTGTGTATTTTCAGGACATAGCTTGTGGGTGTGTGGGTGTGTTCAGTGTGTGTGTGTCTGTATTTTTCTGTCATTGCTGTTCCTTCTCCTCCCGAGTTTGCATTCGGTTGATAAATAAGTTGCCTGCTTCTTTCAAAGTGCTTTGAAGGTCTTGAACTCACGTAGGAGCATCTTTATTGACTATCCTAATTGCATGTTCTCCATCACAGATTCTCCCTTATTTGCTAGATCCCCCTGAGAATATGTTTTTAGAGATTGGAGTAAAGCTGTCTGGGTAAGGAGTAGGCTTAGCAGACCTGTGAATAATACACTTTAGTTCTTTATTCTAAACTTGGAATGCCAGTATTATATACTTAAACCAAGTCTGTGAACACCTGCTTTTTTAGCTACAGGGTAACAAGTCTTCATGTAAGATCTTCATACCAAAGTAGGAAGTAAATATAACTTAGAAAGCCCTGTTGGGTGTCTTGTGCAGCTGATGGAGGTAAGATTACATCACCTCAAGAAAGAAAGTCAATTATCCCAAAAGTATATTCTCTTCTGACAGTGCAATGCACCACACATGTCAGTCTGTAGAAATCTGCTATCTGATCAACAGCTGAAATTCAAAATAGGCTTGATTCTTACTGGTTCTGAGTGTACTTATTTTCTAAGCTATCTTGTTTGCTTTACTTTTTACACCTTTTAAAAGACAAACATGACATAGGAAAGTCAGGTTGGTTTTTTTTAGAATTCATGGATCAGTCTAATCTGTTTTTAATAATGGAACATGTAAATATAATGAAAACTGTTTTCAGGAGATGAATGAGGGTTGGAGGGAAGGAAAAGTGGTTCTACTTGTATTCCACAATCCTCTTCAGAGAAAGTGGTTGCGTTTTCCAGGTAATGACTGAAGGTATGGGAAATATTTTTTAGCTGATTGAGAGGTTTAGCAGATTAAACAGAAAAAATAAAGAAGGGGCATCACGATGACCAGTTACCCAGACTAGGCTTTTGTATCACAACTGTTAATGTTCTCAGAGCTGATGAAGGACCGACCACCTTTGTGTATAAAATTGTTGTTTTAAACCTTGCAGTGGTAACAAAATGACCTACTATAATCCAGGTAGGCTTCAAGATGGCTGTATCTTTGGTTGTATGATAAAATTATGGTTCACATGACTATGTGGCATCTAAAAATACTATGTTTCTTACAGCATCTCTCTGCCACTAAATTGTTGACTTGAATTTTGAAAAGTTGGTGTTGATATGTATATGTGTGTGTGTATATATGTATTTATAGACAAGTGTGTGCGAGTGACAAATATAGTCTTCCCCAACGCATGTGTATTCCACACATACATGGCTGAGTTAGTCACTAAACAATTCGCAATAAAAAAAGATTTTTTTGATTAAAACAGGAAATAGTTAAGTATTAAAATGAATCTGGTGTTATGATGAGTAAATACTTTAAGAATTCGCATTGCCATATTAACTTAGGCTAATATCTGTAGATGCCGTAAAACTATTATGATATCTAATAGTATCATAATTTGTGTCTAAATTTGGATTGGGATAGAAATTACTTAAATTATGGGGAATTGCTTTTTATTTCACATTGCAATAGGGAACATTTTTATTGAACTACATAAGGTAAAATGAATAGTTTTATTTGTTTTTTTCTTTTTCTGTCATTGGTGTTAGTGGTCTCAATTCTGATCAATAGCTTTGTGTAGGATGTTGAATTATAAACTCTTTGAATAATCCAGTTGAAAACCCATCCCTCGACTCTCTTCAGCCCAGTTTTGGGGAGGATTCATTTCCCCTTAGTGTCCTGCATTTTACCAACCCACGAGAAGAATGGGTGATAGGGAGAAGTAAATGTCTGTTTAGTTAGTGGCTTTGGTCATGTCTCGACAGGAGAAGCTAACCATTCATTTATGTCTTTATTTTAGTTCCTTCTATTCTAAAGGAGTTTGTTCCCTTCGGTTCAAAATGTTGGCATTAGTAGTAGCTATTACTGTTGTTCTCATGGCCGATATTATTAGACTTTTGTGATCTGTAGTAACTATTAGGAGAGTCATGAACTGCATCTTTATCTTCTAAGTGGTTTTTTTTTTAAAGCACATAGTCATTTCATCTCTGTTTTCCTTAGCCCCCCCTCACTCCCCCACCCATGACAACACTGACATGCTGGTTGTGGACAAATACCCATTGACTCAGAATCTTGAGGCGAGTTGTCACCGTCCCCCTTGCCTCCGTCTTTCATAATAGGTGGCATATGTTTGTGTTTCTGTACAGTACTGTATGTGTGTGTATCACATATTTGGTGAAGTAGCTGTTTGACTAGCAGGGTTGAAGTGGCTTTTAGTTATTTTTGTGGGCATTATTGGACACACCTTTTTAAAGCAATCTGAACTTTAACCATGCCACACTTGGTTGACTAATTTATTTTGAACATTAAAATTTTTCTATATTAATTTAGACATCATCACAGCCCTGTATCGTTACCAACTTAGGAAAGATTCACTTAAGCTTTTGAAAAATATGATATCTTGGCAGATTTTCCTTTGAGTCAAATGTCTGAAACTGAATGAAAATATATCCCAATTTTAATTTCTAATTGTTGAAGGAACATTGTTTTTAAACAGTTCCAGTTGTTAATACATAAAACACTTCAAGATCTTCAGGACTTTAGAGCACATTTGAAATTATTTCAGTTAAGAATTTTCCTTTTTCGATACATGTTGAATTTTGTTTTTTAATTAAAAACACCACCACCACAAAACTTTGATTTCAGAAAGAGGGAGGGAGAATAGCTGGTGGTCCCAGAGTGTGCTGCTGTTAATTGTTTAATTAACAAAGGGGAAAATGTATATAAACAGATATAAAAGTTATAAATTCCATAAACTTAAATCTGTGATTCATTGCCTTAAGACTTTCTCTCTTAGAATTTCCATACCGCATGCCAAACCAGTAAAATGGCTTTTAAAAATGTATAGTAGACCAATGTCAGTTTGTATAAAAGTACCAAGTGAAGATATTTATTACATGCATTGGAAAAAAATTGTTTACCTATTGAATGTTACCTGTTTATGTAGAGCTCTTTAGATGTAATAAAAGAAAAGCCTTCAGTTAATTTGTGTTCTGTAAAATACACTGCTGGGTATACAAGGGGACAATCTCTAAGAGAAAGGCGATAAGCTTTGTGCTTCCAAAGCACCTTTCATCCAGAGATTTCAAAGCATGACAAGTAATTCTTTTGCAACATGCTTTGAGGTAAGTAATGAATGTACAGCCCTCATTCCCCTTATTGAAGTATGGCTAGCTTTGCAACAAACCACAGCTTCTGTTTAGTTTTAAATCTGTTTAATAGTCTGCAATTTGAGAGCTAAGAGCACTCTTGCCTCTTTTGTAGACAATACTAGGTGCTAGGTAAACCAACTGGAATTTCAGGAATGAGCATAAAACCTGGACATGGGGTGGTTTAAAAGCCTTCTGGGGTAGAGGTTTAGATCAGAAGGGATTTTAGAATCCTAGCCACTGAACACCCTTAATTAGGGATACCAAGTCCGAAGAGATGAGCCAAGGTTCTAATGACTACAACACTTAATGTGTTTTTGGCAAGCTGTATTTCAGATTCCTGTTAGGAAAATCACTTTAAAACCATACTTGGGCCTGGCTGGGTGGCTTAGTTGGTTAGAGCGTCATCCTGTACATAAAAAGATTGTGGGTTCGATACCAGGTCAGGATGCATACAGGAGGCAACCAGTGGATGTTTCGCTTCCTCTAAAAAACATCCTTGGGTGAGGATTTAAAAAAACAACCATACGCTGGGCCATTCAGTGATAAAGACGAAAAGGCTTTAAGGGAAAACCCTCATTTATTACCCCAGAACTTCTTGTCCTGTCCCATCTAAATCATAAGTATCTACTGTTTAATCTGGGGTATTCCAGATGGGCTGTGCAGAATTTGCTTCCTAATGTCCACGATCAGTTAGAGACCCTTGAGCCTTGCCTGAAAGTGAAATAAAGCAGTTCTCTATGGGGTGCCAACATCTAAAAGCCCTCAAGGGGATTGACCATGAAAGTAACGAAGTTTCAGCACCTGGGCTCCTCATTTGCTTTGGCTTCTTCTAGGGTCCTGGGAGTAGTCCTACCAAGTCTATTTCTATTTTTATATTCTTGAAAGGCTGCCAAATCATACAACCCCAGACCCCACAAAACCTGGTTCTGCCCCTGCACAGAGTGAACCTATGCTCCCCCGGCTAGATGATCACAACTCCACCTACTTTGTTGTCTGGGCCATTTATTGCCTGTCCTCCACAAAACCCGTCTCTACAGCTCCTAGGAATTTCTACCCTCATTGGCAATTACACTGTTGTGAGATAATTGCACTAAGTCTAACTGACTCGTCCCCTGCAGTTTCCCTTGTGTCTGGCCCTTAAATTTTTGTCTTGTATAATCTCCCAAAAGAAATACCTCCCTCAGTTTGGTTTTTTTTTCTTTTTCTCTTTAGCCACTAAGCACCATTAGACAAAGCCACAGCCCAGAGAGCCCAATTTTGATACATATAAGGATGAAAATCTCTGTACTTGGAGCTCTACACCCCCCCAGCCCCCAACATGCCAGTGTGTGACTCCAACCCTTTTTAGGGCAGTGCTGACACTACCAATGGATCCACAAATTTGATGAGCACACAGGCACCAGCCTGGCACCTCCTGGCTACATGACTCAGCTACTTGACCTGGCGTTGCCCCAGGCAGGGCCGGTACCCCTGCTGCTGTTTCTCATATCGCGGCCATGGCCTGTTACACCCCTTACTACTTTCTGTTAGTCACGGGGAAATGGCTTGAAGCCATGATCGGTTTGACCCACTTGGGCAGACCCGTCCCAGTCTTGTGAATCTCCCTGATAACAGGCCAGGGGAGAGCTGGACGTTCTGACAGGAGCATCAGAAAGGCCTTCGAAGCTCTGCAAGACCTGTGTCACATCTGGTTTCCTCTGGCGTGGGCTGTAAGATCACTCTTCCCGCTGCTTAGCTGCCTTGTTTCACTGGGACTATTTCCACCCTATACTCTGTTTACAAGTGAATCTCCTGAACTGTGTCACTGTGTTGAGGTGGGAATGAGAATCTGTAAGTGGCCCTTTGGTGTTGCAAGAAATGTTGAGAGTTTTTTGTTTGCTTGTTTTAGCTCTGCTTGTTGCTATTTCTCAGCTAGCACTGGTTTTGTGTGGGAAATGTGGAAGATGGTGCCCGCACCCAAATATAGAACATGGCCTTTTGGCTGATTGCCCTCCTTAGCAGAAGGACTACCATGGTAACCCAGGATTGCACAGTGCTCTACAGTTTGCAAAGACATTTTCAAGTCATTGACTCAGACCATTCTCAACAGGCTCCATGAGGTAAGAAACAGGAATCTAACTTCAGTGAAGATCCTGAGGCTTTGAGGGGTGAAATGATTGGCCCAAAGTCAGCTGGGAAATGGCAGAGTCAGGATTGGAACCCAGGCCAGTCTCCAAACCACAGCCTCTTCCTGTGCTGTAAAGGGCTGGACTAATGGCAGTTATTAAAATTAACAAAAATCTTTTATTAAAGTATGCTGATACCATGGCCAAAATCATTATTTTCATTGTTAAGTTACCCTCTCCTACAGTCAGGTAGCATCACTTGCCACTGTACTGTCTCCCTAGAGTGAAAGGAACACTTTTCTTTTTAAAAATTCATCTGTCCGATCTGTCAGGCCCAAGGGAAGCTCCCTTGTACTCTCTTCATTCAGTAGTCGGGCACTGGAATGGCGATCTTGTGGATGAATTCATCATACTTCACTTTGCCATTTGGTTCGATATTTGCTTCTCTGAAAAGATCATCCACTGCAATAAATCACATTAATTTTTCAGTTCAGCTTTACTGCTACATTATAGGATGAGTTCTTGGGGGTTGGGGCTCCCCAGAGGTCTTCCCTGAGTGTCCAGCTGACTGTTCACATAGACCAGGAAACAAGCCAGCAAACAAGACAACCGCCTCCTCCCCCCCCTTGGAGACCACAGATACAATTTGGAGTTCATCGGATTTCCTGCAGGGGCTGGGGGTATTCAGTCACTGAAGCCACCTTGTGGTCTTTTTTGTTTTTTGTGTTTTTTGTTTTTTTTTTTTTTTTTTAAGAAAATGTCCTTTATTTCCTGTACCTATATTTCCAGAAACCTTTATAATGGGTTTTACCTTCCACAGCCCACCCTCCCAGCTTCCCAGCTGCACAGGCACCCTTGGCAGGCTTTCGCCTGCCTCTGGCCCGCTTGCCTTCCCTTCCAAGTTGGCATGCCCCATCCCTAGAGAGGACTTGGTGACAAGTAGTATCTGCCACCATCACCTCTTTTTTAAAAAGTTTGTGTTTGGGGGGTGGGGATAGTGTGAGAGAAAATAAGTTCAGCTGTGTAGGTTACAAAACTGTATTCTCTATGACGGTTGCTCTAAAGAAAGTGCTTCGTTTACTTGTTTCTTCTGGTTCTGGATTCCTTGGACAAAATACTAGCTTGTCCCAGATCTTGGCAAGAAGGGCCATTTCAGCTTATACTTCTCCATGGTGGCCTCTCGGGGTCAAGCTACCTTTGGCTCTGAAAAATCCTGACCCTCCTACAAAAAACTGCCTCACTGCCCTATGTCACTTTCCTCAGCCCTAGACGTCCCCGAGGTGTAATTCTGGAAAGTTAGAAATACCCTGTGATTCTCTGCTTAACCGGCCTCCTTTAAAATGTAATCACTATGCTCTGTGCCTAAGCTGATAGAAACGCTGAGTATTTTTAGAATGTTAAGAACACTAAGTTTTCTTCATGGAGAAGTTTCTACCCACAAGGCACTTGGTTTAAACCATCCCAGTGGACAGGTCCAGCCCCGGCTCCAGTGCCAGTCACTGAGCCGCCTCCTGTCCAGAGAAGGGGCCACGCTGCTGGGTAGTATGGCGCTTCACTGAGCCCAGAAAGAACCAGGGTGCTGAGGCCCCCCATCCCAGGCCTTAGAAGGGAGGCCTCCCCGGCAGCCTTCTCTCGCTGCTCCAAGGATGCTTCTTGGTAAAATTGAAGATTTTCTTTCAATCACCCAGAGTAAAGGATCCCTACTTCTAGTATCATCTTTTCTGTCTCCCCAGCCAAAGAAGGGAAATTGGTCTCCCAGCTTTGTCGGGAACACATTGCCATTCTCTTTGAAATGTTTCTTGACTGGTTAAACGAATGAGAAATATGAACGAGTTTGGGGCCCGTGGTATTACTTTAGACAGAGGTCAGTAAGCATAAGAATGAAAGCCTCAGCTACTGACACTCCATGTGGTACAGAAAAGGCTGAGCAGTGTCCCCCGAGCCGAGAGGGAAGGGAAGGCGAGCCAGTTTCCCTGCTCACGTTAGAACAGCCCACTGAAAGGATCGGGAGAGCCGCCAGCCTGGAAGAGCGGCACTATTTTTAAATGCTGTGCACTGTGCCTGTGTGCCTGCAGATAAAATCTAAGCAGTCGGCTTTATACAATGTCAGCTCTTGGGGGAACCTGAGGGATTGCCTATTGTAACCTCATTTCCCAACAAGGAAACCGAGGAGGGTAAGAGAGGTCAAGAAACCTGTCTGAGGTCCTCCAGAATGAGGAGGAGCCAGGATTCAAATCTAATTCCAACCACAACCTTGCAACCCCTCCACTGGTTTGTTGTGATTTAGCCTTTAAAGGCCCGACACTGTTGAAGCCCTTTTCCTCCACCCAGTGTGTCCTAGCTGAGCCTGCCCGTCCCAACCACAGGCCAGCCCAGCAGCCTGAGAAATCCCAGCCTCGGGCTGCTGGGTGTGGGCTCTGGTGGTGACTCCAGTGGCCGCTGTAACAGGCCCGAGGGGCTAGCAGGCAAATGGCCCAGCATGGGGGTTGCCCTTCCCCAGAAGGCCCAGGCCCCTGGCCTGCTCTGAGGCAGGAAGGCAGGCTGGGCTGCTGAAAGGTACGAGGCAAAGGCCTCTCATGGGGTCCTGTGACTAGCAGCCGCAGCAGAGGCCACCACAGACACCCCGTGGAGGAGCTGTTAGAGTTGGCTGGGTCATGAGGAGAGGGGACAAAGTAGCATCTCAGTTTGGACACCTGGCCTCAGCAGCAACTTCAGAAGACAGCTGTGGCGAAAGAAAAGAGCCTGAGATGGAGGGGGTAAGGGCAGGGATGGGGGGGACACTAAGAGGTGTCTAATAGACCTACGTGCAACTCTCAGCTCTGCTCCCGCAGGCGACTCCATTCACCTGTGTCTTTGTCAGTATAAGGCCATCTAGCCGCAGCCTTCAGGGGCATGCATGAAATGCAGTGTCTACACCGTCCTGGTGGCAGGGATCGGGCTCTGGTGTCCTCCCCCCAACTCCCCAGTCCTCTCCCGCTGTGGGAAAAGAGGGAACCAGGCATTACCTTCCTTGTGGGTGAGCTTCTCCCCCAGTCTCATGAGTTTTGACCGCAGCTCGGACGCCATGATGTAGCCTTTCTTCTCCTTGTCTGCCATCAACATGGCCAGAAGAATTTCTTTCTTCGGGTCCTCTTGTTTTATTTGCATGTGCATAATAGTCAGGAAGGTGGAGAAATCCAGCTCTCCGTTTCTGTCTAGGAGACCCCCAAACGCAGCACAGTGAGGAGAGGCTCATGTTGGGGAAGCCAAACTGCCTCCTGCCCAAACCTTCATGGCCAACTCAAGGGCCACCTAGTTCAGGAAGTGCCCTGATGGTGGCAGTGGTCATGGCGAAGAGGCGGACTCTTCTACTAGGCCCCCATGGATGTGCCTCACTGAGTCCTCCCAACATTCCTCAGGGACTGTGGTCATCATCCCACTTTGCCCACTAAGGAGACAGGAGCTCTGAGAGGGGTGTCACCTCCCAGAGCACTGGCAGGACCAGGATGGAGCACCACCTCCTCTGCTCCCTTCCGGGTGCTTCTCTTGCACCCTGAACTGGGGGGAATACATCTCCGTGTCCACCCCCCCTTTAGTGGCCACCACTGCACGGTCACTAAGATGGACAGGCGGCCCAACCTGGGGCCTCAATCCCCAGTCATTTGCCTTTCCCCTCACGGCAACCACCCCAGGCTCCCCAGCCCATGCCCCTCCTCTGAGCATGCCTGGAGGCCTGGGCTCTGGCCCTGGTCCTGACCCTGACTGGGGTACAACTGCAGGAAATGGGAACTTCCCCTGACCACAACTTCCTGTTTGGAAGAGACAGAAACCAAAGGAAAGCACCGCCCCTTGGAGGTGGAAATGGGATCTCTGTCACTGAGCGCCCCATCCCTGGGCTCAAGGCCTCAGAGGCCCGCCCTGGGCCCAGCCTGACCTTCCCTGGATAGGCTCCCAGCACTGCTGCAGTGACACTCTGATGGGACCTTGGGGTAACCCAGCAGAAGGAGGGAATCCATCTGAGAGATGAGGAAACTGAGGTCCTCCAGACCAAGTGATCTTTCCAGGCCGCCTCCCTTCTCTAGGACAGTCTTTCCTTCCTGAGTATCCAGCTATCAATGCAAACAGCCACCCTGGTCTCTGACACCCCTCTTGTTTTCTTTTAAAAAAACCAACGTGTTTGTTTCTGGTAATAAAAGTCCTATATGTTCCCATTGTCAAAAACACAGGAAACAACAATAAAGGGAATGAAAATCATCCATAACCCCATCACCAGAGAGAACCACTTGGCTATGTTTTGGCTGGGTTTTCTTCCACCCTTTTCTCTCCCAGTGTTGTATAGTTTTTAGAAGGTTAGTCTTTGAAATCAGAAGAATTGCGATCCAACTCTTATTCCACTGTTGGTTTAAGCACTTGGGCAAGTGACACAATGGCTCTGAACCTTGATCTTCACCTGAGAAGCAGCACCTTCTGCATGGGATTGTCTGCGCTAAGCACATGACAAATACTCAATAAAGGGAAACTGTTCTGTCAAAGTGATTTTGGGATCACTGTTAGCACTGTCTTGACTGCAGAGTTGTGATAACCTGGTTGGAAAGCTTAGAGCCCATGGCCCTCTGTGAGACAAGGGTGTCACCATGGCTGTGAGGACTCAAGGAAGCCTGAGTGATGCACAACACACCTGGCCAAATGCCTCCACAGCCCCCAGCTGCCCCGCAAACCTCTGACCTGTTCACACTCCACCATCTGCACTCACCTGTTGGGCCCCTGCCAGGATCCTAGCTGCAGGGCCCAGGGCCCCCACCAGCCCAGCGCACCTTTTCCCCAGCCCTGGCCCAGCCCACTCACCTATTCCGTGAGTCTGCAGGTGCCGCTGCACCTCCCCCGGTGTCGGGCTGGCCCCCAGGCACCTCATCACCACTATGAGGTCTGTGGCTTTCACCTTCCCCCGCTGCTGCTTGTCATACAGGGAGAAGCATTCCTTGTACTCTGCGCACGGCCCAGACGGGAGAATCAGGAGCGCTCCCGCCGCCTCCCCAGCCCCGCTGCCCTCTCTCCCCTCTCTCTCCCCTCCCCCTCGGTGGCCCACTCCCTCTGTCCTTCCCATCACAAATAAAAATACACAACTGCCGAGTTCAATTGAACTTCCAATAAACAATGAACACATTTTAATAGTATATCCCAAATTTTTGCATGGGATACACTTATACTAAAAAAGCATTTGTTGTTTATCTCACATTCAAATTTAACTGAACGTCCTGTACTTTATCTGGTAACCCTGTCCCCTCCCTCTCCTGACTCTCCTTCCTCTTACTCCCTTTCTCTTTCCTTTCCTGCCCCCTTTCTCCCCGCTTCCTTCCCCTTTATCTGCTCCCCCTTTTCTCCCCTCCCACGACTGACTCAAGCCACAGGGACGCTCTCCAGCTCTCTAGGGCCCATCCAGGGAGCCCAGGAGATTGAAGCAGGGCATCCAGACACTCAGAGGACCTTTGCGAAGACAGCTTATGTGGGAAAGGAGCCAATAATGCCTCTGGGTTCCTGAGATCAGAAATCCACCCTGGGCTGTCCTGGCAGACAGTGGCTCTCATATGTGGTGACAATTATTATTACAATTATGGGCATTTCTGAGTCCACTGCTCCAGACTTGCACCTCCAGGCTGCTGAACTCTCAAGCTGCCCTCTGACACAGGTCCTGGTCCTGTTCTTAAAGACTTCCTGGGGGACCCCAGGATGTCCCCCGCCCTGACTAGATCTTGCTTGCAGTTGTCCTCCAACCCTCTCCCTTGATGGGGATGAAACGGCCACAGGAGCTAAGGCCTCTAGAGCCACAGTCTCAGCCCAGTGGAGCAGGGCACCCGCCTGCCTCTGTCCCCAACTCCCAGTTTGAGAGGAACAAAGAGGCCAGCTGGCAGCCAGGGAAGACCCCTGGGCCCTCCCACGGAGATTCTGATCCAAGAACTGGAGGGGGGATTGCTGTCAGAATTGGTCAAAAGCTCCCCAGGTGGAGCCTCTGCTTGGGGGGCGGGGGTGGGGACTATGATTTGACAAGTGAGGTTGCATGCCAGTGATGCAACTCTTTCCAATGAATGTGTTATTATTCAATCTGATGAGTGATCTACTATTAAACTAGTTCTTACCCTTGTACAAATTATATTCATCAAACTCCAACTTCTTTCAAATCTTTAGCACTCCTGATTGCAATAGGGCCATCTATTCTCTTTTTTTTGTACAAATGCAGGGGTTGGAATATTGTTTGATCTTACATTATTTAACACATTGTATGCGGGAAACGTATTTATACGTTTTACGTTGACTGGTAGTAAAGTGCGCAATAAAGACTACCCACAAACAATGTGTTAATAATGGCTGCTTTTAACAACCAGCTTGCAAATTTTCTAAAACTGTACCACCCAGCTCATGCTAGCTAGAGCAAGCTGGCCCTACCTAGCCATGTGTGTGTCACACATGGGCCGCACCAGGTCCAGTGTCAGGTGCATGACAGACATTCTCCTCTCTTCTGTGCTCACAGCAGCCTGGTGAGGTGGTGTCATTAGCCCCACTTCACAGATGAGAAAACTGAGTTTCAGAGGTGATAGGACCCCAGGCATGCTGCCACCAAGGCTCCTGTTCTTCCCACTCCAGCGGGCCATCCCTGTCCAGTCTGTCATTTGTTCATTAAATGTTAGTGGTCACTTTCTTGGTGTCAGTCACTGGGATATAAAGGGAAGTTTGCCTTCTTTCCTTCTGCAAGATTCAGAGGCCCCAGAGGGAGGGTCAGTGAGCCTCAGAACCAGATGTGTAGGGGGACACTGAGGCTGACAGAGACTCCACTCAGTCTTGCCTTGAGGCCTGGGCATGAGAGGTCTTAAAAAACTCCTTGCTCTGGCCCACCTCTTGGGGTAAGAATACCAAGGGGTTTATGGGGAGGTACCCACCTGGAGCCTGCTACCTACTCATCCAATCTTCCTTCTAGACCAAGCTCTGGGTACTCAGAAGTCTGGAATCCCTGCCCAGGTAACCCTGAGCCCATGTCCAGGGCCCTCAGGCCCCCACCTGAGCTATGCTGGGCCTCCCTTTGTCCCGGTCTGGGCCCCCGAGCTCTGTGTAACCCAACTCTTTCCCTTGGCCTGGTGGAAACAGAACTATACACCTGCGAAACTGAAGCCTGCTAGGGGCCCAGCATATCAGGGGACTCAGGGAATAAAGCGATCAGAACACCAAATCTAGGCTTGATGTCAGGGAAGAGGGGACCTCAGAGACCACCTAAGCTGACCTACCACCTTACAGATGGGAAGACTGAGGCCCAGAGAGAAGTGTGCTGCGTGTGAGTGCAGACCTGGGCTCTTTGCTCTGTCTCAGCCAAGTACAAGGGCCCCTTCTCTTGTTGGGCCCTGAGCCCTAGCTGGTTAATTGTTTCTCTCTCTCCATCCCCTATCCCCTGCCTCCTGCATATCCAACTATCGAGTTCTGGGGGAAAATCAAGTGAGCTCCCTCTCTCCTCTCCCTCCCACTTGTAAATCACACTGACAGATGTAACACCAACATTTCTACCTGTGAGCCTTTCCCCCCCTCCCCCGGCCTCCTCTGCAGCAGCTGCCTCTTGTCTGTGGGTGGGCCCACATTTCCCCCTGGCACTTTTTCCCACCAACAAAAACTGAGCAGAGCAAATTGCTTAATGAGACCCATATTTTGCTGTGAGTTGCTAATTAAAGAGCAAACCCAACCTACCATTAATTTGGTCCTGGGAAAGAAACTTGGCCTGCAGCAGACAGAGGAAAACAGTCAGGGAGGGCTCTGTGAACACGCCCCCCCACAGCCCTGTCAGACCCGGCCCAGCAGGTGACACAGACCCTCGCTTACCATCTCGGGCCTCTGGCTGCACCCCTGGGCTCCCTGCTCCCAGGACTGCCTTCTTGGTTTCCTTCCTCCCCACTTCAAGTCGAAAGTCCACCAAGCTGGGCGGAGGGCCTGTAATAAACCCGCGGCTGCCATGGAGACCGGGCCCGGTGCCAGGGGTCAGATTCCAGCTTCCCTGCGCATCTGATGCCCAGCAAGGCCTGGGTAGAGCAGCAGGCTGGATTTTAAGAAAACGGCTGCAGAAAGTCTCCCTCGGGCCTTGGTGCTGCACCAGGAAGCTGATGCGCTGGAGCAAATGGACAAACATTCCTTCCTGGGAGCCCTGGACACCAAGAGGGGTCAGTGACACATAAAAAGTGGGGCCGGGATGGGGCTGTCCTGGGCCCTGCCCTGGGGGTCTTTTTTTCTCTCTCCTGGGACTAAGCGGGGAGCTGATGAAGTGCTACTTTCTTAGCACGCTGTCTTAAGAGTCATCACACACTGTCTTAGAGGCAGGGAGGAGACCTTACCATGTGGCCTCTGCCACCATCCAAGCCTTGGGATGCTTATGGAGAAGGGACAGGCTTTGGTGCTCTCAGGTTGGATTCAAATTCTTTCCCTCGTGCTCATTTGCTGAGTGACCTTGGGATGTCATTGCACTGCTCTGTGCCTGAGTTTCCATGCTGGGCCTCATCACAGGATTTTGAGAGAATCAAATGGCAGTGCATAGCTGGTTCTCAATGTGTCAGTTCCCTTCCCTCCTTCCAGGGATGCTAGGGATGGGGACAGGTGTGGGCCCTGGGGTCTAGGCCCTACAGTGGGCTCCCCAAGGGGCTCAGAGGGAGGCCTCTTGGGTGACTTTCCCAGCCAGGAAGCTTCTCCCTTTTTTCCTTTACTTTCTCTCCCATCTGCAGCAACTTCCTGCAGAAGCTGCTGACTCTCCCTATTTCCTCAGTGGTTTGTGCCGCTTCCCACCCTCCACCACACACACACACACACACACACACACACACACACACACACACACACAAGTGAGGGCAGGGTGGGGCATTCCCTAGAGCTGCTGAGCTGGGCACAGCTGGGTTCTCACCTTCCAGCTCCTTGTCCACAGCTGGGTGGCTGCCTTGTTTGTGGGGCTCCAACTCCAGGGCTCCACGCATTTTGTCAGGACCTGCATGTATGGCCACATGGGTTGTGCCCTGTACACCTGGTCCTGACCTAGGGAATGAGTGGGTCCCAGCGATGGGCTGCATGTGCTCAGAGGAAGATGGACCTCTGGCTAATCTGTACAAGTACATGGACTAGTGGGGCCTGCCTCTGGTCAGTTTCCCCTCCCTCCCTTCCTGACCACCTCCATATGGAAAGTTCTCTTTTCCCAAATTGTGTGTTGAGTCACCTCTTCACACCTGTTTCTAGACCCAATTTCAGCTGGAGGGTTCTGACTCCCTCCTGTTGAGGCTGAGGAGAGGAGAGGCCCACCAGGGTGCAGGAGGCAGGAAAGGAGGGGAACTTCTGGCTAACAGCTTTGTGGGAGAGAAGAGGTGAAGGAAAGCCAGGTGGGACCCTGGAAGGGCAGGGGACAGGGCTGAGGCTCAGGGGAAAGTCTGGAGGGGCCAGGCCAAAGCGCACACTCAGAATCTCCCTGTGTTTGGGAAGGGGCTCATGGGGGGAGACAAGATATTTCCTTGGTTTAAGTTAGTGTTCTGGGGTTTAGGGCCGTGTGCAAGGCATCCCCACTCCCACACCCTGGCCAACTCCTTCCTTAGGCTTTTAGGTGTCTCCAAGAGGTGTCCCTCATCTGTGGAAACACCTTCAGGAGGGTGGTGGCTACATGAGGGCTCACTATGCAAAAGTTCCTCCAGCCGTCTGCTGTCCCTGTTGTGTATATGCTACACTTCAACTCAACAGGGAAAAACAGAGCCCCCTCCATGTCCCTGGGGGCGGAGATGTTCACCTGAAGGGCCCCCCCCCCACGTTTCTGATTCAGTAGGCGGAGTAGGGCGAGAATAGACATTTTCTTTTGCCACCCTGATGTTGCCAGTCTTTGAAAACCACTGGCCTAGAGTTTTCTAGGGGGAGCTAAGCCAAGTGGCAGTTAGGAAGTATTTCTAGCCCAGCTGGCATGGCTCACTGGTTGAGCGTCGACCTATGAGCCAGGTCATGGGGCTTGATCCCCAGTAGGGGGCGTGCAGGAGGCAGCCAATCAATGACTCTCATCATTGATGTTTCTCTCTCTCCCTCTCCTTTCCTCTCTGAAATCAATAAAAACATATTGGGGGGGGGGGGGAAAGAAAAGCATTTCTAGGGAAACATTTCCAGGGAATTGCTCAAGGAGAGCTCTGTCAAAAGGGACATAAATCTCTAAGCCTCTAATAATTCGCTGGTATTTTTCATTCCAAATATATTGACTCTTGAACAATATGGGTTTGAATTTATATGTGGATTATTTTCAATAAATACAGTAAATGTATTTTCTCTTTTTTATTTTCTTAATAACATTTTTTTCCTCTAGCTTACTTTATTGTAAGAATACAGTATATAATCATATGACATACAAAATATGTGATAATCTACTATGTTATCAGTTGGGCTTCTGGTCAACAGTAGGCTCAGCCTTCTGCATCTGTGGGTTTTTAGTCACAGATCAAAAATACTGTTTGGGCCCTGGCTGGGTGGGTCGGTTGGTTGGTTGGATTCCCGGTCAGGGCACATACCTAGGTTGCAGATTCCATCCCCGGTCAGGGCATGTTCGAGAGGCAACTGATCGATGTTTCTCTCTCTCTCCCTTCCTCTCTCTAAAATAAATTTGAAAAAGATTCAAGTTTGCCAAAATACTAAAAAACAAAACAAGGAAAGAAAATACAGTTTGGATACATCAATGTGAAACCCAAGGACATAAAGGACCAACTGCAGTTAAGTTTGGGGGGAATCAAAAGTTATTATGTGGAATTCTGACTCTGCAGGGGGTCAGTACCCCTAACCCCCATGTTGTTCAGGGGTCAATGTGCTCACTTTCATCCCTAATTTTTGATTCTTTTTTTGTTTTTACTGTTTTCTTATTAAGGTCCCCTCAAATTATATAACTTTCGAGTCCCACACAACTAGGCCTGCACCTGATCAGAAATATCTATTAAGTCCTTCTGTGAATAGGTCCCAGGGGGGTTAGACAGCAGTGTCCTCCAGGTAGGGAAGGTATCGAATGAGGTTGCTGGGCAGGTAGGGGCGCTAGGGCTTAATGGTGTGGAAAGTCTCCTGGCCAGCTGCCCCTCCTCTGTGTTGTCTGATAACAGTGCCCAGTAAGTTACCGGTGACTGAAACTGCCTGCGGGCAGAGGCTGAGACCTTTGAAGATCAAGAGCTGAGGCCCTGAGAGATCAAGTGGTTGGCCCGAGGCTAAGAACTGACCTCCAACAAACCAGCCTCCCTACTTCCCCCAGGGCTCCCTCTCTGTGTCAGCCTCTGGACCAGGCTGACAGCACAGCTGAGAGGCCCCATGTGGCATCTCTGAGGGGCAGGCCTGGAGATGCCCTATCCTGGCCCACACCCCCACACTCCTCCAAAGAGGGCTGGGACCCCACTGATTGAGGCCCTTCTTGGCCCCACCTCTCCCCAACCCAGGGATCCTACAAAGTGGCATGGAGGGCCAGCAGCCAGACGGAGCTGAGTGGGCCCTTGGGGTCTGCCGAGCACTTCTGCCTGGGCCCCAGACCAGCCACTCTCCCCCATGCCCTAGGGACATCCCTCCCTCCTGCTTCCCAAATTCTCAAAGCAGCAGCCCAGGCTTGGCTTCACACTGCCTTTATTCACACCTCTCAGACAGGGACTGACCAGAGGCTGGGGAACCTCTAAGAGGGCTGCAGAGGGACTCCAGCATGAAAGGAGAATCTGAGGCACGGGGCTCCCTGAGAACACAGGAGAGAAGGCAGGCCTGGGGAAGGCAAGGCAGGCCCCCTGAGACCCACAGGCACACATGGGCCAGTGCTAGCTGGAGGTGAGGCTATGAGGCCTGCTGCTGGGTGAGAAGTTTGCAGTGCCTGGGAGAAGTGGGAGAGGGGGGTGTCCTGCTGGGAATGAGGCCTCCCTTTTCTGGGACCAGGGCCCTGGCAGAAAGCTTGAGATTCAGACTGAGACAAGGCTGATTGAAGAGCCTCGATACCCACCCCCCAAAGGAGTTCAGGGAATAGTGCAGGTCTCTGAGAACTGCCACCAGCTGCAGCTCAAACCCTGCAGTAGGGGTGACAGAAGCAGGCTCCACAATTCTCTTGGAGGCAAAGGAGGGAGACAGAGCTTCCAGCAGAAGTGGTTGGAAAGCTACCACTGCCAGACCCCAAGATCAGGCTAGTGGTTAGGGGAGTGGGCTGGCCTGTGGATTGTCAAGGTTGGGTGGCTCAACACCCCATGCAACCTGAGGTAGGGTGAGGACCCGGGGTGCACACACCCCTTTCAGGGTACGAGGACAGTGACAGAAATACTCATCCAAGCCAGTTAGTGGGTGACACACCAAATCGCCTCCCCATGGGCCCACCCAGGCCTCTCCTGTAGGGGTACCAGAGGACTTCCCAGGAAGAAGGGGTCAGCCCTGATCAGCAAGAGTGAGAGGGGCCCCAACTCCAGTCAGGAAGGTGCACAGGAAGGCAGTGCCCGTATCTTGGCCTGACACACTGCCTAAAACGAAATCACGCCCTGGAGAGATCCAAATCAAACAGAACCTTGACCAAAACAACTGAATCTCCTGGTGATGTACTCCACACATGCACACGCACACACACACCTATCCATGTGTACTCTCACTCATGTTGTTACACACATGTACGTGGACATGCGCGCGCACACACACACACACACACACCGTGTTCAGACACCCTCTATGGCCCATCTCCTGCCCGAAAGAGCACCAGCGGCTGATGCCAGGGACTCAGCGTCGGCTGCTGACATGGAGGGTGTAGAAGGCCCAGGGCTCAGGGACGTAGATGACGCCCGGGTACTTCTTCCTGAGTACAGGGTCATTCCACAGCCAGGCGACCCAGAGTGCCACAAGCAGGAGAGTGAGGGCAAAGGAGTAGAGGAGGAAGAGGCCGTTGCTGTCCGGGAAGAGGCGTTTGCGCTTCTGATGCAGGACGAGGGCCAGCATGGCGAAGAAGGTGAAGATGAAGAGGATGAAGATCTGGCCCTCGGTGACCAGGTACCTGAGGAGCCAGCAGGCGAGGTGAGGTGGGTGCTGTGACAGCCCTGTCCTGCTTGGCACCCCTCCCTCCACCCAAATACGAGGCTGCCCCCCAGCCAGAACAGCTCATCTACTGAGGGGGGTCATGAAACAATACCACTGAGCCACAACCCGTATGCAGCATATTGATTTGGCTCAGTTACTATTTTTTAAAATGTTGAGTTTGTTGCCAATATTTGAATTACAAAGTACCTGAAAATGTGAATTTTTGGTTTCTCTGGTCACATTAGATTTGTATTCATTCCCACATTATAACAACTGATTAGAGGGGAAAGCAGCTGCCCCCATTAGAGCATTATTCTACAGTTTGCCACAGTCCCCACCATTCCGTTGCCTCACTTGAAGTCTGCTTGATGTACCAGTTTGGTTCCTATAGGCACCTGAGTTTGGGAATGCACCTGCAATTTATGGGGGTTGCCATTACTGTCTCCTTGAAGGCTGGGACACAGTCTCAGATTTCCCAGGGTTCCCTGCTGCTCCAAAGGTAGCACCTAGCACATGGCCAGGAACTCAGGAACACTTGTTGGAGGGCTTCTACGAGGTAATCTAGTCCACTCCCCTGCCTCGAGAGAGAACCCCAATGCTGACCCATTCCACTCAAGGGACTATAGCTTTGCAGCTGTGTGACCTTAGGGAACTTACAAGACATCCTAGAGCCTGGTTTCTTACTCATAAAGGGGGCACAAGTGGCCCTACCTCTCAAGGTTACTGACAAGAGCTGTGCACATCTCTCACTTGGACAAGCATATTGTTCAACAAATGGTTGCTGCTACTACTATAGCTATCACTGCACTAACACGCTATGGCTATGAATTGGGCAGGAAGCTCTTTCCCATATCTAACCCTTTTCCCTCTTGCTGTAGTTGATACCCATTTCTTTTAATCCTATCCTCAGGGGACATACAGATTTACCCTTGTGTACCCTCTCAGCCAGGCAGGGGACAGACTCTGCACGTGGACCCCAGCTGGCCCCAGGAAAGGCGGTCCTTTCCATTCTGATGAAGGCTTCCCACTGGAGAAGGGCCAGTACTTCCTGTGATACCCGCAATCTCCTGGGGAAGCCTGTCTTCAGGGTGGAAATGACAGAGAAGGGAGGTCCTCTGTAATGGGAAGAGAGAGCTGGAGGGGAAAAGACACCAGGCGGGGAGCTCCTGAGGCCATGGAATTCTTCGTCATCGTCATGGTGCTTTACAGTTTATAAAGCCAGTTTCTCTCCCCCTGGGTTCTCACCATCTCCTGAGAGGGAGACAAGCAGGTATTGCCCCCGTTTCACAGGGAATGAAACTGAGACCACGGGGCTCTACAGGGCGTGGCGTTAGAGATGGAGTCTTCTGGCCCCAAGGTTGCACTGGGGTTCTGGGAGGTGGAGCCCAGGGAAGGAGAGCATGAGGATGGAGAGAATACACTCAGGCCTGGCTTGCTGGTAACAGACGGGCCACCACATGCCACTGTCACAGTCCCCACTAGAAGAGGAAGCAAGGGCTCCCAGAAATAGGGTCTCACCTGGGGTCGCATAGCAGCTCTGTCCTCAAGAGCACATTTCTACTGCCTGGCTCACTGAGCGCCCCTCCACCCCACCCAGGTCCACTGTCCACTCACCAGTAGTACAGGCCACTGGGCACCAGCAGGAGCAGCGCCGCCCCTGGCATTGAGCTCTCGGCCTTGGTGGCAGTGAAGCAGCCGCTGAAGTACATGAAGATTATGAGGAAGAAGGGGATGTACCTGCCGGGAAGCCAAGGCCTCAGAGCCTGCCCCCCCCCCCCAGCCGCCTCCCCCCCTTCCCCACCCGCCCCTTTACTTTCCGGGTCTCATGCAACAACCCGGCAGGGTCGCTTCATGGGGAGGGCACTCCTAGTCCCTGCCCTCCTTTCCCGAGCGGGGTCCAGGCTGGGAGAGGAGGGAGCAGGGGGATGAGGGGCTCCCCGGGCACAGGCGGACCAGGGGCCACGGGGGAGGGGCTCGGGCGCCTCACCCGCTCCGTGAGTGCGGGGGTGCCCCTGCCTCAGGCTCGAGCCCTCCAGTAGCCCAGCCTCCCGCTGGCCTGGAAACAGCTGCGAGCCGCAGGGCCGAGGGCACACAGGCCTGAGGCAAGAACAGCACCTGCTGGGGCCTCCCAGCTCCACCAAACCCCTCCACTCGCACTCGGCCCACAGCCTCGCCCTCTTCCCACGCACACATTCCACCCGAAAGGACCCCCCTCACTCCTCCCCCAGCAGGCTGCTTTCCCACGCACCCCTTTTCTCTTCCGACGGCCCATCTTGTCTCTTTAGGGACCCTCCTCAGCTGGTCCCCACACACTCCTGTGTCCTCTGCTGTTCCAGGCCTTTGTTCCTTTCCCCTCCCCCGTTCCCCAACCTTCCGTGGGAAGGGTCTTCTGGCAAAGGCCAGGGAGATCGGCAAGAGGCCTGCCCAGGACCCTGAGCCAGAGCACCTCTGCACACCCCGAATCAGACCCTGGAAACACAAGCGTGGGGAACGAGTGACACGGGGAGTGACACGGGGAGTGACAGGGCGCCAGCCTCAGAGGAGTGAGGCCTCCCAGGTCCAGGGCTGGCTCTGTCCCTGACTAGCTGTCAATCATGCTCAAACCTTCTTCCACTGGGCCGTCTATCCTGTGTAAACTGTGCGTGGGGGGCAAGGGGGGCCGTGGGCCTGACCCTCCTGTGGCTGAGCCCCCGTCTGTGTCGGGTGGAGGCGCGGGGGGAGCTCTCCTGGGAGTTCGGAGGGGGGAGCACAACGAGCACCCTCCCCCAACCTGGTCTTGCTGGCTCTCCTCGGCTTCCTCCTCCCCTCCATCCCCGAGGGCCGCGGCCTGACACGGTGGGTGTCCGCACCCCCACATCGCCACTGGGGGGGATGTTTATCAGCCCCAAGGCCTCTTTCCCCGGTATCTCCTTCGGGCTCCCGGCCGGCGAGGGCGAGGCGGCCGCTCGCTGCCCTCTAGTGGCCGCGGTGGGCACCGCGCGGCCGGGAGGAGGCGGGCGCGGGGGACCCAGGGCGCCCCCAAGGAGTCGAGTTCCTGGCGCCCCCGCGGGGGAGGAGATGCCCCTCCAGCCGCTGCGCTCGACACCCGGAGGCCTGGGGCCCAAAGAGTCTGGTCCACTGTCCCTGCGGCCGGCGGCGCAGCGGGCGGGGAGCCAGGGCCCCATCACTCACCACATGCAGTGGCCCAGGTACTCGTCATAGTAGTAAAGCAGCTCGAAGGAGTCGATCTGGGGGCGCAGAGGCGACAGGGTCAGAGGGAGGTGCGTCGGCAGGGTGCTGGCCGAGCTGCCCTCTGCCCGCCCTCCCCCGCGCCCAGGCCGCCCCGCAACCTCCCTCACTCCCCGCCCCCAGTGGGAGGGGCGCAGGGAAGCCTCGCGCACTTCCTAAGCCCACGGGGTCCCAGCTGCCCCGCGACCGCGCCTCCCTGTGGCCGTCCGGGCGCAGGTGCCCGCGGGGTTGGCCTGTAGGGGGCGGCGCCTCACCAGCGTCTCGGGCTTGAGGTTCTTGATGATGGGGTTCTCACGGACTGACAGGTGGTGCTGGTAGCCGCTGAAGAGCAGGCGGTGGTTCACCGAGTCGCCCACCAGGTGGATGCTGGCGCCCATGATGAAGGTGATGATGCTGACGTAGACGATGGCGCGGGGCAGGGTGCGGGGCGACCGCTCGATGAGCTGCGTCAGGGGGAGACGGGCTGTGGGACCCGGCCTCGTCCCAACAGGAGCTACCCTCGGCCTCGCTCCCTAGCACCCGGGGTGGGATGGGCGCCACCAGCTGGAAAGTCGCTCACAAATTAGTGGGTCCCTTTAGTGGGCCAGCCCAGCTTCCAGTCCCTGTGGACCGATCGAGGGGGCCAAGGGAACAGCACCCCCTTTCCCTAGAGAGGAAACAGAGGGGCCAGCTCACTGCCCAGAGTCACACACAAGCCAGCACTGGATGTGACAGCCAGGCCTTCAACACAGGCATTGGGGCACCTGGTTCAACCCTCCACAGCCCCTAGTTGTGCCCCTAGGTGGCCGGGCTGGCCTATTGAAGAGGCCCTTCCATTTCTGAGTGATTGGTCCATGCTAAACACCAAAAAATAACAGGTGGGGGTTCTGAAATTAAATTACGTAACCGAGAACTCCTCTGAATTCTGCCATTATACACTTCTGACTTTTGGAGATTTGAAAAATATTTTTTAAAACAAAATGATGAGGATAGTAGATGGTGATATACTTGTTTTAAGAGCCCTTTATGTGGCAAAGTGTGAAACTGGCAGCCCTGGCTAGTTCTGTGCTCCCAGTAGCATCTCAAAGTCAAGGATCTCAGGCCAGAGGATACAGTTCCCCCTCCGTTGCTGCCATTCCTGTCACCTGGCCCTCACCTGCCTTCCCAACTGGTCTCTGACCTCTTCCAGCGCAACCCAGCCATTCCTGCCTCAGCCTCCCAAG
The DNA here is from genome assembly GCF_054644295.1 of Miniopterus natalensis. Taxonomy (NCBI): domain Eukaryota; kingdom Metazoa; phylum Chordata; class Mammalia; order Chiroptera; family Miniopteridae; genus Miniopterus; species Miniopterus natalensis. Next base: position 38,940,478 of record NC_142081.1, on the reverse strand, counting down.
ATGAATTATGGTTTCCCAAGCGTGGCCTTATCTTCAGGTCCCTCTGCCTGAATGCCTCTCCCATTTCACCGTTGGCACAGTAGGCTGAAACCCAAATCAAACACCTCTCCTCGGGGAGGACTTCTCCATCCATCCCACCCAGAGGCAGTCCTGCCTTCCCTGGGCCCCCAGGCCTCTATCTGTCGCTCTATCATAGCCTTCATCTCCCAGACTCAGGAAGGAAAGCCTGATTCAGGGCACCCCCAGGGCTGGCACCAGCTCCCTGCTGGCTGGAGGTGGCAATGAGGGTGGGAAGGGAGGGCAAGGAGCCTAGGACTGTACCTTGAGCAGGAGAAAGGGCGTGATGATGTTGTAGGCCATATGGAAGTAGTCCCCCACGCTGGGCTTGTTGAGCGGAAACCATTCAAGAGGGAACACCAGCTGGGGAGCAAGGGGAGGAGTGGTTTTCACCAGGCACAGCCCCATGAGGCTCTCAGGGAGTCAGCCCCCACCTCCTCCTCCATACTCTTAATTCTTTCTGTGATCTCTTGGCAGCCCTGGGGCAAAGGTGTTTCCAGACTGAGAAACTGAGTCCCAGAGAAGGTAAACAGACTTGTCCCCAGGCACATGGTAGATGCAAATCCAGGCCTGACCCTGTATCCATTTCTCAGTGGGTACTAAATAAATTCCCCTGGGAACTGGCCTGGTAGTTGGAGGCTCCTTTGGGACTCAGTGGTGCTACCAACTTTCTAGGTGACCCCGGGCAAGTCCTTCCCCTCTCTAGGATTTCCCCATCTGTAACACAAGAAAGGTGACCCTGGTGGTATACATGGACTCTTAGGGATCTGGCATTCCAGGTCCTATGGTGATGACAAGCTCTTCTGGTCACTGGGCTCAGGTGCGGAAAAAATGCCCTATCCACTGAGCAGATGGACTGCTTCCAAATCAGGTCAAGGGTATACATTAGGAAACAAAGGAGAAAATGAGTTATTCAAAGTAGCCTCAATCTTCCTTTCCTACCTTCCCTGAGTGAGGAGGCAGGCCAGGGGCAGTTCTTCCTATTGGTCTACCCCAGGGAGTCCAAGCCTTGTGGGGGTCAGTGTGAAAACCCTTATTCAAGGTCAAAATATTACACACACACACACACACACACACACACACACACACACACACACACAGCCAAACTATACTTCCAGTATCTGTTGATTGAGAACACGTGTAATGACCAAAAATTTCAATTAAAAAATTTAAATTTTGATCTCTTTTAATTCAAAAATGCCACATTGGATAAAACTAATTTGTAGAAATACAACTCCCAGGATACAGACATCGCAATCTCTCTCTTTCTCACTCACATGTGTGTATCTCTGTATATAGCAAGATATATATATGGTGGCTGAAATATTCTTAGAGATAGCAAAATTCCAGAAATAGCCCAACTCTTCAACCAAATAGGACTAGTTGAATATACTATAGTACATATTTACTATAGAAGATTCAATAGCCATTAACAGAAATTACATCTTATATGTACTGACATGGAAAGATCTCCATGATAAAGTAAAGCAAGCACGTTGTAGAATAAGGTATAAAGTAAAATCACATTTTGGTTAGGAAAAGAAAAAAGATGTAAATGTATGTCTGTATGAGTAGAGAAAGGAGTGGAAGGATGTTCCCCAAACTGTCAGGGACAGGACTGGAAAGGGAGTCTCACTTCTTTATACACCTGGGCTTGAATTGACTTGTTATAACTACTACATATTACTTTTATAACTGGTAAAGGTTTTACTTTGTAGTTATTAGAAGTTCGGGACTATCATGCATACATTTGAAAAGCTCCAGTGTTAATACACAATCTTTTCAAATGCATATTCTCCCCACGAGCCCACTTGGGGTTAGAGTGGCCACAGCAACCAGTTAGTGAGGAGAGCCACGAGCCTGCTCCTGGCCTCATCTCTCCCTTCCCCAGAGCAATAGTCTGATGGGCAGATTCTTTGTCCTCCGATAGGTGGGACCTTCGTGTTGGAAGGGGGCTTAGAGCAGCTAGTTTGCAATTCTTACAGATGAGAGAACTGAAGCCCAAACAACAGTGACTTGCCCATGGTCACCCAAAACCTGACCAGGTGTCCTGACTGCTGGCTCATCCCTTTTCTTTCTCCTACATTAAAAAAACAACAAGTGGCCCGGCTGGGCGTAGCTCAGCGGTTGAGCGTTGACCTAGGATCCAGGCAGTCGGGGTTCGATTCCAGGTCAGGGAACATGCCCGGGCTGTGGGCTCGATCCCCAGTCGGGGGCGTGCAGGAGGCAGCCGATCAATGACTCTCTCATCATTGATGTTTCTCTCTCTCTCTCCCCCCTCTTCTTTCCTCTCTCTAAAATCAATAAAGATATATTTGAAAAAAAAATTTTTTAATTAAAAAAAATTCTGTAAAATCTTAAAAAACACACCCAACCAAACAAAAAAAAACATGTCTACAGAAAGGAGAACCAGCATCCACCATACCTCCTTCCTGACACACTGCCAGGAAAGCTGTTCTTCATCCCCTTCATCTTTGAGCCATGTATACAAGATTGTTAGGGTTGTTACTGACTTGTAATCAGTCAGCATGCATGCCACTGAGGCACCTCTTTTCTCCTCAAACATTCCAGGTTGCTCTGTAGTATCCGTAGTTCCTGCTTAATGGCCAGGAAACATTCTCTATACTGGATACAGCAAAGTTGATTGACCCAGTCCCTACTGCTGCAAGTTTTGGCTATTGTAAGCAATGCTGCAATGAACATCTTTAGGTAGAGACGCTGTTGTGTCTGGCTGATTACGTCTTCAGAGTAGATTCTTGGAAAGGACCTTACTAGGTCAGAAGGGATGAACACATCAGGGTTCTGGATATACATAATGGGAAGGGGCTGGGCTCTGGGGCCAGAGTGCCTGGGTGCAGATGCTGGTCCTCCACTTGCTAACTGGGGGAGCTAGAGCCTGTTACCCTCTCTATCCTCAACTCTTCCCATGTGTAAAGTTGAGATTAATAGTGCTGATGTGAGAACTAAATAAGTTTAACTACGTAAACAGCTTGGAACAGGGTAAACACTTAATGTATGTTAGCTGCTATTTCTACCTTACTCTTGTTATTATTCATTTGATAAAAGTGTATTGAGCACTTACCTCGCTGGGCACTATTCTAGGTACTAGTTATCACCTTGACAAACTGCTTTTCAAAGGGCTTTGCTAATCTGCATTATCACTAGCATGTACAGGGTGTTGGTTTCAGTGATGGATGTTGTTATTTTTATCACCCCCACATGAAAATTAACTTGGTATATGGTGGCACCTCCTTCAGTTTTTATTCTCACATTCTGTTATATATCTATCTGTCTATCTATCTATCTATCTATCTATCTATCTATCTATCTATCTATCTATCATCTATCTATCTATCTATCATCTATCTATCATCATCTATCACCTATCTATTACAAGTGAGGGGCTTTGGTGCTCTTCCAATGTTAACCTCATCCCTGGAGACCCCCACTATACACTGATGCATGAAGTAGCCTTAGAGGGAAGGGGACAGTTCCACCAGATGGCACAAAACTATCTGAAGCTCAGAGTCATATTAATATGCAAAATCAGCCTATACCCTTCACCTCCAGAAAAACAACACTATTCCACGGCTGTGGGGTGGCCAGAGGGGATGTTCTGCTTTCTTTTCCATACTCCTCCAGCTTGGTGATCTAGAGGTGAGACATGGGTGGGTGGCACAGTATGACTGTTCAGGCCCCCAGACTCCCTCCCCTATTTGCTGGTAGTTGCCTCACTGGCCACAGTCACAGAGTCAAAGGACATGAAATCACCCAGGCCTATTTTCACAGTTTACCAGTAGGGGAAATGACTTGTCTAAGGTCACTCAGCTAATTTGAGTCACACTAAGTCTCTCTGCTGTCTGGGGTTCCGTTCACAGCTTCACGCTCACCATGGCAATGGGGCGGCCAAAGTCCAGAATCCAGTTCTGCAGGGTGAAGTAGAACCAGAGGTCGAGGTGGAAGGGAGCTGTGTGGGCGGCCTCATCAGCTTTGATGGAGCTGTGCCTGGGAAGGAACGAGATGAGAGGGGTCAGGGCTTCTCCCTTCCTCCCATGGGAATCTCCCCTACCGGTGCCCCTCTCCCCTCCTCACAGTAAGCCACAGAAAGGCCTGGGGATCGGGGGGCAGGAGGAAACACACAGAATTAAGTTAGAGGAAAAGTATTTTGCAGGAAATACGGGGGTCTGGGCCTATGGCCAAGGGGAAGGTGTCCTGGGAGTGAACTCCAGCTGCCCTGACTTGCACTTCTCTGTGACTTAGGAAGGAAGCTGCCAAACAGGCATAACTGTCTGGTTTTCTCACCTCTAGAATGATGAGGAAATCAAATGGGGCAAAGGATGCAAATGCAGCTGAAAACCACGAGACACGATGATGGATGGCAGTCGCTAACCTTTATCGAACACTTACTATATTCCAGGCACTACTTACATGTTATAGCTGTTTACATATATTATCTCATTTGGCTGTTTTCATCTTCACAGAAACCCTTTGAGGATGGAATATTACCCTCATTTTATAAGTGAAAAACGGAGGCCCAAGGTATTAAGTAACTTGCCTAGTTAACACTGCTAAATATGTGAACCTAAATGATAAGGCTCCAGAGATCTTACACATACAGGGTGGGGCAAAAGTAGTTTTCAGTTGTACATGAAACAGTTAATAAAGCTATTGTAATCATCATAACCTGCATGCCTTTTTCCATAGGAACTGTAAACCTACTTTTGCTCACCCCTGTATATGTCTCTGTGTGTGTGTATATATATTTTTTATGAAATGGCGCCTCTTTCTTTTATATCGTTTTATTGGTTTTTTAGAGAGAGGGAGAGACAGAAACATCGATTGGCTGCTTCCTGCCCAGCCCCTATTGGGGATCGAGCCCGCAGCCCCGGCATGTGCCCTGACCAGGAACTGAAATGGTGACTCTTGTCTTTGTGCATGGGACAACGCTCAACCACTGACCACCACCAGGCGGGCCAGAGCTTCTATTTTTAGCCTCTATCCCATCATTGTGTCTACAGTGACTGGTCTGTGGGTGGGCATGTGACTTGAGCTGGACTAATCAAAGCCCTCTAGTGAAATTTGCATTATAGACTATAGACTGCGATGAACAGGGCCTCCCTCCTCTTGGTTCCTGAACCACAATAAAGTAGGAATGGGGCTGCTGGTATCCCTCTTCTCTCCAATCCATAGTCAAACCTAAGAAGGATGCCAGCAGGGACAAGTTGATGTAAGAGCCATGGCAAGAAGTGGAGCACCATCTGACAATACATCTTTGAAGAGCAGTTAGCCTCTGCTCTTCACAGATGAGCTGAAGTTCAAGGGCCAGTGCATGTGCCACCTCCTCCAGAAAGGCTTCCCCGATGAAACTTTTCCCAAAGCTCCACTAATCCCGTTACAGGGAGTGATTTATCTCTAACTCACAGCCTGGCCATGACATCACAGGGATGGTTTTCCTCTCTTACCTAGACCCTCAAGAAGAGGAGTGACCTTTAAGTTTCTCTCAATTCACCCATCTCCCCATGAGAGTTCAAATCCTCTTCCCATCATCCCTGCCACTACTTGCACACCTCTAGTGACAGGCAGCCCACTACTTCCTCAGATGATTGAAGTGTGTGTTTTATTGTCCATTTGTGCCAAGAACAGAAATGATGTGACATGGATTTGTATTCTCCAGAGTTCTCAGTTCAGTGCCTAGTTTAGGCTCAGTGATCACCGGCTGATTTGCAATAATATCAATTACCATTCACTTTTTAGTTGCAAACATTAGCTTAAAGGCACCACAGAGTTTTTCCTGCCATGGCTATTGCTTCCATGACTTTCCAGAATTCTTTTCAGCCAATTCCAGGGATGGTCCACACTGGACTGGTAGAGCAACCAAGAGACTGGAAGCTCCTGGGGGATCTCATCTCTGGTCACAGGCAAGACAGGTGGAGTGGGCCTTTCCCAGGTTAGCTAAGTCTTCCTGTACCCTCTGAGCAGTGCCCCTCAACTGACTATGACTGTGCTACGCTAAGAGCTTCACCTGCACCGTCTCATCTCATCCTCACAGCAACACCAGGAAGCAGGGCGTTTACCCTCCTGTTTTACAGATAAGGAGACTGAGGCTTACAGGCGTTGTGCTTAGCCAAGGTCACCCCTACTGTAGTAAGGAGCTGCGACTCTTCTCTGGTCAGCCTATTTCCCACTCTCTGAATCTTCTGTAACAGATGATGTTTCTTCAGCCACAGGGAGAGCCAGTAACCCAGGCCGGACCAAGTGGGAATTTTCTAACTAGAGTTCATGGAAAGTGCTCCTTCCTTTTTGGTGCTGGGGCACTAAGATGCAAACCTAGAGCTGCCTTTGGCCAAGGTTCCAGCTTCAAGGGACAGCCTGGTGAGAATGAAGCAGCCCTGCTGAAAGGATCAAGGAAAATGGGGAGAAAAAGCCCTGAGAGTGTTCACACTCCCAGTTCCAGGCATCCCCAAGGCCAGTGATTTGACCACATGAGCCAGTACATTCCCCTTTTGCTAAGGGTGCTACAGTTCACACTGGCTTGCTGTCACTTGCAACCTAGGAGTCCTGAATAGCACAGAATTCAAACCTGGGTCTACATGAATTTAAGACATGTACTCTTAATCACTTACTATTCTGTTTCTGTTTATTAGAATAAGCTATGCAGCAAATTAGGAGATCAAGTTAGAGAGGGAACAGTGCAGCCTGGAGCAGTACACAAAGTACAGAAACAAGGGAGCCTCACAGCACAGATGGGTGGATTTAACCAGGCAGGAGAGCAGGATCAAAATCCTGGAGGTGGAAGTGAGAAAGGCACTGCATGGAGTTGAGATGCCTGGCTTACGATGGAGAGGAAGAGGAGGGGCTGGCTGGGCCTTCAGATTGGGTGGAGATTCAGAAACGAACTTCGAGGACTGCTCAGGGATCTATGCTCAGTGACTGGTATAGAGGCCCCACCCTGCCCTTTCCCCTTAGTGACCATCAGGCCAAGGCCTCAACAAGGCAGACAGTGATAACTGCCAGGCCTGAAGAACTAGGATGGAGGATAAGAGCCCTCAGTGTTTTGCTCCAGAAATTTCCAAACTGGGCAAAGAGAAGGATGTTTGGAACAGGGAAGAAAGGCATTTTGAAAGCCTGGGAAAGCACATAGGTGTGTGTCTTGGGAAGCTGTGACCATACTAGGGGCTCAATAACTATTTCCCCCTCCACCTCAGGAAGTACCTCAGTCGACGGGGATCCCTGCCATTAGTGCAGCCTGGCTTAGCAGGGCAGGAAAAAAAGGGCAGGTACAGGGCAGACACCCAGCTTGGGAATCACTGATCAGCATCTAACTGTTTTCTGTTGGATCTCTGACCACGTGAGACACATCATGGATGGTGAAGTCATCCTCTCCCCCATCCGCTGTCCTGGGGATGCACAACCTTAAGCCTGTCCCAAGCTGCTGACTCCACAGACTTCACACACTGACCCCCACACCCCTGGCCAGCCTGTGCCAGCTCTAGATCTCAATCATCAGAAACTACTACTGAGCGCCATGGTGAAAGCACAATGGCAGGTAACCTGAAACAAGGTTGGCTTTTTCTCTCCTCCACAGCTTGATGTGTCTACCATATGGGGAAACTGATACCACAACAGCTGGGGAGCGCGTACCGTACAGCTGAAATATTCAAAGCAGTCAGCAGCATCTGTACGACTGCCTCGCAGAAGAGGAGGGTCCTGGCCAAGGTGGAGTCAAGCAGCGACCGTGAATAGGGACAGACTGATTTTGGTTCTACATAAAGAATGGTGAAATACCTGACACGATGCAAAGTTTGGAGAAAAAAAAAAAGAGGAAATAAAGGCAAACAATAAGACGGAAAAAAGAAAGGCAATTAGAAACTGCAGGGAAAACAAAAGCAGTATAAGCAAGCAAATGTAACTGTTAAATGTTACTTGGCTCTGTAGCGAACACTATTTACTTGGCGTAACTAATGTAAATATTATATATTGATTTTCAAAGTTTAAGATCAATCCGCAGACAAAACACTGAGGACAATATGTTAAAAAACCCCAGCAGGTAAATACTGTCAACCTTGAGAACATGAAAGTGAAATTATATATGACAGGAGTTGGAGGAAAGGGTAAAGTCAGCTAAAGGTTAGAGTAGGTAGGGGGACTACTATTCTCCTTTTAAAAAATAAGGGATACTGCCTACAGTTGACCAAAAAAGAAGTCATGGTATATGCAATTCCCTAAGGCTACCAAGGTAACAAAGAGGAACACTAAAAATAGAGATAAAAACACCACCTAGTGAAGATGAGGAAGGTATAAGTGAGCCAAATCATAATAGGAAGAAGTCAGTTGGTAAACACTGGGTTAGAGGGTAAAACTGATAAACCAAGAAATAGCAGGTGAACATAGCTTTTAAGAGTGTGGACTTTGGAGACCACCTAGGTTCACATCCCAGGTCTGCCACTAACCAGATTCTGAGCAAGTTACTTACTTACCATCCTGTACCTCAATGTTCTCATCTGCAAAACAGAGGGTAATAGTAGATCCTTCATCAATAGTTGTGGTTGAGTTTATATGTGCAAAAACTTAGAGGAGGGCCTGGTCCACAGAAACTGCTACATAGTTTGTTACTATTATTTAGAAATATGAATTTAACGGGTAGAAAGTGCTAAAAGATGCTAACATGGTTGTCTCAGGTTGAACATGGGACTGTTGCTTTTTACTCTAAGCTCTCTGTGCTATTTTTATTTAATCATGGGCATGTATTTCTTTGATTACAATTTTTAAAAACCCTGCCAACAGGGCAGAAATGGGCTATCTTGAAAGGTAATGAGCACCTTGTCATTAGAGGTGTGTAAGGATGCAGCAGAGGAAATCCAAGCATCCTAGGAATAAGACAGAATGATTCTATATTCTGTCAAGAGCAGCAATGATACTGAGAATGGGCCCAGAGGCACCCAGTGAGGGCAGAGACACCCTGAGAGGAACCAGCCCTTCACCCCATCCCCAGGGAGCATCCTAGCTGATGGGGAGCTCATACTCGAGTAAAGAGGGACCTCACCCCTTAGCAGCCAAAGTGGAGGAGTAAGAGCAGAAATCAGACGTCAGAAGCCCTGGGTTTAGGCCCTGGTTCTTGCCAGCAATTGATGTAACCTCTCTGGGCCTCAGTTTCCCCATATGCAAAATACAAAAGGACTAAGATGCTGCACATGGAAGCCCCACACATGAAATAAAGTGGTGACCATATCTGATATCCACAGACTGTTCTAATTGGGCTAGAACAGTTCAGGGCAGTCAGACGCCCAACTTGAAAGGGATCCTGACCAGAGATGTCCCTCAGTAGCAGGAGAAAGAGCTACCCTCAGCCAAGCCTCTCAGACTTCTCCCCTCATCCCAAATCATATCACAAACTTCCTAAAATCTATTTTGAGCACACTAGTGCTCAAGAACCTTCCATGGCTCTCCTGTACCTACAGAATAAAGGCTACATCCTTAACCTGCCAGTCAGAGCAGGAACTAGGGTAAGGCAAGTGAGGCATCTAGGGCCCAACTATTAAGTAGGCACTCACTCTCAGGGTTGTGCCAAGAGTGTCTCCTTAAATTCTGCACTCTAGTCCCAGCCCTGCCGCGATTAAAGGTTCTTTGCAACCAGTCTGCATCCTCCTGCCACTGTACATCTGGAAAGCTTCAGGACTATCATATTCAGCCTTTCCCCAAACTCTCTCCCTCTCTGAAACAGCCTTTCTTCCCTGTGTCACCTACCGAGTCCTTTGAGACTCAGCTGAAGTGCCACTTCCTCCATGAAGCCCTCCAGGATGACCTCCCAGCTCCTTCCGTACCGTGCGCCCCGGGCCCCTTCCGGTTTACCTTGCCCACCCCCGTAGTGACCGGCACAGCACTGAGCCCAGTAGAGATGCTTAATGAACGCCGCTGTTTCTAGCAGAATGCAGGGTAAGATCAAGAGGCGGCTTCCGTGCCCCCTCCTCTGCCTTGACTACATCAACCAGGACCGTCTTCCGCCGGGTGGCACAGGGTCAGCGACCACGCGGAGGGGCGCCCTTCCTCATTTTCTCGGGAGAGGAGCGTCCACACTTCTCTGCCGTCTCTTTCATTTACATTCTCACATTCTTGGGTTCCCCGGGGCAAGGAGGGAGCCTCCAGATTAACAGCAGAATCCAAGTCCTAGTCAGGGTTGGAGGGACCCCAAGAACTTGGGAAAGGGAGCCCGGGCTTGCAAGTGCGTTAGAGGCCCAAGTGAGCGGTGGAGTCCTCCGGGCCCGCCGCCCCCGCCCGGAGTTCCTTAGGCGCCTGGAGCGGTCTCCCCAGCCGAGCGACTGTTCCACCGCCGCCCCGGCGGGGTCGGGGCACCCCAGGAAGCGAACGGAACGGGAGGCGGGGCCCGGGCTGTCCCCCCGGCAGGAGCCGGGGAGCGCAGGGAAGCCGACCCCGCGGGCAGCCTGCGACCACCCCGGGCTCCGCTGCACCCCGCCGGCCGCCCGCGGTCCGCCCCGTCGCCCGCCCGCGTCACGTGGGGGGCGAGGTGCTGCCGCGCCCGCGGCCGCGCGCCCACCTGGCCTGCAGGAAGGGGGCGCCCGGCCCGCCCGCCGCTCCCGGGTGCTGCCGCCTCCGCGCCGCGGCCTCCATGGTGCGCTGCCGCCGGCGGCCCCGCGGCCCTGCTTTCCGGACTCCGAGGTCTCGGCCGGTCCCGCGGCGGCGACAAGAAATGCCGCGCGCGGGGGCGGAGCGGGGCGGGGCGCGCGGGAGACAGGGGCCTAGGGGCGGGGCTGGCGGCGGAGGTTCCCGCGGGGAGGGGTCGGAGACGGACCTGGGGCGCGAGGGAGGCGGGGCGAGCTCCGCGAGGGGCGGGCGGGGCCGCGAGCCCCGCGTCTCGGGGGAGGAGCGGGGCCGAGGCCCTCGTGAGCAACGCGTGTGGCCGGGTCGCCGCGGGGGTTTGCTGGGGTCGCCCGCGCTGCGGCGGCGGGAGGCTTTGCCTGGGCTGGGGGAGGCCCGGATATTGGCCTGGAGTTGGGTAGGGACCTGCGCAAAGACTAACTCCACCCAAATGCTCGCCAGGGGAGAAGGCGTGGCGGGTTTCCCTTGTTCTTGGGGCCTGGAAGGCATGGGGGGCTCGTCCTTCCTTCCTCAGATGGAAGAAGTCGAGTTTTATGGTGTCAGCTCCGTGGCCTCGACGCCAGGAGCTGAGTAATCCGTGGCATAGGAGGGTAGCACGCAGGGGAGCCGAGAATTCTTTCCAAGCTGTGGTGGGGGGATGCACATTATACATTTCTGGCTTTGTCGCTCTCTTGGACGTTGTGGGTTTGGAAGAGTCACTTTCCCTTCCTCCCGTTTGAACTTGCACTAACTCCTCGCTGTGAGCGGGGCATCTGCAGGCGGAGCCGCTAAGCCCCACCCCAGCAGCGTTTGGGAGCGGGTGGGGGAGGAGATTGGTAAGTGGTGTGAACTGAATTTTGTTCGGGCGGAGTCAGATGGGCTTCTGGAGGACGGAGGTCCCAGCTGTGACTCTGGGTTTATGAGCTGACAGTGAAGTTCTGAGCAGGAGTCAACGGGACACACAGGGGGTGGGGAAGAGTGTTCCAGGCAGCGGGAACAGCCAGGCAGGCGGCCGGGCGTCCAGAGAGATGCTGGTATTTGGAGGAACAGAAACAAGTTCAGTGAGAGCGGCAGAGGGCTGGGTGGAAGCAGGATGAACCCTGCCTTTATTCTGAGAATAATCGGAAGCAGTTCAAGGGCAGGGGCTAGCACAATCATACTGCATTTTAGGCCCTTCAGGCCACAGCGCGAGGATGGATGGGAGGAGGCAGGACTGGAGACTGGGAGGCGCAGCATGAGGCGCACAGTCGTTCTAGTGAGGGGCCTGGACTGCTGCCAGTGAAGGAGAGAGCTGATGACATGGAGTGGTGTGGGAAGTACCCTGGCTGTGACTGGAACGTCAGGGGTGGGAAAGCAGAAAGCAGGTGTGGGGTAAATGAGAATTCATTCTTGGCCATGTTAATCTTGAGGTGATCCAGGAAGGCTGTTGTACCTGTGAATCTGAAGCTTGGGCCAGACCTGGAGCTGGGCGGACTTATGTGTCGAGGAATATAGATGACAACCAGAAGCTAAGAGGCTGCCTGGGGAGAGAGCATCCCTGTGAGAAGAGAGACAAATGGCAGAGCCTGACAACACTCCTAGGCAGATTGCCTGGGCTTCAGTTCTGGGACTATTCCTAACTAGCTGTGACACTTAGGCAAATTATTCAACCCTGCCCAGCCTCAGTTTACTCATCTGTAACAAGGAGAAGCCTGTGGCATCTACTGCAGTAGGGTTGTGATGATTAAATGAAGTAATACACTTGAGGCCCTTAGCACAGAGCCTGGCCCTGGTGGATTTGTTGTTTATTTTTCAAAACTATGTTTTTATGGTGGTGTGTTTTTTTGTTTTTGTTTTTAGAGAGAGGAAGGCAGAGGGTGAGAGAAAGAAATATGGATGAGATTGGCTGCTTCTTGCATACCTCATACTGGGGATCAAGCCTGAAACCTGGGCATGTACCCTAACAGGGAATCAAACTGGTGACTCTCCATGCACAGGAGGATGCCCAACCAACTGAGCCACACCGGCCAGGGAGAATTTATTATTTACAACAGTCTTCCAGACCTGATGTTCCTCCGTGATGTGAGGGTATTGAGCTTTGCCTATTTCCATTCTATTTTCTTCCCTGTCTTTTCTCTTAGGATACTTGCATTGGATTTTTTTCCTTATCTTTGTGATCAGAACCCAAATCTCCTATCTCAGCTGTGGAAGGTGCCTGTATCCAGTCATTGTCCATTGGCCGCATCCTGGGCTCTAGCAGCCTACAGGCCGCACCCCGGTTCCCAGTTAGCAGTGCAGGCCTCTCCTGCTCCACTGAAGGGTGTGTTTGCTTTATAGCCTTTTTTCCTCTCATTTGCTCTTCGCCAGTCATAAACAGAGCTGGTGATGCCCCTATTTTGAAGCAGAGAAAATCAGTGTCCTGAGCTGAAGTCGTGTGCCCAAGGTCAGTCAATGACAATGCTCAGACTGGATCCCAGGTTTAATTTTGGTGAATCTGACCTTCCATCTGCAGATTGATCTATGTATACACCAGAGAAGAAGGATTGCGGCTTCCCGCACTGACCCCAATCTCCTCATTTTCTGTTGGCTTTGAAAGCCTGCTGGGCTCCAAAGGAAGGGACATGAGGTGCCTGTGATGTAACCACAGATTTAAGAACACCCAGGGGTGGGCTTCCAGCCATTAGAGGATGAGGCTGTGTGGAAGGGCCTCTCTGGCCCATTTACTCTTCTAATCCCTTAAACACCAACAAATCTGTGTCCTGTCTGGAGCCTGCAGCTGGCGCTTGAGTAGAGGGGAGTCCAGGCTGGCAGGGGGGCCAGGCCTTCCTGAAAGAACAAAATAAAAACTACCCCCAGCCTGGTGGGATATGAGTCCCTTTCTTTCCCATCCCATCAGAAGTCTTTAAAACACCACCTGCATTAGCTCTCAAATTGCGCAGAAATTCAGGAGGGTGGATGAGTAAAGTTGGCACCAACTCTTGGGCACTTAGGGGCACACTTGCAGGGATATTGCTTGTAACACTCTGGGGACATGGTCCCTGCACACCAGAAGGGCAAATGATCTCAGCTCTCTGAGCTGCCATTTCAGTAAACAGCATAGAGGAACTTTTTAGCTGGAGGGTTCTTTAGGATGATCCAGCTCAGTGGTTTCAACTTTTATTTTAGCAGATGTTCTCACTCTTTTTCAATTATAGCTGTATCAGATACGTTTTAATGCACCAACTTAGCTCCTCTCAGCCACACCTGTCTTCCAGGCCCTTGCCCCTTGTCTCATTCCAGCACAAGCCAACTGTACCACCCCCTCCCTCTGAAATTCCGGCCACAGAAGTGTTGGACACTCCATGGGGTGAACCTTTGACCAACAAGAGACAGGGGTTGGCAGATACATTCTTTTCTCTTCCTCCTGGAGGAACTGCCCAAAGCTTCACACAGCCTCTTTAAAGAAGTTTCCACAAGATCTTGCAGCAGCTAATGCTCTTGGCCAGCTCAGCACTGCACTCCTGTGCTTTCTCCCCTTCTCTGCCTCACCCCCTTTTCCTCGCTTCAGCTCCCCTGGCACTGCGCTCCCTCATAAAATGTTAGCGCGTATGCTTCTGCCTCAAACTCTGCTTCTTAGGGATTGTGGGCTGAGACAGCATCTGACATAGATGCTCAGTGTAGAAAACAGATACAAGTGGGGCTGCTCTGAGTGAAGAGAAACAGGGCCCTGGTGCCATCTCTTTTTCCCCCAGCATTTTCCAAGCTGATGACCTTGACAGGGCTCCCCGGAAAGCCTTTGATGTCATCTAATTCTGTTACTGGGCAGTGGAAGAAACTGCAGCCTAAAGTCACATGCAGGTTAGAAGCAAAGCCAGGACCAGAACCCAGACTCCTTACTCCTACTCCAGCGCTCTTCCCATCAAGTCAATTTAAGAACTTAAAATTTTTTTTTCCTTTTCCCCAAATATCTTCCTATACTGGTCTGTCCGCAAAGGCTTTGGAAGTCCCCGTTTCATTGCAGTCACCACCTGGAGGCATGACCCACCGATCCCTGAACTCAGACATTGTGACCCAAGAGGACAGAGAGGAAATGGGTCAAGGAAGGGTCAGTTATGCCTGATTTAGGGCAGGTGTCACCGATCCTCTTGATGAGTTTCACCTGCTCTTCTGGAACGTTGCTCTGCAGGGAGTCACAGATGAGGTTGTGCAGGTAGAACCCAGGGCATGCAGATCCACAGGGCCTGGTTCAGGTTCCTCTCGAAGGCCATGGTGGCTTCCATGGCATCCTGAATGTCACCCCACTCATCTTGGGACAGCTTCGGCATATTCTGGAAGAGAATGGGGCCATTGTGCTGGTTTTGCATCTTTAAGAGATGCCGGGTGCCCTCAAGCTGCTGCTTCTCCGCCAACTCGAGGAAGAAGTGGCTCACACCCTCCAGAGCCACATGGAAGCCCAGAGAGAGGTAGGTGTGGGAGGCCCACAGATGCAGGTTGACCAGGTGGTTGATGGCAGCCTCCACCTTGGTGGAATAATTCTGATGAATTTGGGAGCTCATGGTTGTTTGCCAATAGGAGTTAAGATTACAAAACGGTGTTGGCTGCTCTGGGAGGCTGAGGATGGCTGAGGTGGTGACTGGAAAAGAGGTTGGACAGTGGTCAGAGGCTGGAAGAAGGGGTGTCCCTGGTTCTGTTCCATCCAAGCACTGTTGAAGCAAGAGACAGATCCGGGGGACTGCCGAGGGCACTGAGACTTCTGTTTCACTCTTATCAACTAACATTTACTGCACAATTGCCATGTGCTATGCCCTGGTCCAGGCTTTATGGGGATTTTCTCATTTAATCCTCACAACAACCCCAGGGGGTAGGAGTCACTTTTGCCTTGCTGACAGATGAGGAAACTCAGGCACAGAGAGGCTGAATCATCCACCCAAGGCCACACAGCCTGCCCATGGTGAGTCCTAAGTGGACCTGGGCAGCCTGCCTCTGGGGTCTATACTCTTCAGAAACTACCACACAAACAGCCTGAACAGACAGGCCATGCAGGCTTGAGGGAGATTTTTCCATAGCCATAGCAAACCATGAGTAATAAATCTCTGCTTTTGAAAACTGTTTAAGAATTGTCAACCCTGAGCCCTGGTCGGGTAGCTCAGTTGGTTAGAGTATCATCCAGATATGCCAAGGTTGAAGGTTTGATCCCCAGGCAGGGCTCATTCAGGAACCAACCAATGGCCCAGCAGCCAATCAATGACTCTCATCATTGATGTTTCTCTCTCTCTCTCTCCCCCTCTCCCTTCCTCTCTCTGAGATCAATAAAGACATATTAAAAAATAAATAAATGAATCAACCAATGAACCCTGGCCACCAGGACTCATTCCATACACATCAGGGTGAGTATGGGAGGCAACCAATTGATGTTTCTCTCTCACGTCAATGTTTCTCTCTCTCTCTCCCCCCCGCTTCCTCTCTCTCTCTCAAATTAATAAACATCCTCAGGTGAGGATTAAAAAAAATGAATCAACCAATGAATGCAAAAATAAGTGGAACAACAAATCAATGCTCTCTCTCCCTCTCTTAAAAAAAACACCAACACAAAACAATAAAAAAAAGAAAAAGAAAAAAAAGAATTGTCAACCCTGAAATCTGGATGGTTGGACTTTGAAATTTAATCAACTGTTGTGCTATAGAGCACAGAGCTGTCAGTCTTTAGAAAGTCCTGGCTTTTCCTGGAGGCATCTTCATAGGCCTAACCCTGTAAGAGTAGGAGAGCCATTCACTCGAGTGGACTGGCATGTTGCCGAAAGTGAGGGCTTTGAGAGAAGCTTTAGGTAGGTTCTGGCCCCATCCAGGTTGATTCAGGACTGTGTAATCCTGGAAAAGCCACTCAAGCTCTCTGAGTCTTGGCTTCTTTACCTGCAAAATGGGATAATCACAACAGCCCCCTTCCAAGGTTATGGGAGGCCCAGAGAAGGTGGTGGAAGCTTGACAACTGATCATAGTCCTGGTGGCAAGAAATGTGTCTCTCAGTGGGAAGCTCTGGGAAGGCAATGCTCCACCCAGAGGAGATGCTAAGACTTGAAGTTCAGCACCAACATGAGGTCATCTGAGGGATGGAGTCACCTGGGTCCCCTCTGACCCCACCAGGTGGTTCAGTATCCTGTTGCATATCATAGGAGTGACTCTGAATTCCTTCCTGGGTTTTGAACCCATGGATTCCCCAAGCAGAAAACAGTATGTAAGTGCTGGTTGTAGAGCCCTCATCAGCATTTCTTACCACAGGCTCAGAAGCAGGTCCTTAGGGATTCTTTTGAGGCCCCCTGACATGCCTGAAAATGGAGCCTAAGGTCAAACTTAAGTAAAATTTGCTAGTCTCAGGTTTTATTGAGAAACATGAGAGTTTCAAGTTACATCATTTTTGTAAAAATCAGCTTTATTGAAATATAATTTAGATGTAATAAAATTATTTAATTTTAAGTGTAATTCAATGAGTTACAACAAAAATATATTCTCCTATAACCGCCACCACAGTCATGACACAGAAGTATTCCATCACCTTGAAAAATTTCCTCGTGCCCCTTTGCAGTGATTTCTACCACCCCCAGTCCCTGACAACCGCTGATCTTCATGTCGCTATCATTTTGTCTTTTCTTACCTTTCATAGAAATAGAATCATCCAGTTTTTTCGGTCTGAGTTTCTACACTTAAGAAGATGCTTATGAAATTCATTTGTGTTGTTGAAAGTATCAAGAGTTCAGTTCTCTTTATTACTGAGTAAAATTCTATTGTCTGGATGGACCACCTTTTGTTAATTCCTGCACTAGCAGGAGGACATATGAGTTGTTTCCAGTTTGGGTGATTGTGATAAAGCTGCTAGGAATGCTCATGTACAAATTTTTGTGTGGACAGATGTTTCATTTCTCTTTGGTAAATTCTACCTCCTAGGTAAATGGGCTTGCTAAGTCCTGGTAAGTATACATATAACTTTATAAGAAACTGCAGACTGTCTTCCAAAGTAGCTGGACCATTTCAAGTGACCTTTAATTTCAAAACTTCCAACACTCTGCCTCACAATAGGAGTCCAGAAAGATTACCTCCTGGACTGCAGCAGAAATAGCCACACCAGTAGCACCTTGATGATGAGTGAACTCCTATGGCCCTGGAGGTTCCTTACCCACACAATGTGAGAGGGAAGCTCTAAACCAGGTCATTCACCCCTGCCCCATCTCTAATCTCCCCCCCCCCCCCATGCTTCCGTGATCTTCCTGTACTGGGCTCAGGTCGAGGCAGTCTATACATAATGCATGGATTGTCTGGGAATTAAGTTTCTACCCAAAGCAAAAAGCCCTAGTTGCTTGACTTTAAATTAACTATTTATTTGTTTGGCTACAGGATCCTCCACCAAACAATGGGCAAGTCATAATTATAAATGGACCTAACAGACAAAGCTGGATCCCTTTTCCTAGCTAGACAATAAACCAGAGCCAGTTCTCAATTACCCAATCAGTCAGTAAGCATTTGTTGCAACCTTACTGTCCTTGCCCGACCATTGCATGGATATTGTCATTGCTCCTTGATAGATGATTAAACGGAAACTTGGAGATGTAAACTAACCTGCCCAAGGCTAGTTTACTGAGACTAGTAAAATTATGCTTGGTCTTTATATATATCAGGCATAAAGTCATTGTAGATATTAATTACACAAAGGGCCCTATCCCATTGTAAATTTTTTAATGCGACACAAAATACTTCACTATGTTTTTAATATAATATAGAACTAAAATGCTAGAAGTGGTGAGTGGTGAATTATTTCATTAGAAATGCTTTTATGTTTAGAAAAGCATTGGGAGAAAAATTCTGATGGCTTTGGCCTCATTATAAAAGCTGTACTGAGATTTTGTATGTGACCTTATTTCTCTTTGATCAGGTTCTGACTCTCCATGGACATGGGCCACAAATGGGTATCAAGGATCTTTGAACCATCTGAAATTGTATGCAGCATGTTTTAAGGATACTGTTTTCTGGAACACCTAGCTTTTGTCAGATTCTCACCTCTGTGATATAGCCACAAGTTTAAATTGCTTATTTCTTAGGTATTTTTCTGTTGTGAGTAGTGGCAATATAATTATTTCATTGACTTTAGAGGAGCCTGGATCTTCTGCCTTTGGCAGTGTATGGACTAGGTCCTCCATATAAAACAACTGGATCCTGGGGAAAAATATTTTTAATGTATTGTTAGGTTACAGGAAATAGGGGAAATCTCCAAGGTCTCTCACCATTAAAATCAAACAAAAGCCCGGCTAGCATGGCTCAGCGGTTGGGCATCGACCTGTGATCTAGGAGAGCAAGGTTTGATTCCGGGTCAGGACAGATGCCTGGGTTTTGGGCTTGATCCCCAGCAGGGGGCATATAGTAGGCAGCCGATCAATGACTCTCATTGATGTTTCTGTCTCTCTCCCTCTCCCTTCCTCTCTCTGAAATCAATAAAAATATATTTAAAAAAAATAAGTAAGATCAAACAAAAAGTCATAGACTTGAGATTAGAGTAGGGAGCCCTGACTGGAAGCAAAGGAAAGACTGGACAGCCCTAAGGCCAATGATCCTATCAGCTGCTACTGGGAAGTTTGCATTTGGGCCAATGGCAATGTGGGGATCAGACTGAAGACTCCACCTTAGCTCAGGTCTCTGAGGGATTATGTATTGTCACCCAACCCCCTGCCCCAATTTCTGAGGGTTTCTCTGCATTACAGAGGAGAGGCAGAAACTACATTTCCCAGAATCCTCTGCCTCATGGGGTTCCACTAGGCTCTTCCTCAAGCCACCTTGAAACTTCTCTGCCATCCAGTGGGATGCAACCACATCTTCTCCAGTGAGGTCTGAACCCCAGCTTTGGGGCGGAAGCCCCCCTTCAAAGTCTGTCTTCCAGCCCTATAGTTCTTTATATATATTATAGTTCTTTTATCATAGCTTTATAATTCCTTATAATAAACATTCCCTGTTTAAATCTGTCTCCTGATTGCCTGTCCTCAGTCTCTGGAAAGGCAAGAAGCTCCTTTCTGAGGCACAGGTGAGCCGCACCCAGGGGCAGCTGGCTGTTCACCTTACACCCATACAGGTGAATATACTTGGAATACATAGAGTGTTTGGCTTCCCCATTCCCAACGAGACCCTGACTGATAGAGGCTAACAGAGCCCCAGGTCCGTAGGAATCCTGGTACCCAGCAGAAGCAAAGGCACATCCTTTTTGGGGTTTCCTCTCCTGCTTAGGTCCTCAGGACTCGTTTATTCATTGACTAGAGATTTGTTTAGCACCTATTATGTATCAGTTACTGTTCTAGATGATGGAGATACAGCAATGAACAAAACAAAAATCCTACCTTAGGTTTTCACAGAAATATATCATCAAACACAAAGGGAATAAGCCACCATGAATAAAAG
Source organism: Miniopterus natalensis (assembly GCF_054644295.1). Taxonomy (NCBI): domain Eukaryota; kingdom Metazoa; phylum Chordata; class Mammalia; order Chiroptera; family Miniopteridae; genus Miniopterus; species Miniopterus natalensis. Next base: position 38,920,438 of record NC_142081.1, on the reverse strand, counting down.
ACCCCAAAAAATAACACACTGACTCCTAACGTTTTTAGTTACTACATTTATCAGACAGAAGTTATAAAATAGGAAATGAAAATAGAAGACGGAAAATAGGAGGTAAGGTAGGAAATGTTTAAAGAAATAAAAGATGGGATTACAGAAATAAGCAAGGGATCAAAAAGACAAATAATAACAAGTGTTGGGGAGGATGTGGAGAAATTGGAACTGTTATACCTTGTCAGTGGGATTGTAAAATGGCACATGCCCTTTGGAAAACAGCCTGGCAGTTCCTCAAAGTGTTAAACATAGAGCTACCACATGACCCAACAATTCCACTTCTAGGTATGTAACCACAAGAAGTAAAAATATATGTTCATACTTGTACACAAGTACTCATAGCAGCATTATTCATAATACCCAAAAGGTGAGGACAACCCAAATGCCATCAACTGGTAAGTAAATAAACGAAATGTGGTGTGTCTATCTATACAATGGACTATTATTCAGCCTTAAGAAGGAACAAAGTACTGATACTTGCTACAACGTGGATGAACCTTATGCTAAATGAAAGAAGCCATTTACAAAACGCTGTATGTTGTATGATTCCATTTATATGAAATGTCCAGAATAGACAAATCTGTAGCAACAGAAAGTAGATTAGTGGTTTTGGGGGGATAGAGGTAGAGGGAAATTGGTAGAGACTGTTAATGGGTACAGGGTAGCTTTTGGGGGTGATTGAAATGTTTTAGAATTAGATAGTGGTACTGGTTTCACAAGTTCTATGAATATACTAAACACTGATGAATTGTACACTTTCAAAGGGTAAATATTATCATTTGTAAGTTATACCTCAATAAAACTGTTATTTTAAAAACAGGCAAGGCAAAGGACTACTGCAAATGACCAAACATATGGGGGGGGGGGAGGGGGGAAGAAATAGAATTTACCAATTTGTTGAGATTGAAAAGTCAATGGACAGGCTAAATGACAGATTAAACACAACTGAACAGTGAAGTGGTGAACTGAAAGACAGATTGGAGAAAATTACCCAGAATGCAGGGAGTCAAGGAGATAAGAAATATGAATGAGAGGGTAAAGAGAAGGGGGTGTGGAATGAGAAGGTTTAAAATATATCCAGTCAGTATCCCAGAAGGAAAGAAGAGAGAGAATAAAGGAGAAGCAATATTTGAAAAGCTAATAATGGCTAAGAATTTCCAGAACTGATGAAAGACATGAGCCTATGGATAGAAAAAACACAACTTATATCAAGCAGGTTAAACAGGAAAGAAACCCACACCTGAACATATTGTAGAGGAACCACAGAGCACTAAAGGCAAAGATCTTAAAAGCAGCTAGAGGGAAAGAAAAAGTTGTTTACAAAGAAACAGATGGTGATGGTGACAGAAACAATGAATCTATCTGACAGGAAAAATATCTTCAAAGTACTAAGAGAAAATAATTGTTAATCCAGGATTGTGTACTCAGAAAAACTATTTTTAAAGAATGAGTGTAAAATAGAAACAGGAGAAATAGGGACATTTTTTAGAAAAAATAAACAGATTTTTATTACTAGTAGAACTTCACTAAATAAAACAACTTCTAGAAGATATACTTCAGGAAGAAAAATAATGATCCCAGAAGAAAGGACTGAAGATGGAATGGTGAGCAAAGAAATCAGTAAATATGTGGAAATCCCAAACATTGTGTGAAAAAAGTTACTAATAGAAGATATTAAAGATACACAATTTGTGCAATTGAAAAAAAGACAGGAACAAATACTGGACACTAGTAATTTATAGGTGGCGGAAGAAGAGGCGAAGCTGGTGAGAGGAGCTGGAGTGTTCTAAGTTCTTTGTATTCTTGAGAAGGTTCAAGTATTGATTCACTTTAGACTTTGTCAAATGTGCACGGTAAAATTTCAAGGGTAATTACTAAAAACAGAAGTATAACTTTCACACCAGTAGATGAGAAAATAGAACAAGAAGACAAAAACAGAAACTCAATTTAAAAAAAAAAAAAGGAGAAAAAGAAGTTTGGAAAAGAACAAATAAAAAGTAAGATGGTAGAAATCTAAATATTATCAGTAATCACAATAAGTATAAATGGGCTAAACAATCAATTAAAGGACAGATTCTCAGACCTAGATTTAAAAAAATCTAGACATGCTGAAAATAAAAGGACACAGAAAGGACAAAAGTAAATGATCAAAAAAATATACCAGGCAAATACTAATTAAAAGAAAGTTGGCATAATTATATTTTGTCTAATAATATTGGACAAAAAAAGACTATAAGGCAATAAGTATTATAAGGACCTCCTATCATTATAATGATAAAAGATTTACTTCAATATAGATATAATAATTCTAAAATTTTGGGTACCTACTAAAATAGCTTCTAAATACATAAAATAAAAATGGATAGAACTATGGAGAAAAAATTAACCGACTAGCATAGTGGGAGATTTCAATACATTGCTCTCAATTATTGATGGGTCAAGAAAGACTTGAATAACGTAATTAACCAGCTTGATTTAGTGGATACTTATAAAATTACATCAAACAATCAAGGAATATATATTCTTTTCAAATGCATCAGGAACATTTCCTAAAATGGACCATATAAAAGGCTATAAAACCAGTTTTAACAAATTTCATAGAATCTGATTCACATAAGCCACATTTTATGATCTACAATCATAGATCTAACGTATGCAATTCAATTAGAAGTCTGTAACAGAAAGATAAATGACACACACCCCAAAATTTGGAAACTAGAAAGTACACTTCTAAATAATTTGTGAGTCAAGTAAGAAATCATGAGATAAATTGAAAGTTTCATAGAAACAACTCTAGGGTATGTGATAAAAATTCTACATATCTAGACTGGTGGATGCAAAAGAATGGTAATTCCAGGGAAATTTTTAGCTTTAGATGCTTATATTAGAAAGAAAAAAGGCTGAAAATTAATAAGGCAGATTTCACTCTAAGAGAGAAAGAAACTGGAATAAACCCAAATAAAATATAAGGAAATAGATAATGATAAGAGCAAAAATTAATGAAATGGAAAACAAACATACAACAGAGGTGACCAAAATACCAAGGCCAGATAAAATAGACAAACCTTTGGCAAGATTCTTTTTAATCCTCACCTGAGGACATGTGTTTTTTTTTTTTTAAATTAATTTTAGAGAGAGGAAGGAAGAGAGAGAAAGGGAGAGAGAAATATTGATGTGAGAGAGAAACATTGATTTGCTGCCTCCCATATGCACCCCAACCGGGGATTGAACCTGCAACCTTTTGGTGTATGTGATGACACTCCAACCGACGCTCCAACCAACTGAGCCACTGGATAGGGCAAGATTCACTTTTAAAGAAATTTTGATTGATTGATTGATTTTAGAGAGAGAGGAAGGGGGGAGGGGAGAGAAACATGCATTTGTTGTTCCACTTATCACTTATTTATGCATTCATTGGTTGCTTCTTCTTGTATGTGCCCTGACCAGGGATCGAACCTGAAACCTTGGCGTATCTGAACAATGCTCTAACCAAATGAGCTACCAGGCCAGGTGGCAAGATTCATTTTAAGGAGGGGGGGTAGCAGCATGAACAAATAAACAATAATAGGAATAAAGAACAGAAGAAAGCTGCAAATACAGAAGAGATGAAAAAGATAAGATGAGAATAGCAAGAATGACGTTAGGCAAATTAATTCAAAAACTTATTAGAAAGGGCAACACTTCTAGAAACCTGTAACTTATCAAAGCTGTATCAAGAAAGCCTGAGTTTCCAATAGTGTTAAAGAAATGGAATCAATGGCTTTTAAAAAGTCAAGTCTTGCTGGTTTTTAGGCAATTCCTAGCAGATTTTTATAGAACTAATTATTCTGATTTTATACAAATTCTTACAAAGACTATAAAAAAAAAGCAGTGCTCTCCAACTCATAGGAGGTTAATATAACCTTGAAATACAATCAATCAAGAACTGTATGAGAAAGAAAATAACAGAATCCCTCATTAACAAAGATGGAGATATTATAAACAATATATTAGCAAATCAAATCCAAGCGTGTATAATAAAGATAATTCATCATGACTAAGCTGGATTTATCCCAAGAATATTAGAATAATTTAACAGTAAGAACCCATAACTTTACTTCATCACATTAATGGGTTAAAGGAGAAGTTATATGATTATCTCAATAGATGTAGTAAAGGCATTCAGAAAAAGTCAATATGCATTTGTGACAAATGCAGTCATAAAACAAAACTTCCTAATGTTAAAAGGAAATCTTTTTTTTGTTTTTGAAAACCTACAGTGACAATCATTCTGAATGGTGACTCATCAAAAACATTGTTCCTTTAAGAGCAGAACAAGACAAAGGTGTTTGCTATCACCTCTTCTGCTCAATGAGGCAAAGATTAGACAGATAAAAGGAGAAAGAAGGAAACAACACTGTCATTATTTGCAGCTAATGTAATTGTATATATTAAAAACCCCCAAAGAATCTACACATTATTAGAATTCATAAGAGAACCCAGTAAGGTTGCTAAATACAAAAACTGGGAGAAGGTATTTGTGACATACATAACTGACAAAAAATTAAGATCCAGATCAAGATGTTAATCTTAAAGTAAGAAAAAGACAAACCAGTAGAAAAATAGACAAGAGACATTAATAGGCACTTTACAAAAAAGGAAACAATTTGGCGACAAAAAATAAAAATATGCTCGACCTCATTGACAATCGGATAAATATATATCAATGGCACAATAAGACCATTTTCTGCCAACCCTATTGGCAAACATTTAAAAATTTAGTAACACCAAGTGCTGGTGGGGTTGAGGATCAGTGGGACCTTTTATATACCACATGTGGACTGTAAATTGATACAACTTTGAAAGATACTTTGGTAATATTTTGTAAAATTAAACTACATATGTTACAGAGAACTTCTTGCACGTGTGTATGAATTTTCATTGCAGTACCATTAGAGCAGCAAAAAATTGGAGGCTATCAAATATCCATTGATAGGAGAATGGATAAATAGCTGTTCAGGCAGTGAATGAACTACAGCAACACACATAACCTGGTTAAATATAATGTATTGAAAAGGAAATTTGTAGAAAACTACATAGAGTCATGATATCACTTTTATAAAGCTCAATCAAATAAACTAAATATTTTGTTTAAGGGTGCATGCACATGTGATAAAACTACATATTTTAAAAAATCAAGAAATGGTGTCAACATAAAATTCAAGCTAGTGTTACCTCTGGTGAGAAGGTAGAATAAGATAGGGAAAGAGGTACACATGTGGATGACATTCTAATTCTTAAGATGGATGGTGGGTTTACAGGAATTTATTTTATGTTGCATTTACTCTTTTGCTGTATCAAACACTATGCATTAAACATTTAAAAAAATATATGTTTTTATTGATTTCAGAGAGAGGAAGGGAGGAGAGAAGGATAGAAACATCAATGATGAGAGAGAATCATTGATCAGCTGCCTCCTGCACGCCCCCTACTGGGTATGGAGACCGCAGCCCGGGCATGTGCGGTGACCTGGAATCCAACCATGATCCCCTGGTTCATGGGTGGGTGCTCAACCACTGAACCACACCGGCTGGGCGGCATTAAACATTTTTAAAGTAGCCTGTAGTTTCCCTCTTTCACCACTACATGGCAGGCTAGTCCGTCAGTAAAGTAACTCCTGGCAGGGAAAGGCTAATGGAAATGTACCTAACAGCAGCATTCTAGTAGCATTCAATCTCTCCCATAGGAACACATATAAAACAAGGCTTTGTGTTCTTAGAGTGTTTGCCTGCATAAACAGGGCAGCTCAGGTGCACATTACTCTGGCATGGACCTTGAAGCCATGTGGCCAGGTTTTGTTTTTTCCTTTCTTCCTGTCCTGTTATGTAACCATTTTTACAAACTTAAAAGTATATCTGCTTGAATATTGATTTTTATTTCTCAGAATTTTCCAATATTTCCCAAGGTGTTCATTCCTTAAATTAACAACGTGGAGCATGAGGTTGGCTTCTTGGCCTCCCTCATGGCAATTGACACATCTAACTTTCCCTTCTATGTTCATTGATTTGGGGTTGTGTGTTTCAGTATTAGCATTAGAACCACTGTTTAATGAATGCCTGGATGACACTGTTATAGTATATAAAGGAATATTTTAAATCTAGTAACATCTATGTTAAAATAGCAACACATTAGTCATCAAAATCACTCACAGAAATTCTGGTGCCAAATTGCTTGTTAACGTAATGTGATTGACAAATGTTGGTAGGTATTTCTGTTTCAGCAGCCAATGTTAAGCCACCAAGTGGCAATGGCACAAACAGTACTCCAGCCACACACTTCCCCTTTCGTTCTCTAGACCTGCCCTGTCCACTACATTAGTCACTGGCTGAATGAGGCATTTGAATTGGAGTAAGATATGTGGTAAGTTAAAATACACACTGGGTTTTTAAGTCTTAGTAAGAAAAATAAGAAGGTAAAATATTTCAATAATTGTTAATATTGATGACATGTTAAAATGATATTTTAGCATAAGTTAAAATTAACTTCACCTGTTTCTTTTCACTTTTTTAAAAAAAATCCTCACCCGAGGATCTTTTTGCCATTGCTTTTCAGAGAGGGGAAGGAGGAGAGAGAAACATCGATTGGTTGCCTCCTGCTGCGGATCAACGGATCAAGCCTGCAACTGCTGGACATGCCCTTGGCCGGAGTATAACCTGGGACCCTTCAGTCTGAGAGCCAATGCTTCAGGCCACTGAGCCAAACTGGCAAGGGCCCTTTTTACAAATTTTTATTTTATTTTTACTGGAAAATTTAAAGTGACATATGTGGCTAGCATGCATGGCTCATATTTTATTCTTTTGGACAGCAATGCTCTCTAGATGTTATCACCAATATTTGGGATACGATATCTACTTATGGGCTGGCTTCGTGGGTGTGCGGCCAGTGCAGTCTCACAGGGCGCCGTGTTCAGAAGGGCCTTGCCTTTGGTTTAATGCTCTGCCGTCGTTGCCTTGTCATTTAAAATTTTATCTTTGGAGTTTTAGAGGTGAAGTGTAATAGGACACTAGAGCATGCGCCGGGGAGCTAGAGGCCTTGGCTCATGCGCTGGTCTGCCTCCCAGGGGTGGCTCCCGTGCCTCCCGATGTCCCTGCCCCTGCCCCTCCACTGCAGCTACCTTCTGTCCCAGGCAGGGGGCTGGGCGCGGTCAAGGGGAGGGTCAGGCCAGGCTGTGACGGTGGCCATCCCTTCCCAGGTTGGCAGCGCAGGGTCTCTCATCCACCCAGATCCAGGTACGGAGCTCGACCGACCGGCGGCCAGCTGGCAATACCGTTGGGAGTCACCTGTCTGCCCCGGTTTAGGTGGCGGACCCTCGGTGGGAGGGACACCTGGCCAGACTTCTTCAGATGGCGCCCCGCCAGAGGGCGTCGCCGAGGTCAGTAGCTGGCGGCAGCCTGAACCCGGCAGCGTGCAGGGCCTGAGCGCGCTTGCACGCACCGGGTGTGCAGGGACCTGGGCCTGCGAGGTGTGGCTGGGCGCCCTGGAAGGGGCTCCACTCTCCTTGAGAGTGTCCACGTGCCCGAGGGAGCGCGCCCTAGTCTGGCTGCAAGCGTGGGGCAGGGGTTTGGGGGATCTTCTCTTCCTCCTTCCTACTTTCGGCAGTCTTTCTTGTGTTTGTCTTATCTGGACAGCTCAAGGCATCCTCTGGGGACAAGCCATAACACAAAAGGTGTAATTTTGGTAATTCCACATGCGAGTTAAATACTATGATATTTGCATTTAAAACTGGAATTGCACAATATAAAGATGAATGATAAAATTCATGTCAGCCCTGCCCTGGTAGCTCAGTTGGTTGGAGCGCTGCCCAGATGCACCAAGTTTAGGGTTGGATCCCAGTCAGGACACATAGGAGAATCAACCAATGAGTGCATAAATTAAGTGGAACAACAAATGGATGTTCCTGTCTCTCTCTCTTGCTCTGGCTGTTGCTCTCAAATCAATAACTGAATAAAAATTTTAAAAATCATGATAATTTTAAATTAAAAATTTTTCTTTATTTAGACATTAAGTAGCAAATAGAAATACCATGACAAGTCAAGAGAAAGGAAAAAGCTGTTATCTGCTTTTTGAACAAGGGGCCCTGCGTTTTCATGTTGCACTGAGCCCACAAATTATGCAGTCCATCTGCTTCCATAATCTCAATTTCAAGCATCCTAGGCTCTGACCACTCCTTCTAGTTGTCCAGCTCACTCCCTCCAGCACCCCAAGTCCAACAGCTGATTCTAGTGGGACCTATGATTGTTCTTACCACCTTTTCTCTGTCCTTTGCTCCCTACCTTCCGGCCTTCCCTCTTTACCCAATTTTAATGTCATAGTTCACTGTTACAGTCACTCCCATGAATACACCCTGAACTCCCTTGTCTCTCGTCATAATTCTCATCTGATAAAAGCAAATTCCAAAAAAACCCAACTCTCTGCCCTATGTGATCTCATTCTTCTCTAGGCAGCCCTGGGTTCTTGGCCTTCCAGATTCCAAAGACCAGAGAGTAAGACCCAGTGTGCAAGCGCTTTTTGGGTCTCTGCTTTAGTCATATTTGCTAAGGTGCCACTGGCCAGAGCAAATCACATGGCCAAGCTCAGGCTCAAAGGGTGGAGCAAGACTCCAGCCCCTGATGGAAGAAGCTGCAAAGTCACATTGCAAGGGTTCTTGTACAGGTATGGGGAAAATTTGTGGCCATTTTTTCCAATTTGCAACAAACCTTAAAAGGAAAGAAAGTGGATGGACCTTAATTTTTTGCTTTCCAGGAGGCATCTTAGTTTCTGCAAATCTGACTACTCTTTTCCCAGCATCCTGAGGTATTAGGAAAATATGAAGAAGAGAGGCAACTTTGTTAAGTCATTAAATTCTCCAGATTTATGATTATCTGATCACCATACATAACTAAAAGGGACTACTTTAAAAACAAGCACCAAACATCTATTGAATACAATGTTTTACATGGATTATAATGCTTGTTTCCCATAATGACATTTCGAGGTAGGTAGTATAAAGCTCATTTAATAGATGAGGAAATAGAGGCACAAAATAGAACATTTGTATAAAGTCACACAGCTACGAAGTGGCAGAATTCATATTTGAACCCAGGTCCCTTTAAAGTCGGAGCATGGAACCTTTTTGTTATGCAGTCTCCTAACTTAAGTGGTTCTTTCTAAAATAAGGGAGACTTGTTTCAGGTGACATAAACATGGCTGATAACTACTGTTTTGCAAGAAATTCACATTCTATAGCTTTATTATATATTGACTAAATACTAATTTAGCAAAAAACTATAAAATCAATTTTATATATTAAACTCCATTAAGTCAGATGAAATGATATGTAATATAATAGCATAGTAATGTTAAACCCTGGATTAGATTGTAAAGGTCATAAATTTGATACCACCACTTAATTTACTTTTTAATATTCAAAGAAATATTATTTTAAACTGTGTTTTTTGGATAGGTAGGACATGCACACAGTATACAATTAAAAAGGTACATGACAGCACAGAGCAGTTTGGTGGTTTTCCTCAAAAAGTTAAACAGAATTACCATAGGACCTACTAGTTCTGCTCCTAGGTGTATAACCCAAGTAATTAAAAACAGGTGTTCAAATAAAAACTTGTGTATGAATGTTCATAGCAGCTTTATTTTCAATAGCCAAAACAGATGAATGGATAAGCAATTATGGTATATCCATACAACGGGATATTATTTAATTATAAAAAGGAATGAAGTACTGTCCCTCCTGGGTGTCTCCATTGGTTGGAGTGTCATCCTGTACACTATAATGTTTTGGGTTCAATTCCTGGTCAGGGCACATACCTAGGTTGCGGTTTTGAGGCAAATGGTTGATGTTTCTCTTTCACATTAATGTTTCTCTCTCTGTCTCTCCCCTTCTCCCTCTCTCTCAAATCAATAAAAACATATCCTTGGGTGAAGATTTAAAAAAAAAAAGGATTGCAGTTCGATCCTGGGCCCTGGTTGGGGATGTGCAGGAGGCAACCAATCGATGTGTCTCTCTCACATCGATGTTTCTCTCTCTCTCTCTCTCTCCCTTCCACTCTCTCTGAAAAAAAGCAATGGGAAAAATATCCTCGGGTGAAGACAATAATAATAAACAACGTTATAAATAGTGTATATTATGCATTTTGAATACAAATACATGGAAAACAAACAAACTCCACACCTAGGAGTATAGGATTTAGGCCCTGCCCATGGTAAACTCTCAGTATGGAAAGTACGGACAGCAAAAATAGGCAGGCCTCCACTTTTGTGAAAAAGGAGACTCAGGCTAAATTGGCCTTGTTGAGTAAGAACTGAGACCACCCATATCAACATGACACAAGTGATCCAGGAAATTCTTGCCCAGGAAGAGGAATAGATTGTGTGCTTCAAGAAACTAATTTTTCTGAGTTTGGTGGTCTGGGACAGGACAGATGACTGCTCCTACATCAGAACCACAGGCTGTTTGCATAGGCAAAGAGCTCATTTAGGTGGCAAAGTTTACTTATCAAGATTTGCTTCAAGATCCTCACTTCTCTGTGTCTACAAATCCTAAACTGTCTTAAATGTCACAAACTGTGTCCAGTCCTATCAGTTTTTTTGCTTTGAAAAACTACCTTAAACCACTTGAGCTCAACCCCCAAATCCTATAAATAGCCTTTCTTAAAATCTCCCTTATGATATATTAGCAAGTCTCAGTCAAGTTGGTGTTCTCCCTCACTGCAGTAAATATGTAACAGACTTAGACTTGCTTTGCTTGATCAACAGGCTTTTCTGGTGTTCTTTTGAGGAGTTGGCAGTAGGCAAGAGTTCTCACAATCTGTGGACTTGAATGAGAAAGCAACTGACATTTTCATAATCCTTTCATTGAAATTTAGCATTTCCTTCCATTATGAATGTAAGCAATGAACCATGGTGGCTTTGTCACTGGTGAAAATGACAGATATTTTCAGTCTGCATTAGAGCTGTTGCATCTTCTCAAAATGTCACTAATGCCTACCAGCACTCTGAAATTACTGTAGGGTCAGAACTATGAAGGCTCTGCGATCTTGCTCTACTTGGAAGCTAACAAGACAGCTTGCCACAGTTTCATGGCTAAATGACAGAAGACATGAAATTCCTGGATCTTAAATGAAAGACTATTACTCACAAGCAAAAGTGGTAGCCAGTGTCAGCATATCTGTGCTGTTTCCCTGATCTCTAATTCCCACAGGCCAACCCGAAGGGCAGGTGATATGAGCACATGCAGTGGATTATGTTACAAGAGAGGAATTCAGGGCCGAGGGCCCAGTGCTTTTTGCGCCCGTAGTAAATGAAGCAAGCAGCAAATAGGCTAGTCTGGTTGCCTAAGTGACGGGCTACCGAAACTGCTCAGTATCACATGATGGATAAGCCTTGAAGCCTGGCACACTCAGCAAGAATGTTCAGGGATATTCAGGACCCTGACTGTTCAACATGTAGTACTAGACCTTGTGATTAATGCATTTATAAAGAAGCAGATGTATTACCATATCATCTTTTTAAAATATTTTAATGACTGATTTCCTTCATAATCCTATGTGTTTTATTATATGCATATAAATACCTTATTCTGAGAAGGGGTTGGTAGGCTTAATCAGACTGCCAAAGGGAACCATGGCACAAATAAGGTCAACAAGCTGAAGATTTAAAAAAATTATTTTCAGCAAGTATTGATATAAAAAAATTATTTTTAATATAACTTCATTACTCAGGAAAACCTCTGCAGAGATTTCCTTGTCTGGAAGGCAGAGTGGGAAGGGCCCTGGCATCAAATCCAGGAGACTAGTGTTTGAGTCTCAGCTGTATGAACCCCAGCTAGTTACTTAAACTTTGTGCCCAATTTTCCTCCCCTGTAACATGAGACGCCTGCTACCCAACTTTCTGGCTCGCAAGCTCAAAACGGAGAGTAAGAAGTACACGCTCACAGGTTGCCAGTGTGAGTGTAAACTGAATATATTTTCTGGAGAGTAATTCAGCTAGATGTACTCAAAAATATTCAAATCCTTCACGCTGGTAATTCTATTACTAGAAGTTTATCATTGATCATAATTAGATATAGAGACAAAATGTTAGTAAAAAGATGTTTGTAGCAGTATTATTTGGAAGAGTAACATTTTTGCAAACATCTTGAATGTCCAACAAATGGGCATGGTTACAGAAACTGTGGCACACCTATGCTAATAAATGCAATCATTTTGAATTATTATAGCAGAATGATTGATAACATTAGAAAATACCCATGATTTTGTTAAGTGACAAAAAAAAGATAAAACTCTTCATGTTGTAAGCCTCCGCTTTTGTTTTATGAACTATATATATGTATGAGGGCTTTGAAAAAAAGACTCATTGGAAACTTACTGAAAATGTTATTGCTAGTGGTATAATATATTTGAAATTTTAAAGTTCACATTAAAAAATTTCCCAATATTCCCTCAAAACCATGGGCTGCTTTGTAATATGAGAATCAAATTATTTTAAAAAGCAACTCAAAATTAAGGCTATTTCTTTGAAAGTGCTTTGAAAATCATATTGTGCTACAGAATTGTGAAATGCTACTAATGTTTTTCTTGGGCTTTAGATGTATAGTTGGATTCCTGTGTAAATCAATAAATTTGACTGCAAGAAAGACAGGTTGGTCAGTGGGCAACGTGTTCCACGCAGCTCCTCCAGCGGGCGTGCTCCCTCTGCTTGCTCCTGCCCCTGCTCCCCACCCCCACTGCTCAGCAGCTGTGAGACCCACCCAGCTCTAACCTGTTTGTTTTTCTTCTTCCCCTCCACCACCCAATCCTCCTTCCTCTGGTACGTGCCTGTCTGGTCTTGTCTCCTGGGCTGAATCATGCCTCAGAAATGGAAAATGCCTCAAGGCCCCTGCCTGCGTTGGAAAGCTGAGGCCCAGCTTTGAGTGTTACATCAATGTCCATAATGAGGGTTTTGCTGCAAATTCCAGGCTAGAGGGCAGGTGTGGGTGGTGCCATGTTTATGGGCTTCTGGGTTGTGGCCCTTGTGAAATGCTAAAGTCAGGGCCAGACACAGGTGAGGAAAAAGTCACTTCTTTGGTAAGATTTGAGGGCATCCTGTGGCCTTTCTCGCCCCAGTTATCTCTGGTGCTAACTCACTTCCTCCACTCCTGAGACCACCATTACAGAAGGCTCCTCATAAAATGTACATGAATCACCTGGGGCAGTAACATATCCTAATATTAGGACTGAGGCTCTGGAATCGGTCAGGGACCTAGTTAGATTTGGATCCCAATTCCACAACTGCTTGGGGATGTCACTCGATGTCTCTGAGCCTGGGTTTCCTCATCTGTAAATGCCTACAAAAAGCACTTATATATACCAAGCACCCAACAGGCACAGTTCTAGGTGCCTTTCTCACATTAACTCATTTGAATTACACAACAACCTTATTAGGCATGTGCTGTTAGCATCATGCCCATCTTACAGCTGAGAAAACTGAGGCCCTGGGTGGTTAATTCACTTGCTCAAGGTCTCACAGGGTCAGCACTAGGATGAACTCAGGCAGTATGGCTCCAGAGTCTATGTTTTTAATAATCATGTAAGAGAGCCTCACTGTAAGATGGAACAACATTCATTATGTTTTATTAGGAGCTTACTTTGTGCCAGGCACTGTGCTAAATGCTACATGGGAATTTCTCATTTGTTCATCCCAATGCCTGGATGAGGCATGGACTATTATTACCTGTTAACATCAACCTGGCAGGACAGCCCACTGTCCCTCTGTTAAGGGTTGGCCCTTTAGGAGGTTGCTACAGCTTAGAAGAGCTAAAATGTGCCCATAGATAAGTGTGACACAGGGTAGAATCAGAGCCTAGTGGAGCTGGAAGAGTGCTTAGCGATGATTTGGTTTAAACTCATTTTAAATCAGATGACAGAACTGATTTCCTTTGTGTATCCCCACTGGGTTTGGGTATGACCTAGTGAGATGATAACAGTAACCAACACTTACTGAGTTGCTTGCTCTCTGAGTATCTCACTCAACCCTCACCACAACCAGATGGGAGAGGCACTATTGTCCTCATTTCACAGATAAGGAGACAGATGTGGGGATGTTAAATAAACAACTTGTCCTGAGGTATGCAGCTAGCAAGCAGTGGAGCTGGGATGCTGGCAAAGGGAATTCCAGAGCTCTGGTGCTGAACTACCATGTTCTCTGTTCCTTCCCAGGTGTAGGAGGTGGTTAAGAAGCCTAGATAGAAGGAAGGGGCAAGAATAGGTGGATTGGAAAGTGCTTTGTAGACTGTAACGAGCTATACCAGGTATGAGTTACTACTAGAAAGAGGTAAGGGTCCCATGAGAGGTGTAAAGTGCTATAGAGCTCACGACAAATTCAAGCAAGACCTGTAGGATGAGATGGTATTTGCCTTGGATTTGGACTGGAGTTCCTGCGAAGGAATGAGGAATGTCTGGGGGAGAAGGTGGGGGTGGGGGAGGAGGTGGGAGAGGGGGAAGGGTTTCCTCTAGCCCTTTCCCATTAGCACAGGATGGCTGGCCAGATTAGCTAGTTGGCACCTTGGCGCGGGGGAAGTGATCAGGACCATAGAAAGCCTTGGGGACCTCCAGCTGAGGTCTTAGCTATGGGGAACAGGTTGGGTGACCAGAAAGACATTTTGAGATTTTCTAAATTACATTACAACAGGCTTGAGAGTGAGAGAAAGAAAGCAGTTAGCCTGTTAATAGCTGGGGACAGGCTGACAAAAGACTGCTCACACTTCTGAGTATCTGCTGGAACTTTGAATTAACTTCCAGTTGGCTTTGTCCATGATTACCTAATCTAAAAGATAATAGCCAGGTGCCACTGAGCCCCAGGAGCCTCTGCTTCTTACTTACACCTGAATTTTCCAGACTATTGCCCGCAACCAATCCAAAAAAGCAAACCTTAGGACTCTACCTATCCCAGAACTAGCTCCCCT
This sequence comes from Miniopterus natalensis, assembly GCF_054644295.1. Lineage (NCBI taxonomy): Eukaryota > Metazoa > Chordata > Mammalia > Chiroptera > Miniopteridae > Miniopterus > Miniopterus natalensis. Next base: position 38,905,419 of record NC_142081.1, on the reverse strand, counting down.
TATCTTAGCCAATGTAAATTCTTTCTAAACAACCATGGTTCTTCCACAATACATGTCTTGGCAAACTCCAGGACAGTGCACATGTTGCCTTCTCCACCCAGTGCTGCTGTTGGTGGTTTAGACTTCATGCTCCAGGATCTGGTCCTTTTTATGGCCCAATAAACCCTTTCTTTTAAAAAGGCTTTTAGCCATGGAAGTTAGGCTTTTTGTTTAACAGGGGATAGAGAGAGAACTGGTGGGGCAGACAGCCAGAGTTGAAATCCTGGTGTTCTACCACACTATAGTTACGAGGCCATAAGCAAACTATACATCTCTATTCAGTTTTCTCATCTGAAGAATGGGAATTGCTAATATTGATATGTCGTTCAGAGGTTTGTGCAGATTTAACATGCTAATCTGAGTAAAGTGTTTGCTGTGATGGCTGGCACACAGTAAACACGCGGCAAGAGCTGGCTAGTGTTATTTCTGTTATCATCCCAGGGTACTTGACTGGTACTAAGATTCAGGGAGGAATAGGGTTAGAAGAAATTAGACAACACTGACTTTCTGCCCCTCTCCTACACCTACGTTTTGTTTTTGACAATCATTAGAGTGCTTTTCAGGGAGAGGCAAGGATTAAGAGGAAGATGAGGTGAGGCCAATGGCCCACCAGTCCTCTGAAACTGGGCTAATAGAGACTGGCCATCAGTGGTTTCTTCGTTGTCACACTTACTGCTTTCTGACATCTTCCTTCTGTAGCTCTGTAGGAATTTCTGAATTCTTGTTCCTCAGCCCCTTGCATACTATGGATTTAATCTCCATTCTCATAGAGGCAAACACATTCCTGCAGGTTAATGTCGCAACAGAAGGATGACTCCTTCCCAGGACCAGGCTAGGTGAAGGAGCTTGCATGTTGCCATTACACCAGCCCTGCAAGGAACATGGTTATTAACTCCATTATACAGATGAAGAAACTTGCCCAAGGCCAAAGATAGCCCATGGAGAAGGGAGTGCAACCCAGACCTGTATAACACCAAGGGTCATCCTCTTCTATTAAAGTATGTGGGAGGCTTATGGACTAAAACAAGTATCTTTCTGGTGCTCGAAAATGACATCTTGCGTGTACCTTGCGTAACATCTGAGAAACCCACTGACTCAGAGCTGTTAGGCTGGGCCTACCTGGCTTGGAAAAAGGAATGCTCCATGGAGGGCCCAACTCATTCTGCTGGACCTCCCAACCCCCAGGAAGCAAAGCACTGGAGGTCGGTTCTGTCTTTGGTCCAAGTGGAAGGCTGCAGTTTTTTTGTCATCAGCAAATCAGTCTCCATCAGGATATAGCTACTTGCCGTTGTATTTTACTATTGTTCATTTGCTCAGTAGCTTTCTGTCAAGGGGGAAGGGAATAGATTAGAAGCACAAGGAACTATTTCTGGGCTTTGGCCTTTGGGAGGGCAGCCTTGTCCTTTTTACATATCCTCTTCAGATTTGCACAACCTGACCACAGACACGTCGCCCGCCAAGCCCAGGTAGATACAGGCAATCAAATACTCTCCAACTGGCCAATGCTCCTGAGCAACCAAAGGATCCCGGAACCCTGCACTGTACTAGGCAACTGTAATAACTACTGAAGAGCTACTCAGAGACCTTGAGCTGCTGGAGCAGAAGTGTATTCATTACTACCTGGGGGAGGAGGCCATGCAGTGCAAGTTCTGAGCCCTTCTCTGGCATGACTCTGGGTCCAGTTACCCCTTCTAGGACCAACCGTTTCACCCGGAAGTGAGGTGTCAGCACTAGGATGAACCCTACTTTACTGAGCAAGGGTGAGAGGAGGGGGAAGGAAGTCTCTTTTTCAGCAACCAATAGCTGGGACGAATTGGGTATCCTTCAGAAAGTAAAACCGAAGGGAAGAAGCCCGTGTCTGGATCACCTTCTTCAAAAAGTCAGGTGGAAAAAGACTGATATGAGGCAAAAGGCTGAGTGTGCGTGGGGGGAGGGGAGGGCTGGGGGAAGAGAATGGGGGGGGAGAAGGAGAGGTAGGGAGAAGGGAAGGAGAGGAATGAAGGATGAGGTGGCCTGGTCGCTGTAGAGCCAGGGAAGGAAATCAGTTGGAAGACAGCTCCCAGGTCACACATCTGAATGTACCACTGCCAGGTCCCCAGAGGCCAAAAAACCTGGGGCAGCATGTCCAGTACTGGATTTTCTTCTAACCCTGAAGCCCCAGAATGAAACCAACCAGCTTCCGCCTCTTTCCCACCAGCTATTTCAGAGACTCTACCATCTCATCTTCTGCCCTCGCGCTTCCAACGCTGTTTTTGTTTAATATGGTTGGGGGGTGGGCGGGGGACAGTGTTTGTGTAGGGATCTGCAAAGTAAAGGCGTGTTGCAGTGCCCAGGAGAGAATTTGAGAAGTGGCCCAAACTCCCACCAATAGCTCTGCAACTGAGGCGGAGCCTTCCCCAACTAGGATTGGGATAGTGGGGTTCAAACAAAATAATTTACGTAAACTTGTTGAGCCTAGCCGGGTCCCTTGGGACCCAAGAAGTGCACTCGTTCTTTCTCTACAGTAGATACTGTCCTTGGGGGGGGGATGGAGTGTGCGGGGGGGGGGTATAGGGGGAGGAGGAGGTAACTTCCTCGCTGAGCCTGTACTTTCGGTGACCGCCGGGGAGCTTCAGCACCACCGCTCCTACCCTCCTAGCCCAAGGCCTTTGCTCCTGGGTGGCTTTCCTGCTCTGCTCTTGCCTCCCAGGGTGTACTCTCCACCCAGCAGCCAGCGACCTTTTCAAAAACATAATCTGTATCTTGTCGCTATTCTGTTTAAAACTCTTCAAATGCCCCTATCGCACTTTTCAAAGAGTAGAATTTAAATCCTTCACCGCAGGTTGTTAGGCCCCAAGGTGAGGCACTGGGCCGACCGCCCTCCCGGGCCCGCTCTCCCTGCTCCCCCTCAGGGCTCCCGCGCCCGCTCTGCCCTCGGCCCAGGATTCGCTCCGCTCTCCTCACCGGCGTGGGCTCCTGACCGACACGCACACTACGCGGGCCCTGCCCCATCCCTCCTTCCCCTTCGCTTCCTACCAAACGGCAGTAACCCGCCACCAGCCTCGTCCGCCACTCGCTTACTTGTTTATTGTCTGTTTCCCCCACAACACAAGCCCCTGAGGGGAAGGCACTGCATCGTTCGGGTCTGTCACGGAGTCCCCAGCGCCCAGCAGAGCCCGGCACACAGCAGACCTCTAGCACTTGCCGGATAAACGAGCTTTTCAAATCCTGGTAACCGTGAGGTGCGGGCTGACGGGAGGCGCTGGCCTGAACGCTGACGTCGCCTTCCTTCCCAGGACACCTGGCCCTCCCGCCCGGGCGGCGAGTCCCCTCTTCCCCCCCTTTCTCACACACTAACCCCCCTCCGGCGAGGACCGCGGGGACCCCAGCCCCGCCCGGAGCCTGCGCCGCCCTCAAAGCCGTCCCACCGCTCAGGGCCCGAGGGGGAAGGTTCCGGGGCTGTGCCCGCACCGTCTATGGTAAAATGGGTGGGCCCCCTGGCCCACCGGTAGAAACAGCTCAGAACCCTCACTCTGTCCCAGTCCCTGGCTAGGGACCCCCCCAGGGCTGTGTGGGGGCGAGGGGAAGGCGCCAGGGGTCAAGGGCAATGAGGACACCCAGGCCCGACCAGAGGATGGGTGAATTTCGCGCCGCAGAACCTTTCTTCGCCGAGGCCTCCTTTCCCGGCCGGTCAGCTTTGGAGGAGACACCGCACTTAACCGTCCCTCCTTCTCGCACCCTCCCCCTCCCGGCCCTGTCTGCAGAGGCTCGCCTTCCCCTCCGCCCGGAGGTCGGGGGCTGCCGCCGCCCGACCGTTCCGCAGCGCTCCAGGGTCCCCCAGGCGTGCAGCTCCGAAGCCATCGGCAGCTTCGGGCACTTCTGAGCTGCGGTGGGCGAGGGCCTGCGCGTTTCCTCCGGCTAGGGAGGTCGGAGAGCGGAGGCGGAGGCAGAGGCAGCTTCAGGCCTTAAGCCTGGCGGGCCGGTTCGAGGCAGACGCGCCCATCCTTCTCCAAGCGGGGCGCGCGCGGCCCTCTGGGGACCTCACCGGCGACCCGTAGCTCGGACACGCGCTTGTCGCAGCCCGCAGGAAGGAGGGGTCCAGTCTGAGGCCTGGGGCGGCGGCCGCCATGGAGATCACCTCGGTCCGGGGCCCGCGCCAGGAGCCTTGGGGGCGGCCCTGACCGCCCTCCTCCCTGCCGGAGCCGGGCCGCGGACGTGCGCCCCGCGGCAGTCCGCCGCCTTCGCCTCTCGGCCCTCCCGGGGCCGCGCTGCTGCCTGGGCGCGGCGGCGGCGGCGGCGCCCTGTTGAATGGGCTGTGAGGGCCCAGGTTTGTAGCGCTGGCGAACGCGGCCTCCGGGGGCGCAAGGCAACAGCAGCGGTGGCGACCAAACGGGTGTTGGAGTTGGCGGCGGCCATGGAGGGCCTGGCTGGCTATGTGTACAAGGCGGCCAGCGAGGGCAAGGTGCTGACCCTAGCCGCCTTGCTTCTCAACCGGTCTGAAAGCGACATCCGCTACCTGCTCGGCTATGTCAGCCAGCAGGGAGGGCAGCGCTCTACGCCCCTTATCATCGCAGCCCGCAATGGCCACGCCAAGGTGGTGCGCTTGCTGCTAGAACACTACCGGGTGCAGACTCAGCAGACGGGCACGGTCCGCTTCGACGGGTAGGTACAGCCCAGCTGCAGGCTCCTCTCCCACCCGGCGGGCCGGCCGCTTCGTGGGCTCTCCCCTCCCTCCCTCTTTTCACGGAGGTAGCACTTCTCCCTTTTTCTACCTCCCCCCGCCCCGTGAGTGCCCACTTCGTCTTCCAGGGCTAATGCTCCATCCCGTGATTTGCTGCTCAGCCTCACGGGCCCCAGCATCTTGTTCCCGCTGAAGGTGAATAGCCACACCCTCTGTCTTGATGTCTGATAGTAGTTATTCTCTAGAGAGTGTGAACAAGCAATATAGTGTGAAGGAGGTGGCTTGCCTTTTCAGGTTTTGCCTTTATCAGTACTGAGGTTACAACCGAGATCAGAAATTAACGAGGTCAGCAGTTAACCCTGACGACCTCTGACGAGTTATTTGGCCAACCAGTTTTTACCCCTTCAAGGTAGTGGTCCTATAAAGCCCTCAGTGACTTCCTGGGGCTTTAATGTCAAAATAAACCCCGGGAACCAGCAGCAGCAGGAGCAGCACAGCTTCTTGAGGGATAGCCACGCAGCCAGACATCCCCAGTCCTGACTCTGACTCTGACTCTTTGGCATTGCTGGGGGTAGATCTGTTGGCAGTAAAAAGGACACTGGACCGGGTGTAGGAGATGATGCCATTGTTAGGTTACATGTGACCCTGCGATATGGTGGGGAAGCTTGATAATTTACTGTGTTTCGTGGTGGAGAGCTCAGAAGTTCATGTTGTCATAGCTAAAATTTGCCCTTTGGGTTTAATTGTCCATTGTTGGGGGCATGATAATGTTGAACGCAGTTGTCAGGTTTGACGTTATTCTCCTTTCTGTGCCGGGTGACCGTAAAGTGTTTTGCAGATTACAGCTGCATAAAGATTTTGCTTCGTTGGTTGCATTTGTTTTTGTTGACTTGCACCAGAGCATAAGCGATTCTGATATTTTCTTTTGAGGTAGATGTGGTCAAAGCAGAAAGACGTGTTATTTCTAGCTTTGGTGATTGAAAACTGCTTGGTTAAAACCTGATTAAAAAATCACGTCTTGAAGACGACGAGGGCATTGCTGGGTTCTGATTGATTCTCCTTTAGGTTTGGATAATAAAGGCTTCCCCTTCTGTCCTGGATGAGAGGAAGCTATTTTAGAGTATTAAATTTTAGTGAAATGATAGCCCACGGGTGGTGGTTAATCTCCACTACCACCTCTCTAGACATTAAAGAAATGATTTTTTTCAAGTTGACCGAAGATGGCAACCTCATCCATGTTTGCTTTCCTGGACTGGCTTCTGTGTTCTTTCTGTAGCTCCCTGCATTCCCAAAGCCTTTCCTGTACACAGGAGGAGTGAAGCAGAAAGACCCCGGAACTTCCTGCACCATTCCAGTTGTATATGCACATGCATCCATCGTGATATGAATCTCTGCAAAAACAGACCCTGGGAACAGTGGCTGCTAATGAGCTTGCTAAGGCCTGTTTGGATGAGGGAAGAATAGTGGTGAGAAAATACAGTTTTCTGAAGCATTTGGAAAGGCTTCGCTTTTATTGCTGTCTTTCTTAACCATCAGAGAAAGGTATTTTGAGGTGGCAATTAAAAGACCCTGAAATGACTAGAAATTGAGCCTGTTTAGTGACTTACCTTGCCCAGTAATATGCACTGGCCTGTAAAATTAAGGGGTTCAGTGAGCAAACATTTATTGAACACCTACTGTGTGCCAGGCTCTGTAGTATTATTTGGGTAGGCAGAGATGAAAAACATACTGTTCCCACACTGAAGGAAGACAATCTAGTAGGAGAGGGGAGAGAAATAGATATATCAATGAATAATTGCAGATGCTATGTCATTTAGAAATCTTTTGTACTACTGAGGGGCGCAGGAAGAGGAAGTGCTCAGTTTTGCCTGCAGGAATCTGGGAAGGCTTCACAGCCTGGTGATGTTTGAGCTGAGTCTTAAAAGGATTGTACGTAGTGAAGAAGAGGGTCAGCAGCATAGTGCACTTGCAGTGACAAGTGTTTCAGTGCAGTTGCAGGGAGACATTCAAGCCAGGGAAGTTAAGACAGATTCTGGGAGACTGGAGAGGGGTGGAGGCCAGGTTTTGATGATCCTTGTGTAAAGTATCAAGAGTCAGACTGGTGAGACTGAAGTCACAAACATTTCTATCATTCGTGATTTTGTCAGAACCTTCTTGAATCTATCTTTTCTGTTTATGGATTAACTGCTATGTTAAAATAGTTTAGTATTTATTTTATTTATTAAATGCCTATGATGGGCCTAGCCCTGTGCATGTTCTGTGGAAGGTTCAGAAAAACTAGTTCCTACTTTTGAGGAGCTTACTAATTAACAGAGGAGAATTGAAGTTCATGGCCACCTTTCTGCCCACTCACCCTGAGATTATTTTGCAGTTTATCCCAGTCATTATGGCATTTCAGAACTAAAGAGAGTGTTATTGTAAATGTGATGATTTCACTTTGCACTCATTCCAGACATTGTGAAAATGTTAGCCTGAGTGAGGTGTTCACAATATGAAGCTCGCTCATGCCTTGGGAGCTGGCTTTTGAGGTGCTTAGCCAACCCTCCATTTTAATTAATTTTTTGCCTATTTTATTTTTTAATTGAATTTATTAGGGTGACATTGGTTAATAAATTCTATAATACATTATCTGTATATTGTATTGCGTGTTCACCACCTCAAGTCAATCTCCTTCCATCTCCATTTATCCCCTCTTTACTCTTTTCTACCTCTCCCCACACCCCCTTTCCCTCTGGTAATCACCATACCGTTGTCTCTTGTCTATGAGGTGTGTTTTTCTCCCCCTTAATCCCTTCACCTTTTTCATTTGTGGTGTATTTACACAATGGAATATTACTTGCCTGTAAAAAAAGAAAGAAATCATACCCTTTGCAACAGCATGGATGGACCTGGAGAATATTATGCTAAGTGAAATAAGCCAGTCAGAGAAAGACTAGTACCATATGATTCACTTATGTGGAATCTAATGGACAAAATAAACTAACAAACAAAATAGAAACACTCATAGAGACAGAGAACAGGCTTACAGCTCTCAGGGGTGAGGTGGGAGTGGGGTTGGGGGACTAGGTGGAAAAGGTGAAGTGATTAAGCCAAACCACCATCTTTAGATTCCATTGACACTTGAGACCCATGGCCAGGTGGGGACAAACAGGTTCTCTGTACATGCTAAAGTAGATTAGTGTTTCCTAACTTTTAGTTACTTGTGTATCACCTTCACAATTTTTTGCCAAATTGTTCACTACTTCTGTTACTTGCCAAATATTAAAAAACAAACACAGTCTCATTTTGTAGCTTTATCCTAAGCAACAGTATCAATGTAATTATGGGTTTGATGTGGTATGTTTTCTCTGTGTGTGTGTGTGTGTGTGTGTGTGTGTGTGTGTGTGTGAGAGAGAGAGAGAGAGAGAGAGAGAGAGAGAGAGAGAGAGAGACAATAAAATAACATTAAAAAATTAAAGAATAACTTTATATTCTGCCTAAAAATTCCTGTAATACTCTTACAGCATTCTTGGAAACTTGAGGTCCGAAAAATATTTTAATCATTTTTTCCTCTTTTTTAATCTTTATTTTTTTATTTTAAAAAAATATATCTTTATTGATTGCAGAGAGAGGAAAGGAGATGGAGAGAGAGATAATAGAAACATCAATGATGAGAGAGTCATTGATCGGCTGCAGCCTGCAACGCGGGCATGTGCCCTGACCAGGAATCGAACCCCGATCGCCTGGATCCTAGGTCGACGCTCAACCGCTGAGCCACGCCCGGTCGGGCATCTTTTTTAATCTTTAAAATGTGGTCATATTCATCTTGTATTGTTATTTCCAGAGTTACTGATAATGTATGTGAATGCATATTTTAATGTAACATTTCTTAAGTTTTTGGTAGTTTAGGTTCATGTTCCTGGCATGTAATAATTTTATATTAAAAATTTTTTTTTTTAAATTCTCACCTGAGGATATGTTTTTATTGATTTTAGAGAGAGGGGAAGGGAAAGGGAGAGAGAGGGAAACATTGATGTGAGAGAGAAACACACATTGGCAACCTCCTGCATGCATCCTGACTGGGTATCAAACCCGCAACCTGGGTATGTGCCCTGACTGGGAATTGAACCAGCAACCTTTTGGTGTACGGGATGACAGGCCAACCAACTGAGCCACACCGGCCAGGGCAATAATTTTATACTTTTAAAGAGTGCAAGAAAATATTGGAACTATGTAAATGTAACTATGTATTAACTGTGTATTAATTGGGGGTAGATTATATTAACAGTCAGGTTGAAAATGCTTTTTAAATTGAAACAAATGTCATGGACTATGATTTCTTACAGTTGATGCATTTTATAGTTTCCAAAGTACTTTTTTATTTTTAACCTCATAAGCTTTTTAGTTACATGTCTGTAAAATGGGCATATTAATAGTATCTAGCTCATAGGGTAATTGGGAGGAGGTTATTGTGAGAATTAAATGAGATATATCAGGCACTTAATACAGTGCTTGGCACATTGAAAGTATTAGCTATTTGTGTTCATTTAAACTTTTATTCTTTAAATGGATTTGTGCCTCTTTTGTTTTTAATTATACCTTTTTTTAGTTAGGATATAACATCTAATAAGGTGCATAAATCTTAAGTGTACAGTGTGATAAAATTTTAATATGTTTACATCCATGTAATCACCTTATAGATCAATATGTAGAACATTTTTATCATTCTAAAAGTTTCCCTTGTGCCTTTTCTCCGTGAATTCCTCTCCTTCCCCCTCGCAGAAGTAATGATTATTCAGCCTTCTATCACCATAGATTAGTTTTGCCTATACTTGAATTTCCTATAAGTGGAATCATAACATACTCTTTTCTGTTTAGCTTTTTTCTTTTTTCTTAACACTATCTTTGAGATTCATCCATGTACTTGCATGTGTTGTCAGTTTATTATTTAATGCTTTGTAATAGTCCACTGTATGAATATATGGCAGTTTGTTTATCCTGTTGATGGATATTTTGGTTATTTCCAGTGTTTGTTATGAATAAAGCTGCTGTGGACATTTTGTATAGGTTTTTTGGTGGACATTTGTGTTCTTTTCTCTTCAGCATATATCAGGTATAGAATTTCTGGGTCATAGGGAAGGTATATGTTTAACTTTAATAATTATTGCCAGTTTTCCCAAAGTGGTTGAACCAAATTACATTCCTACCAGCAATTTTCACCAGCAATGAGAGCTTGTATTGCTCTATTCCCTGGCCAGCACTTAGTATTGCCACGTCAGTTCTTATAAATTTTAGCTATTATAGTGGGTGGGTGTTGGTAACTCCTGGCTTATTTTTTATTTATTTAAAAAAATTATTATTATTGTTTAATCCTCACCTGAGGATATTTTTTCCATTGCTTTTCAGAGAGAGTGGGGGGTTGGGGAGAGAGAGAGAGAAAGGGAAACAGTGATGTGAAAGACATTGATTAGTTGCCTCCTGCAGCTGCCCCAACCAGGGCTGGGCATCAAGCCTGCAACTGAGGTACATGCTGCCCTTGGCTGGAATCGAACCTGGGACCCTTCAGTCCTCAGGCCGATGCTCTAACCACTGAGCAAACCTGCTAGGACTGTAACTCCTGGTTTTAATTTGCATTCCCCTGGTGAGTAATTATCTTGAACATCTTTTCATATGTTTATTGTCATTTGATTATCTTGTTTTGTGAAGTATACTTGTTCAACCTTTTCACCCATTTTTTAATTGAGTCATTTGCCTTTTTCTTATTGATTTGTCAAATTCATCTAATACAAATGTCTTCTCCCAGTGAGTGGGTTGCCTGTTTTCTTTCTTTACAATGTCTTTTGATGAGAAGTTTTTAATTTTAATGTAGTCTAATCAAATTTTTTATGGTTATTGCTATTTTTTAAAAAATTTATTTTACTTCGTTGATTTTAGAGAGGAAAGGGAAGCATAAGAGAAACATCCATTTGTTGTTCCATTTATTTGTGCTTTCATTGGTTGAGGCGTATGTGTGCACTGACCTGGGGATCAAACCCACAGCCTTGGCATATGCTCTAACCAACTGAGCTATCTGTCCAGCGCTGGTTATTGCTGTCTTTGCGTTGTGTTTAAGAATTTGTCATCAACCCCGAGGTCATGAAGATGGTGTTTTTTTAAGAAGCTTTTATTGTTTTGATTTGCATATTATAGGTCTACACTACTTCTAATTTTTGTATATAGTGTGAGGTAAGAATCAAGGTTAATTTTTTTCCTCATACGGGCATCTAGTTGCTTCAGCACCATTTGTTAAAAAGACCATACTTCATACCTGAATTTCACTTGAGCATTTGTCATAAATCAAGTAGCTTTATGTGTGAGTCTATTTCTGGAGTTTTTGTTTGTTTGGTCTTTCCTTGTGCTAGTGACATATTATCTTAATTACTGTAGTTTGTCTCCAACTTCATTTTTCTTTCAAGATTATCTTGTTTGTTCTAGGTCCTTTGCATATCTGTATACATGGTAGAGTTAGCTTTTCAATTTCTACACAAATGTGGATGCACCTGCTGGGATTTTGATTGCATCAAATCTGTAGATCATTTTGGGGGAGAATTGACATCTTTAGTACCCTTGAATCTTCTAAACCGTGAACATGGAATATTTCTCCATTTATTTAGGTCTTTAATTTTTCGCAGGAATGTTTGTAGTTTTCATTGTAGAGCTCTTACACATTTTTCATTAGATTTATTACTAGATACTGATATTTTCTGATGTCTGGTATTTTTTTGATGAAAAAAATTTTTTGAACTTTGTGTTAATCATGACAATAAAAAATGTAATAAATAAACTTTAATTAAATTGAATTGTTTGCAGAAGGTACAATTGGCAACCACTAAAACATGGATGTGTAATGTCTTATTTTCTTATTCATTCCTTAGTTTAAAAAATTAAGTTGTCCGGCCGGGCGTGGCTCAGCGGTTGAGCATCCACCTAGGATCCAGGTGACCTAGGATCCGGGGATAGGGGTTCGATTCCCGGTCAGGGCACATGCCTGGGTTGCAGGCTCAATCCCCAGTCAGGGGCGTGCAGGAGGCAGCTGATCAATGACTCTCTCATTATTGATGTTTCTATCTCTCTCTCTCCCTCTCCTTTCCTCTCTCTGAAATCAATAAAGATATATTTTTAAAAAATTAGGTTAATTGGCATTTAAAAAATAAAAATTTTAAAAGAGACTTCAGAGGTCTAATTTTTTTTTTTTTTTGGACATTTATCTCAAAATTTATCTCAAGATTGAAAATGCACAAATCCTAAGTGCAGATAGGTGAGCTTTTTCCCTGCCTACCTGTGTGGCTATGACCTAGATCATGATATAGGTCACTTTCAGTAGCTTCCTGCCTCTTCCCAGTCAGCCCTCCCTCCTCCCTCCTAGGCAACCCCGTGAGAAGGCTTTACTTGTAAATGTTTTGTGGTACTATTTGAAACTGAAGAAGTAACTGCTTTTGAATTACTATAAAGTGGGTTTTTTATTTGTAGCAGAAATAATAGATGGTGGTGTTTTTTGGGTGTTGTTAATTGGGGTTAAACTATGATATTTATGTTACACTGGGGGGATTATACTCTTTTTCCCTTCATGGGAGGTATAATTTGACCTATGTTATAAGGTTGTATGGTGAGAAACTCCAGTCAGGTGTTTGGTAATTAATTGCTCTAGTGAATATTGCTTTTGATTGGGACCTTTTCCTTTAACACTTTCAATTATGTATATTTATTTTAGTGGTTCTAGCATAGTAGATTTAACTATCTCCAGCAAAAATCTACTTTTAGGATTGATGGTGAGTAATAGGGTGAAAAGTTGGGAAACTGAGGTTGGGGGAAAATTGAAATGAAAAGGTGGGAAAGATTGGCTTTCTAGCAAGCTAATTTTATGTAAGTAATGAACCTGGCACATATTAAACACTCAGTAAGTAACTGGTGACTGTGAAGCCACAACATTCAATCACAAACCAAAGGTCAGGGAAGCTGCCTACTTGGTTTTCGGAAAGTGCTAGTTTCCTGCTAGTATTTTTTACCCAGTGGCTTAGTTGAGGAACACACATAGACACACAATATGCAGGCACATACACACAAACATTTTTTTTTAATAGTTTCTAATGATTTTTAGAGAGAGAAGAAGGGAGAAGGTGAGAGAGAGAAACATTGATATGAGAGCTGAGAGCGTAACATCTATTGGCTGCCTCCTGCGTGGCCCCTACCGGGGATCAAGCCCACAACTCAGGCATGTGCCTTGACCGGGAATCAAACCAGCAATCTTTGGGTACACGAAGGACACCAAACCAAGTGAGCCTCACCGCCTAGGGCTATAAATATATATTTTTTAAACTTTTAGTTTGGAGTATAACATAGACAAATGCACTAATTAAAAGTGCATATTTGTTTAACAAAGTCCCCTTTGTGCTTCCTGCCATTCACTACCTCCCCCTAAAGGTAACCAGTATCCTGACTTCTAACACTACAGATAGATATGTGGATGTAATAATACAATATGTACTATGTTCCATTGACTTCTTAGGCTTAGCATCATGTTTATGTGATATGATCCATCCATATTGTTGGAGGAACAGTAATTTCATTCTCTTTGCTGTAGTGGAGTAAGTATAATATTTGGTTAGCTTAGATAATCTTAGGGTAAACTTATCTGCTTAAATACTTTTCTCCCTAAAGGAGTTTCTAGCACAATGTTACTGTAGGGATTGGGTGGCTTTCTTCCCGACTTACTGAGAGAAACTGGCACTTGGGGGATATTGGGAAGGAGAAACATGCTGTGCTCTTAAGAGCTAGTGCATCAGCTTGGTGGTAAAGAAGTTACATACCTCCACACATTTACTCTATCTGAAATTTATTTACTTTTGCTAGTGGAAAGTTGGTGATTTTTTGAAAAGTTTATATGCTTTAGTAGGAATACTAATAGCTAACGCTTACTGAGCTCATACTAGGTATGGGTACTATGCAAAGTACTTTACTTAAATTACCTGGTTTTATTTTTACCAAAAATAATGTTTTATTATTATTCTGTAGATCGAAGTTTTGGTCAGTACAAGTGAATCCATTCTTTAAATTTATGTTTAAATTTACGTGGCCTCCGTTTCCTAACTGTTGTTCTTCTCATGAATAATAGGTATGTCATTGATGGTGCCACTGCTCTTTGGTGTGCCGCAGGAGCAGGACATTTTGAAGTTGTTAAACTTCTAGTCAGTCATGGAGCCAACGTGAACCATACTACAGTAACTAACTCAACCCCTCTGCGGGCAGCGTGCTTTGACGGCAGACTGGACATTGTGAAGTACTTGGTTGAAAATAACGCCAACATCAGCATTGCCAACAAGTATGACAACACCTGCCTAATGATTGCAGCATATAAGGGACACACTGATGTGGTCAGGTACCTCTTAGAACAACGTGCTGATCCCAATGCTAAAGCACATTGTGGAGCCACAGCATTGCATTTTGCAGCTGAGGCTGGGCACATAGATATTGTGAAAGAGCTGATAAAATGGCGTGCTGCTATAGTAGTGAATGGCCATGGGATGACACCATTAAAAGTAGCTGCCGAAAGCTGTAAAGCTGATGTCGTCGAACTGTTGCTCTCTCACGCTGATTGTGACAGAAGAAGTCGGATTGAAGCTTTGGAACTCTTGGGTGCCTCCTTTGCAAATGACCGTGAGAACTATGACATCATGAAGACATACCACTATTTATATTTAGCCATGTTGGAAAGGTTTCAAGACGGTGATAACATTCTTGAGAAAGAGGTTCTCCCACCAATCCATGCTTATGGGAATAGAACTGAATGTAGAAATCCTCAGGAACTGGAATCCATTCGGCAGGACAGAGATGCTCTTCATATGGAAGGCCTTATAGTTCGGGAACGGATTTTAGGTGCTGACAACATTGATGTTTCCCATCCCATCATTTACAGGGGAGCTGTCTATGCAGATAACATGGAATTTGAACAGTGTATCAAGTTGTGGCTTCATGCCCTGCACCTCAGACAGAAAGGTAACAGGAATACCCACAAGGATCTTCTTCGCTTTGCTCAAGTTTTCTCACAGATGATACATTTGAATGAAACTGTGAAAGCGCCAGATATAGAATGTGTTTTGAGATGCAGTGTTTTAGAAATAGAACAAAGTATGAACAGAGTAAGAAATATTTCAGATGCTGATGTCCACAGTGCTATGGACAATTATGAATGTAATCTCTACACTTTTCTGTATTTAGTGTGCATCTCCACCAAAACACAGTGCAGTGAAGAAGATCAGTGCAAAATTAACAAGCAGATCTACAACCTGATTCACCTTAATCCCAGAACTCGGGAAGGTTTCACCTTGCTGCATCTAGCTGTCAATTCGAATACCCCAGTTGATGATTTTCACACCAACGACGTCTGCAGCTTTCCAAATGCACTTGTTACCAAGCTCCTGCTAGACTGTGGTGCTGAGGTGAATGCTGTGGACAACGAAGGGAACAGTGCCCTTCATATTATAGTTCAGTACAACAGGCCCATCAGTGATTTTTTGACCTTGCACTCTATCATCATTAGCCTAGTTGAAGCTGGCGCTCACACTGACATGACAAATAAACAGAATAAGACTCCGCTAGACAAAAGTACAACTGGGGTATCGGAAATACTACTTAAAACTCAAATGAAGATGAGTCTCAAGTGCCTGGCTGCCCGAGCAGTTCGGGCTAATGACATTAACTACCAAGACCAGATCCCCAGAACTCTTGAAGAATTTGTTGGATATCATTAAGTGACTGGATATGTAAAATTGTTTAATGTGGTGCTAAAAAGTAAAGAACTTTAGTCACAGACAATAGAATTATGTGTTCATAAATTCTACTTTTCTTCCCACTACCCTTTCTCCCTACCCATCCTTCCTTAGTTCTGTATTTGGTCTTCTTGCCTCATATGGTAATTGATTTCAGATACACTTTAAACAAAGCCACATTGTTTAGGTGTAACTAATCTAAGGTGTTTGAATATTGGTCACTTAACTAATTTTCTTTCTTTTTTTTAAAAGGAATGTTTATGTAACAAAAAACATTTATGATTTGAAGTTGATAATGTTTGAAAAAACTGCCTACAAAAGTATTTCTGTTAAGCCTTTGTTAGCATGTTATCCTTGCGGCTGTTTTGAGGATTTCATGAAGAAAAACAACTAAAAATGAACTTTAAAAGTAATAGGATACCCAGGTGTTCTGCACAGGCCAAACTGCTGTAGGTAGTTTTCACTCTTCCATTATGTGGAGTGATACAGCACATTATATCATCATGAGGATTTGAAAAACTATAGCTGCAGATTAATCTGAAAAATGTGCTAATTTAATAATAGTTATAAATTTATAAAGGTAAATGCATTGAAATTATTGCATTATGCTGGGAGGTGTATACCAAGTAGTAATAATCTTAAAGTAACTTTTCAGAGAATATTGATAGACAGTTTACCTTTAGGCTTCAAATTCTAAAATTCTTTGAAGTCTCTCTTTTAATGTAGTTTATCTAAATTGCAGTAGCCTGCATTTGACTCAGCTCAGAAACATGTAAAAATTAAGAATGCTATGTTTTCTTATGAAACAAATTGTCACATATAGTTACACATTCTGTTTTTTTTCTCTCTCTTTCCTCCTGTGTGGTATCTTTTAAAATTTGGAAACTACTTTTACAGAAGGCATTTTCTGTGCCTCCCTAATAAGATGTGTATGACAGATGAAAGGACCCAGGATGTTTTAAATTTTTTTTCACTTTCTTAGTCTGTCATAAGAAGTAGAAAAAAATCACTAGTGTGGTATAGGAAATTAAATATTTTTGATGAAAATAATTTGCAATGCCACTTTGAAAGATATTTCTGTCTGAGAGCTGCAGATTTTTCAACCACAAAATGTCACTTATTTTGACAGGTTGTACAGAGGTCTTTATGTTGTTTTGTTTTGTTTTGTTTTAATGGCAACATTTTAAGTGTAGGACTAAAAGAGTATTCTGTGATTATCTTTTAAGCATCACAGCAATTCAAGTAAAGCGTACACACCTATTTTTATTGATGTTAAAAATGATAAAGTAAAATGAGCTATATCTGTATTTTTCTCTCTAGTGCCAAATGAATGCCTTAGCTACTCATAGTGCATGGTACTGTAAGTGAAGACCTACAGCTTTTTTTTTTTTTCTTTCATGAAAAGCATTATAATGATGTAGCAACATCAGATAAAACTTAAAACCTGTAAGGTTGCAATTAACATTTTATGTATGGAAATTACTTTGTGAAGTATAAGAGAAAGGTTGCAGTTGGATCAGTATAACATAATGACCAAGCCAAAATCAGCACCTAGGGCCTTAAATGAAGTAGAGATACCCCACGAAATGAAATACGTTGAAGGGTGGGATGGGAATGGAAGGGGGGACTTTAAGAACTTTTCCCCCAGAATGCAAGATACTTTTACAGCTACTACTGTAGTTACAATTCATGTGTCGTCTTGCTTCCTTTAGGAATGTTTATGGTTAATTCTATCATGGTAATATATTTCTGTTTTTCTAACCTGAGATTTTTACAAGTAAGGTTTTTAGGATGGTTAAAAGGAGGTATTTGAATGAACTCTAATTTGAAAATTACTGGCTTTGATCCTTCTGGTGTAAATCAAGGAAATACTGTGCACCTTGCTCTTGGCAACTGTAATGGACTGAAAGAGAAAAATGCACATCCTCAAGGTGAGTGAATCACGCCTCTCCACAGCTCAGATCAGACCCTGCATTGTCCAGACTTCAAGGCCTGCTTATTTGACAGTCTGAGGAATGGCTATGATACTTGGTATTCTGTTGGTTTCATTATTAATGTATATGGTTTTAAACACCAGAACTTCAAAGATCAGATAATGTTGCATGTTTTAAAAATTACTTCATCCCTTTGGCTACCCAGAACCAGCACTCTTTTAGATATTGCTTATTTGTAAAATGAAGATAATGATTATGTGTACATATTTAGACATAAAAATTTAATGACAGCTTTTGAGAAGAGAGAACTGAATGCTGGAGAAAGTAAAACTGCTGATTGAAATGCTGACAAAGTTGGAGAAAATTTGAAGGTAGTAGAATAAACTATGAACTCTGCTAATGGTAACAGTTTTTTTTTTTTTTTAACTATAGTTTAGAAGTACATTGTGTACTATATTGCTAAGGATCTGATTCTGTCTTGTAAAATAAAATCCAAATATGTGTTGTGAAACACCTGTATGAAACCAGTCTTGAAACAAGTGATCTACATGCCTGTTTTTTGTTTTTGGTAGAATTATTTTAAAATACGTTTAGCCAAACCCTTCCCAACCTTGTTTTTTTTTGTTTTTGATTTTTGTTTTTGTTTTTAAGGAAAATAAATAGGTGAGAAAGGTGATCTGTATCTCAGCTATCTGAGAACTCTAGGCTGTTTCCATTTTCCAGCCACTTTTGTCATTTTATGTTTTTTATTGGTAGGATTAAGCTTTGGATTATAAGTCTTCCTTGATAACATTACAAATTCAATCAAAACTTCGTCTTGCTGAATAATTGTCATAAATTTGGTTGCCCTAGAGGTCCAGGTGGATGCATGCCTGGGCAAACCATGTAAAACTTAGCTTGATTTTGTGCTTTTAATAGAATTGGTAAAATTGAGTTCTTGAGTTTAGGTAACTATTTGACTCAAGGGATGGGCAGCAAATCCATCCCCTCAATTGATAAAGACTGAGGACGTTTTTGACGTAAGAATTCTGACAACATCGTTTTTTTCAGTCTACCTTGGTTGCTCTAGTAGGCCACAGTCAAACTACCGTAAGGTTTTTTGCTATGGGAACTTCAAACAAACAAATTCAAAAGCAAGCTTTGGTCTTATTTCTGGGAAGGGTTTTATTTCATGATACTAATCATTGATTAATAAGTGGTAATCATGAGAAACTTAGGTGTGATAGCACTCTGTGAAGTAAATATGATTTGGGGGCAGTGGATCCCTAAATAACTACATTTGGCAAGTGTTTTTGAAAATTGAAATCCCAAGGGAACAACAACACCCTGTAACCGGAGTTGAGGCAACTCCTTTACGAATAAGACCATTTTGGATTTTTCCAGTAGAGCATTTCTTTTTTTGGAATGGAGTGGGGTGAGGAGTGAGTTGCTACACCCTGGATTACAGTTTGCTGGTTTTAGAAGAAGCCAGTGATTAAACTAGTGAGTAGAGGGATGAAAGTATAAATGACTTGTTTTTGTGGTGGATTTTCTGTAAAATTCGTAAATGTTCCTTTTCAGGCTGGCCGGATGTACCAATGTAAAGATGACTATTCTGTTTTTCCTCATTGACTATACTGTAACATTAAAATGGGTTAAAGAAATCCAAACTCTGCCTTTTGTTCTCTGACAGGTTACTAGTTCATAAGATTTTATGCTGTGTGTCCTGTGAAAATGCACAGCTCTGCTCTGGGTACCCTCTCTGGAAAGTAGAAAGCTCCTAATTATGTATGGCACATTGCAGGGCTTTCTAATACATTTCTGGCAGATTTGTTCATAACTTCAGATGGGCTGGGTTGTATAGCATCCCTACGCCTAAATATGGGATCTGAAATAAATACTACACTGATAGTGGTGATAGATATATTAATTTTTAAAACTGTAAAGTAAATGTGGTCTCTAGTCCTAGGTGTGTGGTGTGTTCATTTGTGTTAATGTGTAGGGAAAGGACATTGACTTGGTGGTTATGGGGAGTGTATCTCGATGTGTGTGCAGGGGTGAGTATTGCTAAATTATTAACAGCTTTTCATTTAGGGGTGTCACGTGCTGAATGGCCTAATCAGGAAAATGAAGGCGCGAAGATGCAAGCTTTACCAAGCGATGAAGTGAACAAGGTTTTGTATGTTTTTAATCAGGTGTTGTAAAATCTGTGCATGGCTTTTTTGTTGTTGCATAGTAATTGGTAGGGGAGAAAACATGAGGGGAAAACCCCTCAGCTTTGCTAACCAGTCTTTTCAGAGGTACTTAGTTGGGGAGTAAAATCTGACTGGCCTAATGTGTTGAAAGATCCCATCTTTATAATAATCACCCCATCCTGCAGTCCTCCATGTAGAGGAACTAAATGGTTGTATTCTAGTAATTCACTGTGATTTATAACAAACCAGTGATGTTATTCTATTGTGCACTTTTGTCAAACCATTTATGTGACTTTAATAAACTTAGTAAACTTGCTGACTGCACCAGAGGTCTAGTAGTGATTTATATATTGCATGACGTTTTCTATTTGAGTTTGACATGTAGAATCATTTTTAAGTCCATGGCAATTTATAGTCCTAATAGCTCAGCTAATTTGAAACTAACAAAATTGCTGTGTAAAAGGAAAAAATGGTGTTTGTGTTCAGTAAATGTTTGGAAAAAACTACCTCGAAGTTTGTGTCTTTATTGTCAGTGTGCCTTAGTTGAGATGATCTTTTGCTGAATTCATTTGAAAAAAGGTCAAAGTTATATATGTGCATGGGGGGAAAAATTCAGATAGTAGAGAAAAATTCAAATAGTGAAAAAGAAAAAAAAAATTTCTTCTCTCTCTGTCTCCCATTTGGATTCTTCAGAAGGTAGTCACTGTAACTAGTTTTTTGAGTAGCTTCCCAGAACTTTTCTGTGTATTTGTGTATTTTACTTTTCATTAAAAAAACAACAACAACAAATGGATTTTATCTTTCCTCCACTATTCTGCATCTTGTCTTTTGCATTTAATATATCTTAGACATTTTTTATTTTGGTTTATATACATTTAAAAAAACTTCATAGCAATTAATTCTATGGGAGGACCTAAAATTTATTTAACCAGACTTTACTGTTGAACTTTTAGGTTTTCAGGTTTTTATATTCCAAATAATGCTTCAGTGAATATCCCAATGTACTATATTCATAGAACAAATTCATTACTAGCAGTGGAATTTCTGGTTTAGTTACTAAAATCTTGATAGAAGTTACCAAATTGCCTTCTATCTCCCTACACCCTTATTGACGTCAGATATTTTCTAATCATTTAGTTTTTGTCAAGGTGGTTGATGAAAAATAGTACTTCCTGGTTTTGATCTGTGTCCCTTTATTATGAGTGAGGTTGACACTTGCATGTATTTACTGACATGTATATTGCTTTTGTTTGCTTTTGAGTTGTGGTCTTGTTAAATTTTTTTTGAAGTTTAAGGAAATTTCCTCTGTCATATGTCACAGTTTGTAGGTTGTTTTTTGACTTTATAGTAGTTTTTACATTTTTTGTAGCCAAATTTGTTGTTTTAAAAAATGGATTCTGAGTTTTGTATTTTGCTTGCTGTAAGGCTATCTCCATTCTGAGGTCATAAATCCTTTTTAACCATGTTTTCTTCTAGCCCTTTAATGGCTTCTTCCTCCCACTTCTCTCCCTGCTCCTCCATTTCCTCTTCCTCCTCTTTGGTGCTTCACAAAGCTTGTAGGCAAACTTAGACAAAATTGTATTTTCTAATTTGCCTGTGCTTTATAAACTTGGTGCGCTTAGTCCTTCCCAAGATCAGGACTGGGATTTGCTTCTCCCTCAACAAATGGGAACAACCTTTGAAAATTAGCACTTATCAAGCACCTTCTATGTATCAGGCACTATACCAGGGATGTGCATACACAAGAGAGAGGGTCTCTGCCCTTGGTAAGTGTGTTGTCCGTCTAAATGCCCCTATTTGAAACCTGATTTTCTATTTTTACTCAAATTTTAATTTTAATTTCCCAAGTAAAATTTTATGATGTTACTTTTTGACTCTGGCTTGGGCCACCTGAAACATTTCAGAAAACATACTCTGAGTTGCTGCTTGTTTTTTTATATAGTACCAGGGAGTTGAGAACAAAGAACAGGAAAGACTGACGAGAGGGTGAGTTCATTAAGGAATGGTATTCCATCCTTCCTAAAACAAATATTTTCCTGCTCATACCCTACTGTAAGCCTCATGAGTTTGCTAGGTACATTTTAGCCTGTATCACAATGAAACGTTTCACAGCCCAGGTGCCAGGTGCTTCTAACTCTCTTCACGCTAAACCAGCAAAGCTCCTCTGTTCTGTTTCACTTTCTGTTTTGGAACATGCCATCCTGCTTTAGTATTATGCCAAAGCTAATGGGGTAGACAGTGACACAAAAACACACTGCAGATTTTAATGTGCTCGATTAAGCTTGACTGCCCTTTGAGAAAAGCCTAGTTGATGTTAATACTAATGTAAGGATAATTTGGGGGATTTTTTTTTTTTTAAGTAGTAAGAAGTAGTGCAGAGTAAAGGGCCGTCATGCATTAGCTAAAGATAAAAACAAAGGCCAATGTATTGTGAAATGAAAATGGGATCACTCACCACTAATGGCATTATTAAGTGAAGTTACCCAGGGCACATCTGGTGGTGGAGAGACCTGGGCACTTCTTGTTTGGGGCGAGGTGTGGTTGAAGTGAGTCATCTTGCCAGAAAAGGAGCGTGAGTAAGCAGCTGTTTTTGTTATAGGCTGCTTGGCATCTTGGGGCTTGCAGCCAGTGGGACTGGGTCAAGTCTAAGTGTCTTATTCTGGGAGAGTATTGACACTAAAAGCTCTTGAGTACTGATGGAGATAGCAACTTGTGATTTAAAGACCTCTAGGAAAGGGGAGTTCCACACCTCTCAGGAGCTCTGCCACATTTGCCGGGGCAGAATTACTGCTCCTCTGTTGTATTTGAGTTAACACTTTGCCCCTTCCACCTGATACCTGTCTTGTAAAGAAATGCCTCCTTTCTTAAAAGGAAAACCCAGAAACTCTACTGTTTGCGCTGGAAGGAGGTCCATTGGGGGGTTTTGGCTGGGGGTTTTGCCCATAGCTACCACCAAGATAGGCCCCTAGGGCAGTTGAGAAATGCTGCCCTGTTTAAGAAACTGACATCGATGATTAGAGAATAGCAGAATTTTATGGCTCTAGGTTGCTGGTTCTTTTTAAGTTTTAATATGCTTGAAATTAGTTCATAGAAATTGGATTTGGAAGGTCTGGGTGGAACTTAGTCTGTGGTTCCAGTTGAGGTGGCTCTGGGACCTCACTTTGAGAAGCTCAGCTCTGAGTATATAATCTACTTTAAGAGGCACAATTTGCCCTCTGAGCTTCTTGCCCACACCATATAATGCCAGAGAGAAGCAGCGCTCATACCTGGATTTCTCCTTTCCAACTCTCAGCTGGCCAGAACCGACACCACAGTTGATTTCCATTTTCCTGCAGAACACTGATGGCACAAGGGCCCAAGGCCTCTCCTGAATCTGCCCACAGTTTGCCCCTCAGCTTCTGTATCTTCTCTGAGGGCCTGCCTCTCCCACATGGGCTCTTACCATGTCAGAGTCGTCAGTGAAACGACCCGGAACATCTTGCACATCTTATTTCATAACTTCTTGTTGGAGGTCTTTCTCTGCTAGAGAGTGAGCCTAGAACTTAAGAAATCCACACAAATCCATGGACCAAATTCCAAAACCACCTTCTGTTGGTAATTTGGTTTACAAGAGTCAGACCTTGCCCCAGACATGTTTTTCTCCTGTGCACTTGTTTGTTGCAGACTTGCTTAAGTATCATGAGGCCACTTGGAAGGCAAAGCAGCTTGTTCAGAGTAGTGTCTAGGACGGGTCTGTAATGCTTTTAAAAGACTGAACCATTTTAAGTTAGTTACACTTCATGCCAACACTGCTCCATCATCAATTATTATTCTACCAGATAGAACTGCTAATAACATCCATCTGTGAACCAAAATATGAATTTTTAATGTTGATTTGAGGTTTGCATTTTGGGTTGCTTGCCACTAAATACCAAAATTGCTGTTCCTCTCCCTTCCCAGACAACAGCAAAAATCTACAGCAAATCCCACTCTGGAAACTTGCTGAAATGAGAAGTTCTTCCAAACTCCAAGCTGGAGCTCGGTTAATTTGAACAACATGAGAGAGCACAGTTCCCATTACTCATCATAGAAGGTCACCTGTGCATGTTAACCCCTTGCTTGTTTTCTAGCCTTTGTGTTCACTTGCCTGTTCATCTCAACTGTCAGCACCAGGGGAACTTTGAAACAAAAATGATGCCTTGGCCTCCCTCCTTACCAATTAAATCTGAATCCCTGGGCTGGGCCTTTGCCTAGAAGTCTGAAAGCTCCCAGGTGGTGCTGATGTGCAGCCAGGCCGGATAAACTGCTCTAGCATGAGGTTTTGCTCCGTCTTCTCTGCTTGTCCTACCAGACACTCTTAAGGCCAGCCTTGGATGTTTATACCCAGGACAAATAAATTGGGAAAGGGAAAATGATAAGAAAAAGAGACACAATACAAAGGCCTTGAAGATACAAGCCTCCCATTTTTTCCGTCTTTTCATGTCAGTTCTTGGTGTAGGGCTAGGGGAGGGCTTGGAGGGACTGGAGTCCTGGGGATAAAGGCTGCCTCTCAGAGTCCAGAGGTTGCAATTCAGTGACCTCTGGCCTGCATCTAACCTGCAATACATTTTTGACCTGCAGTGTGGTTGCACATGAAAATTTAAAAAAATTTTTTTTAGAATTCCAGTCTCTAAGAGTCCATAAAAGCATTCTCTCAAGTTGATGATTTCTGACAGAAGACTTGTTGCTTTTTGAGTGTGAGTTCATCGATTCTCCTTCAGCAAGGTTACTCCATTCATGGGGGTAAAGGACTCCAATGAAATACGATTTTAAAGTGTTTCCTTCTGATTATGGCTTCACCATTTGAGGAAAGAATTCCCATAAAGAGTCATTTTATATAAATTTCTTCTGCTCCTTCACTAAGCCCTTCTGGGGCTGGGCTAGAACCTGGGATAAGTCTTCATTTGGCTGTGGAACCTAGGGCTACCTTAGTTTCTCTGGTTCTGAGGATCCACATCTATGGGGGAACAAGGTCAAATAATTTCTAAGGTTCTACTTCTGGCTTCTTGGGATTACGATAGCACAAGAGTAGAATGGAGACAACGTGGTCTAAGAGCAGCCTTGTGTGTAGAGGTGAACAAACTTGCACCAGGAGGTAAGGAGGTCGGCATGGACACGCTAGTTTGGAGAAGACTGGGAGGCCTGCGAAGGGAGAGCTGGAACCAAGGGGTAGAGGCTGCAGCGACGTGGGTTTCAACTCCCCAGATCGGGCGAGAGGGAGTGGCTGGTCTTGGGAGGGGGCGAGGGAGCGAGGGAGGGGGCGAGGGAGGGAGCGAGGGAGGGGGCGAGGGAGGGAGGGAGCGAGGGAGGGAGGGAGGGGGCGAGGGAGGGAGCGAGGGAGCGAGGGAGGGGGCGAGGGAGGGAGCGAGGGAGCGAGGGAAGGAGGGAGCGAGGGAGGGAGCGAGGGAGGGAGCGAGGGAGGGGGCGAGGGGGCGAGGGAGGGGGCGAGGGAGCGAGGGAGGGAGCGAGGGAGGGAGGGAGCGAGGGAGGGAGGGAGCGAGGGGGCGAGGGAGGGAGGGAGCGAGGGAGGGAGCGAGGGAGGGAGCGAGGGAGGGAGCGAGGGAGGGAGGGGGCGAGGGGGCGAGGGAGGGAGGGAGCGAGGGAGGGAGCGAGGGAGGGAGGGAGGGGGCGAGGGGGCGAGGGAGGGAGGGAGGGAGGGGGCGAGGGAGGGAGCGGGCGAGGGAGGGGGCGAGGGAGGGGGCGAGGGAGGGAGGGGGCGAGGGGGCGAGGGAGGGGGCGAGGGAGGGAGGGAGGGGGCGAGGGAGGGAGGGAGGGAGGGAGGGAGGGAGGGGGCGAGGGAGGGAGGGAGCGCGTGCTCTGTCCCTGGAGATGTCCGTCCCAGACCTGGCAGCCGCGGAGGGAGCAGATGGTGGACAAGCCCCTCCCCAGCGCTTACAGGTGAGGGGAGGAAAGCGGGAGCCTCATTTCATGCTCCTTCAGAGAACAGAGCAGCTAGCTAGGACGAGCCTGCCCACAAAGGGAAGTCAGCGCCTTGGTTCAAGTTTTTAAACTGTACTTTTTTTTTTTTTTAATTTCTTAAAAATATTTACGACAGTAAAGGTCGCACTGTGTGATGGGGGACAGGTGCTTTGATGACCCCCTTTCATTTCTGTCAGAACAAGGCTAAGGCATAAATTACTCGGCTTGGGCACGAGGCGTGCCTCCTGTCCTCGGCGCCGGCACTGGCGGTCCACCGGGTATTAGTCACCGAGGGGTCCGAGGGGTCCCTGTACCCGCCTTATTCAGTGCATTCCAGAGAGGACCCCGGGCAGCCCCAGCCGAGCCCTTTCCCGCGCGGTGCGTGGGGGGCGGGATGGGGCTGCGCGGGGTGGAGGCCCCTCGGCCCTCAGCCGCGCCCCGCCCGCGGCAGGGAGGAGCGGGGAGCGCGGAGCCCGGGGGCCGCGTCGCCCACACGCTGCGGGAAGGAGGTACCTGGGAACAAAAGCGGTGGGGCGGGGTGGGGGTCGCGAGAAAGGGGGGGTGTGGGTGGCAGTCAGTGTGAACATGTAGGGGAGCCGCCCATCCCTGTGCGAGCTCCCCGTATCCTGGGTCCCAGCTGCTTGTCCGTCACAGTCTCCAAGTCCCCGAGCCTTCATCCCTGGCCCTCAGCTGTCATCATCGAGCCCTTGGGCTCTGGCTGTTCAGGTGGAGCTCTGGGGACCCATCTCCTGCCTGGGGAGGGGTAGGCGTGACTCAGGAGCCGTCAGCAGCGTGGGGGTGGAGGACAGTGCAGAATTCAGATCTGCTGTCCCACTGGGTCCTACTGGAACTAGAGGCCTGGAGTGTGCAGAGTGCAGTCTTCCTCTCCGGGTTTCTTCTGAGGATCAGGATGGTTAGGAATTCCTAGCACCTTAAAGGCGGGGGGTAGCAAGTGCCCCCACAGAGCCTGGGGGAGGCTTTGGGGTGTGCCTTAGGAGGGGTCCCTTTCTATCCTCAGGGATCTTTGTTGGCGGTGTCTTGGTCTCCCAGTAGGGCAGTCCCTCTTAAAACTGGCTTGAGTTCCCTTCACAGGGAGCAGGCTAGGTTTCTCAGATGAGGTCAAGTGCAAAGCGAGCTGGCATCCTCTCCGCCCCAGCCTGGGCCACAGGCCTGAGCCTGCACACCACCTGGACCTGGCCCCGTCAACTCGCAGCCTCCTCGGGAGCCTCACTCCAGTGCTTTGGGGGTGGGGTCCAGGCCAGGCTCCCTCTTGCGCTTGGCACTTTTAAAGAAGCCGAGCTGTGGGGAAGCAAAGGCAGAAGTCTCAGGAGTGGGCAGAGTGGACCAGGCCTAACTCCCCTCCCTGCTCTCCCTCCACAAACCCTCTTCAGGCTTCTTCCCTCTTCAGGCTTCCAGAAAACCCCAGCTCACAGTGATGAGTGCCCTCTGTCCCTCCCCAGCTCTCCTGTGGGCCTCACGGTGGGCTACTTAATTGGTGAGGGGGCATTGGACAGAGTGGATAGAGTCTGGGTCGAGGCAAGAGGCCATGCTGTATGACTCTGCCCCAGTTAACAGTCTTCTCTGCGCCTCCTTCACCTTATCTATAACAGAAGGAGGTTGAGACCAGGGCTTATTAACCTGAGGCTCAGGGACAGCAAAGGGCTTTGAAGTGTTTGTTAACAGCCTGACTTTGTTGGAGACATTTTGTGGTTGCGTGTACTTGCTCTTTTTCTGATGAGAGGAACCCCAGCTTTCATCAGGTTCTCAAAGGGACCTAACAAAAGGGTGGGAGCCATGCGTTGAGTGCCCTCTGGTGTCCAATCAGCCTGCTGTGAATAGGGCTGGATGCTGTGGCAGCAGGCAAGTTTCTGGGGAGAAGGCTGGGTGGGTGCCAGCTCCCGTGGGGAGTAAAACATGGGGACTGGCCATAGAGCCCAGAGGCTGGAGCCCCAAGTGTGGGCCAACCAGCTGGGATGCCGCTCCCTGCTGTGGGGGGCCCTTACCTTCCATAGCGCCAGGACCAGCAAAGCCAGCAGTAAGAGGCCCCCCAGTGTGCTGCCCACAATGATCCAGATGGGAATCTGCCAGTCGTCTTGCTTGGAGATCTCAAACGTGATCTGCAAGGGGAGGAGGGAGACCAGGTTAATAGTCCTACTGTCCTGGCACCTGGGTAGAAGCCTGGGGCAGGGCTGGAGAGCAGGAGACGGCTGGCCCCTGGTGGGAGAGCTGCGGGAGGGGTGATGGGTGGAACCCAGGCCGCAGAGGCCTCAGAGCTCCCAGCCCCTGCTCAATGGACACTGAGTTAAGTCTCCCAGGTGATCCTGCCTCCTCTTTGAGACATTTTCTGCCTCATGTCTTGTTTGCTGCTCCCTCGTGGTCTCCCAAACTTCTAAATGTTGCCATGCCCTATGGTTCCTCCCTTGGACCTCTTCTTTATCTGTATTTACTCCCTGGTGCACTCAGGGCGATCTTACAGAGTGGGCAAGTGGGCACGGTGCCCAGGGCCCATAGTACTTTTAGGGGCCCACAAACATGATCTAACTTCTTTTACAATTAGAAGAGATAAATGAATATAATCTTGCCTGGATTATATTTGTCTTTATATGTACACAGTCATAAAATGGTAATTTAAAATATTTTTTTAATGGAGGAAGGAACCCCAAAGGAAAAAGTGCCCAGGGACACAGAAGTCCTAATGCCGCCCTGGGCAGAGTCAGCCAGGGCTTTGACTATCTGTACTCCGACCACTCTCACGCTTCTGCCATCTACCCAGACTCTCCATTGAATTCTAGACTCACATCTGACTGTCCACTTGGCCTGCCTGGCACCTTTAACAGGTCCCAGAACAAAATCTCAATCCCATCCCTCACCCTCAAACCAGTTCCTTCAATATCTTTCCATCAGAGCAAACAACAGCATCTTTATTTCTTGCTATTGCTCAGGCCAGAAACCTTGTATTTGTCTCACACCCACATGGATTCCATCAGCAAAGCCTGACTGTTTTTCCTTTGAAACACCAGAACGTGGCCACTCCTCTCACTTCCAGGGCTACCTCCTGGGTCTCAGCACCTTCATCTCCCATCTGGAGACTGCAAAGCTGCCTAACTGCCTCCCTGCTTCAGCCTCGCCTCCTGTAGTCTGCTCTTGATCCAGAGGAAGGCTGATCTATGCTCTGCTCTGCTCTGCTCAGAGCCTCCAAGTCTCCTTCAGGTCTCACTCAGAGTAAAAAATAGGCCTGGCCCGGTGCGGCTCAGTGGTTGAGCATCGACCTAGGATCCAGGAGATCAAAGTTGGATTTCTGGTCAGGGCAGATGCCGGGGTTGTGGGCTCGATCCCCAGTTGGGGACGTGCAGGAGGCAGCTGATCAATGACTCTCTCTCATCATTGATGTTTCTCTCTCTCCCCCCCTCTCCTTCTCTCTAAAATAAATAAAGATATATTAAAATATATATATAGACAGTCCTTGCCCTGGCCTGCAAGGGCCTGTACTCTGTCCCTGCTGACCTTGCTGACCTCTTCTCCCACTCTCCTTCTTGTTCTCTACTCCAGCCACCTGGCCGCCAACATGCCAAGCATACCTGCTGTAGGGCCTTTGCATTGCTTTCCTTCCCTAGCATGGCTCATTGTCTCTGTCAGGTGTCACTTTATTGGAGAGGCTTTACCTAACCCCTCTGTATAAAATAGTGCCCCCTGAGCCTCCCCCCTTACGTGCTTGCGGGTTTTTTTGTTTTGTTTGGCAGACTCCTCATCACTTGATATTGTATATATAGCAGTGGGCAAACGTAGGTTTACAGTTGTTCATGTGGAAAATACAATAAGAATAGTACAAGAACAAACTCTGTTTCAAGTACTGACAACTGTGAACTTACTTTTACCTGCCCTGTATCTATGTTAATTGCCTTTCTTCCCACCTGGAATGTCAGCTCCAGGAGGGCAGGGGCTTTATCTGATTTATTTGCTGCTCTATCTTCAGAGCAGGAATTGGGCCTGGGACAGAGTAGGAGCCCAGTCAACGTGCTGAGTGACTGAACAACTGAACCCCTGCCACAGCATGGTACAGCCCTGGCTTGGCTGCTGAGTCACTATTTAACTTGAGGTAAGTCACTGCCCTCCTTCTGCCTTATCTCACACAGCCTCAGTTTCCATATCTGAAAAATGGGGCAGTGGGACATACCTCACAGATAACATGTGAGGTGTCCATTACAATGCCTGGTGCATAGTTAGGGCTCAACTAATCACAGGTCCCTGATATGTTCTCTTGCCATCCCTGCAGGCTGGACCTTGCTCTGCCTTCCCACCCTGGGCCCCTAGCACAGAGCTGAGCCAACACAGGCTCACACTTTGAATTGCTGGATTTCAGAAAGAGAAGTGAGGCATCCAGAAAGCATAAGAGGGATTTTTTTGGGGGGGGGGGAATGGAAGGAGAAGGAATTCATTTGAGAGACATGAACTAGTGCGGAGAGAGTGGCAGTTTGTGTGTGTGCGTGCATGCGCATGCGCGCCTGTACCATGCCTCTTCTCTCTTGGTCACCTGGGAAATTCTAACACATTTCTCAAGATTCAGTTCAAGTGGGCTGTCTCCAGAAAGCTTTCCCTGGTCTGACCACCTCCAATCCCCAGCACCTGCGCTCACCCCTAGATCCAACCCACGCTTTGTTGTCCTTGTTTCTCTGTATCCCCTAGGGGGCCTGAGTCATAGGGGGGGCACCCACAAATGCTTAATGAACAAATGAACAAATAAAACCGCTCCTTGGGAGGGCTCCCTGAGTGCTGCCTCTGGGCTTTTGCACCTGCTAGCCCTTCGCCTGGCACACCTCACCCTGTTTGTGATGGGTATTTGTGGGCTTTCTTAAGGGCTGGCTTCCAGCCCATGCCTGTTTTGCTCTGTAGCGTCTGGGGTGGGACTGGGGGGCTTACCCAGCATCTAGTATTAAACATTCACCTGGAGCCCAGGCTGGCAATTTGGGGACATGGCCAGTGGAGGGCAGCAGTGCCCCACGTCTGAGATGCCTCATTGCAGAGAAATGGACTTGACTTTAAGACCCAACTTTTCATTTTTCCAGAACACTGCACGGAGCCTCATCCCTTTCCAGCCCAATTTAAGCCAGTTTGATCTGGTTTTACCCAATATGAAAAGTCTCAATACCAGGACATCCCTTGGCCTTCACCAATTCAGTTCACACCAGACTTCTAAAGCACAGGGCACATGCACTTCATTAGAGCTGAGGGGCGAATGGATGGGGAGGCCATTCTAGCTGCCATTCTAGCTGCCAGCCTGCCCAAGACACAGCCTCCCTGCTGCTGGAGCCAATGAGCCGCCCTGAGGCAGGCTGCCCTGGGCTCCAGGTTCAGTTTCCTTTAATGTAAAATAGTAAAATACGCAGGTTCCCCTCCTTCCTCTGCCCCATGCTGCTGTTGAAGTGCAGAGCCTGGGGCCCCTGAGGCACTGGGCAAATGCCTATTTCTGGCCCCCTGTCCACTTTTGCCCCCAAGGGGCTGTTTGCTTTGCTTTTTTTCTCTTCTCTGATGCTGCACTAACTGCTGGCGGTTCTGTCCATCTCTCTCCTGCAGGAACACATGGCAGAGGGTGTAGGAAAACTGTAGGGGAAGAGGTGACCCCTTCCCAAGCTGGCCTGGCTCAAGCCCAGGTCTGCAGGGTTCCCAGGGGCTCACCTGGCGGCTGGGATCCTCCTCTCGGAAGATGAAAGGACTGTGGAACTGCCTCTGCAAGGCTGCGTTGACCGTGATTTTCATCAGCTTGTACTTGAGCTGTATAATCAGAGGCCTTGTCAGAAGCTGACCCCTCCCCCAGTGGGAGACTCCCCAGCACCCACCTTCTTCCCCTTCTTCCTGCCAGCCCAGCCCAGCCCAGCCCAGCCCAGCCCAGCCCAGCCCAGCCCAGGTGTTCTACTTACTGCTTTTAGGGACCGCAACCACAGGTTCCCCAGCAGATGGAAATTGATTTCCTGGTTGGGGCCCAGCCTCACGTTGCAGTTGATGGAGACTACGTCGGAGTTGCTGTGATTCTGAAAGAGAAGGTAGTTTCTTGGGGTTGGGCATCGACGCTCTGGGGGAGCAGGGGAGGCAGAAACCTAGCTATGATCTGAAAATGTGAGCAGGGCAGGCAGAAACCTAGCTATGATCTGAAAATGTGAGCAGGGGCTTGGGCTACCAGAGAGATGGCTCAGCTGCACTGCTAGGCCAAGTGGGGTTTTGCTCTTGGGGGAGGAGGGACAAAGGATAGGGAACAAAGAGAGAGGTGGGGCTGGGGGACACATGGGCTGGGGCTGCCAGCAGGTGGCTGGAGGCTGAGGTAAGGATGGTATATCTGATGTTCCATTTGAGGTTGTGCATAATTGGGTGCATTCCAGGACAAAATTTTGGTTCAATGTTAGGGAGCCTATAAATGTCATTACCATACAAACAGGTTAAAGGAAACAAGTAGATGATTACTGTAACATGAAGAAAAAGCATTTTAGGAAATCCAACCTTAGTTTATGATAAAAACTCCTGGAGAACTTCTTGAATCTGAATAAAGGGTATTTATAATGAACCTCTGGCAAGTATCCTATTGAATAATGAAATATTAAAAACAATTTCTTTAAAATAAAGAACAAGACAAGACTGTCATTTCTGTTTACCATTACCTTGGATGTCCTAGCCAGAGCAATAAGACAAGAAAAACAATTTTTAAGAATTGAATGGTAAAGCTAAAGCTATTATTATCAGCAGATGATATTGTCTTAATAGAAATGCCAAACAAATAATTAGAATGTATTAGGTTAAAGTTATCTGTGTCACTGTTTTGCACCCACTTCAGCCCTACCCAAGCCCAAGTCTTCAGTAAAATGCACTACATTAAAAAATGCTTTGTGTGAAGAACTTGTTTGGGGAAATCAAACTAAAACAGCTAAGATTTTTGTCTGGGTAAGGAAGAGTGAAAGCATTCACAGCAAAGGGTATCTGGGGACAGAGGCAGCTGTGAGGACATAAACCTGGAAACCAACAGGTGTCTGAGGGAGGGTTTTGGGAGTTGAAGCTGAGCCGCCTTTCATTTTTGGGGGCAGGGAGGCCCCAGTTGATGTGTCAATATCTCCAATATAAGTCATGTATGTTCTGGCCCCTCTAGCGATGCTCCATCTGGCTTCCTCCCCTTCCCTCTGCTTATCTGTATCCTATGGCTCTTTTAAGCTCAGGTGCAAGTCTACTAGCCCTGTTTTTTGTTTTTTTTTAACCTTTTGACCCCCTTCATCCATTTTTCCACCCCACCTTTGCTTCTGGCTACCATCAATCTGTTCTCTGTATCTATAAGCTTGATTTTTTTTTTTTTTTTTTAAGATTCCACATATAAGTGATATCACGCAGTATTTGTCTTTCTCTGTCTGACTCATTCCACTTAGCATAATATCCTCAAGGTCCATCCACATTGTTGCAAATGGCAAGAATTTTTCTTTTTTATGCTGAATGATATTCTGTTGCATATATATGTCACAATTTCTTTATCCATCAGTGGGCACCTAGGTTGTTTCCACATCTTGGCTGTTGTAAGTAATGCAGCAGTGAACGTGGGGGTGTAGGTATCTTTTCAAGTTAGTGTTTCCATTGTCTGCTCCTGTTGTCATTCTCTTGACACCTATCACAGGCTTGTTCGCTGGCTTCTTAGGCACTCATTCTGTGTCTCCTGAGAGATGGTGAGCTCACTAAGGGCAAGAAGTATCTTTTCCTTATTCTGTTTCCTCTTGGTTTGAGCTGGGCATATGGGGGCTCAACAGACTCTTATTGACAAACTGTGGGACAAGGAGAGAACTAGCCCCCAGAGCTCAGACAGCACTCTTCTTCCCCCATCCCCATGGCTCTCGGTTTGGGGGACACTCACCAGCTGTGGGGCACGACTCAAGTCTTCCTCCATCGGGGAATGCCGGTACTCGGTGCTGTTTCCCCAGATGTTACAGGATGTGTTCACCTGCACGAGGCATACACACAACCACCTTCACAATCAGTGCTGGCAAACTCAGCATCCAGGATGCCCCTCCCTCCTCCTCTTCCAGAGAAGGCCCAGCCGGCCTGGTTTTGGGAGAAGGAGCCGGGGTCTGAGCACTTAGGACACACATAGGGGTATGTCTGTCTGCTTCCAGTCCCCTCCCCTCAGCCAGCTCTTGAGGGCAGCGGTACCTGGTCGGCGAGGAAGTCCCTCAGCATCAGCAGGCGGTTGCCGCCCCTGGTGGCGATGGGTATGGTGATCTTCATCATCACCCCGTGGACAGGGAACAAGCCCAAGTTTTGAACCTGTGGCCAAGAGGGAGGGGTGTCAGTGCACCAGCAGCAGTTGGGGGAGGGGAGGTTGAGAACAAGGTTCAGTGGGGCCAACCATCCCCCAGCCAGGCCTGGGAAACACTGTGGAAGCTTGAAGACTCTGCCAAGTCACCCCGGGGGCTGCAGGGATCCCAGAAGGATGGGCTCCCGCAGGCTGAGGACAAGTCAGAGGGAGGGGGCCTGAAACTGGAGAGCAAGGGTCACTTCTATTTTCAACTCCTCTTGGCTCTGGGGGATTTTGTTGCCTGGCACTGGTGGCCACCCTGGGGGTGGAGATGGTGATAGCAATTCATTTATTAAGAGAGATAACTATTAATTAATTGAGGATATAAATAGCGAGTGTGTGGTAGTTCACATTCTAGCTGTGACACATTTGGAGTTAGAGCCGCAGTGGTAATAAGGAGGACTTTGGAATCAGAAAGACTGGGAATATAACCTGGGGCTGCTGTCACGTATGAGCTGTGTGGCTTTGGGCAGGTTATTAAACCTCTCTTGGATGAGCCATCCAGGTCTCAGTGAGCCTGCCTCTGGCTCTCACATAGCAGTTCAGGGGTGGGGGAGATGGCAGGGCCACTGTGGCAGACACTGCTAAGCTGCCTCCTAATTCTTCTCCTATAGTCCTTAGTGACAGAAACCAAGACAAAAAGCCTCACTTCCTAGGCCCCCTTAAAGCTAAATCACAACGTTCTGGGCAATGAGAGATAACTGAAGTGTGAGGAACTGCCAAGGACCTCATTCCTGCTCTCTGTCCCTTCTCCCTGCTGCCTGGAATGAGAACGTAATGGCTGGAGCTGCAGCCTTCTTGGACTGTGAAGTTGAGGCTAATAATTGCATGTTGAGGATGGTGGAGCATAAAGACAGGAGACCTGACCCTGGATGACTTTGTGAAGCTGCCAACGCTTGTATGGGAGAGCATAACCCCTAGTGTGTTTAGACCACTGTTGTTGTTTTTTTTTAAATTAAAATATAATTATATGCAGCCACACCTAATTTTCACTGATATGTTCTCTCAAACCAGCCTTATTATTTTCCAGATGAGGACTGAGAGGCCCAGAGAGAGGAAGTGACTTGCCTAAAGTCACCCAGTGAGTGGGTGGCAGGGTTAAGATGACCCGGAGCACTAGCAATGATTTCAGATTCCTCCCCTCCCAAATGGGGGACCCTCAGCTCCTGCCTTTCACTCTCTGCCTGGCTCCCTCCAGCCTTACCTTGAAGATGCAGTTGAAGGGAGGCCCAATGCCATCATAACTCTCCAGTGAGCTATTGGGCTTGACCTCATAGTGGCTCAGACTGCTGCTCCTGCAGGGACAGAGGACAGGGCGGCCGTGAGCTCAGTCAGTGTTGGCTAGATGGATGAATGAACGAAAGAGGACTGTCTCCCCCAGGCCACAAAAAATAGGTTTCCCCTTGTGTCCATCGGGAGCGCTGTGTTGGGGAGGATTCTGAGGCTGGGCAGAAAGAATTGCTGACACCCATCAGCTACGTTTGCCTGGTGTGTGGGATGGGCCCAAGCCAGAAGTGCCGGTCGTCTGCCATCCCTGCCCTGGCCTCTCAGCCCAGGGGCATGGCCTCCGTTGAACATGAACTTGCCCACTGTGCACCATTCCAGCCTCTAGCGGTGGTCGTGAGAGGGCCTGAACTTTGTGTGTTTGCTGTTCTCCCCAGACATCTCTCTCTGCCTGGGAGCTCTCCGAGGACAGACTGGGCCAGTGGCACACCCGGGGGTGTGGGCAGTGTGAACAGCCTGCCTAGGGAGGAACATTTTCTCACTGACGTTTAGAATTGCTGGGGCAAGGTGGTAATGAAAAGCAGAAGGACTTAGTAGGTTTTATTACTATTTTAAAATCCTCCACAGATCATGCCCTACTTGCTGCCTGCACCTGGGGTGGGTTTCTCCCGCTGCGCGGCCCTTGACGCTGTCCCTGCTGACAGCTCCTTGGGGGCCGGGTCTGTGTCCCCTCCTTCCTCTGTTCTGGTACAATCTCCCCACCATGGCTGGGGGAGCTGTACTCTGATCCTTCAGGGACACACTTGGCTCCATCTCACAGTCCCTCAGCACTGGGGCCCAGCTCCTGGTACCTCTGACCCTATCAGGGCCCCCCAGAGGGCGCCCCACTTTAGGCCTCACTCCTCTCACGCCCCCCCCCTTGGAACCCTGGGGCCCCGGCCACCTGGTAAAGAGGATGTCGGCCTCATATTTGAGGTGGAAGCGCAGGAGGGCTGTGTTGTCTTCCCTGGTGCTCTCCTCTTCATCACTGTCGCTGCAGGGAGGCAGGCAGCGGGGTCAGGAGGGAGACCGCTGGCCCTCTACCCGCCCCGCGAGGGCCAGTGCAGGGACTGGCTCGCTGCACAGGAGGGTCTGAGTCAGCCTGAGAAGCGAAGGAGCAGCCTGGCTCCCCCAGGGCTCACGGGCATTGGAACGGCCAGCGAGGGAACCTGGAGTAGCTGCCAGGAGGGGAAGGGCTGGGGCTGCAGGGGAACAGGTGACATCAGCTTTTCTTTTCTTTTTTATACTGCTTAATAAAATGATACAGTTTTCAGGTGTACCATTCTACAATACGTCATCTGTATATTGTATTATATGTTCACCACCTCAAGTCAAGTCTCCTTCCATCACCATTTATCCCCCCCATACCCTCTTCTACCTCCTGCTGCCTTTTTAAGTGCGACACATCTGGGCTGCTGTGGGGCAGGAAGAGACTTTGGGTGGAAGCTGGGAGGACAGCGCAGGCCGGCATGGCCACTGTTTCGAGCCCTCCCCGCTGAGCCCCCTCGTGGGGCAGAGGGGCAAATCCTGTGCTGTGGGTCTGGAGGGAGATGATGCCCGTGGGCCGAAGGCTGCCTGCTCTGCCCAAGTTCAGGGAAGACAGAGAGGAGTTCTCAGTAGAGCAGTTTATTTATCCTTGGACCACCCTTCCTGGGGTGATGGGAGGTGGGGGTGGGGGCAGATCCCACAGGCTGGCTGAGGGTGTTTTGCTGCCTTGAAAAGGCCGGAGAGTGAACTTAGGAGATGTTTGGAGGGAGTTTTGTCAAATGTGCTGCCCTTTCCAGCATCATGAGCTCAGGGAAAATAATTTCAGACATAAAAACGTATGATTTCCTCTTATTATATACAATGAGTTTTGGTCTCTTTGGGAGCCTTACCTCAGGACAGGGGTTTAATTCCAAAGGGGATACTGGACACACAAAGCACTGCACTGTCCCGTCTGCATGTGTCTGATTCACAAACACCCACAGCTGTGCAAAGACACTACTGTGCAAGTGCACTCGTTTCCCAGGAGAAGAGGGCCATGTTTTCTAAGAGCAGGAAGATCATGTATTGATATTAAGATATTAATACATCTTATAAACTGTCTCATGTCAAGTGGGAATTCCATCCAAATGCACAATTCGTGTAGCACATGCTGGTGTGTTGATTACCAGTGCTCCTTCCCGTGACCTCTGACTCATGTGTGACTGGGTATGCATGCATGTGCGAGAGTGTATGTGTGTGTGCCTGAGTGTGCGTGTGTGTGTGTGTGTGCCTGTGTGAGTGCATGAGTGTGTGTGTGTGTGCGTGCATGTATTGGAAGGCTGGTGTTCGGTTGGCCTTCAGTATTTATTTCTCAGCGAGGAAAAGCTCCCAGGAGGGTTTGGGCTGTTTACAAGGCCCCAGAGTTGTCAGATCCCTCCCTGCCTCCCTTCCCTCACAGAGCTAATTTCCTGAAAAAGAAAAGAGCCTTTACTACCCACACAGGGTGATTCACGGTGTCAACCTATAGCAAACCTGGGAGACAGACAGACAGACCTGCACAGAGTAAGGGAAGCTCTTTTAAAAATGGAAACATTTCCAAGGGCAGAGAGGTGAGCAGGACCTGGTTGTACTATTGACTTGCTGCGGGCCACTGGGAAATGCACTCAGCCTCTTGAAGCCTCCCCTTTCATACCTAGAACTTGGAGGGGGTGGGGAATACCCCTGCTTTGCCTATCTTAGGGGCTGCTGTGAGGACTGACTGAGATATTGTATGTACAGTGCTTTATAGCTGTCGGGTTTTAAAACAGCTGCTATATAAAATACTACATAAAAATAAAGGTATTATTTATATCCAAGCTGCCCAAGAATGACTGGTGGCAGCACAGCAGGCAGCAGGTTGGCTCACATTTGGGGACTGACCCGGGGCCCTCCCAGGTTGGGGTGGTTAGGGACAGGGCTTGGCGGGGGAGTCAGTGCAGGAGCGGCAGAGCAGGGGGTGGGCAGGAGTGTGCTGGGAGGGAGAGGGAGCAGCCCAGGCCCTGACCTGCCCGCCGTGAGCTGGATCTCCAGGTGGTGCAGGAAGACGGATTTGCTGAACTCGAAATCTAGACGGAAAGCCACCTGCAAGGAAGAAGTCACTGGAGCTGGGGTGGCCCGGAACTGCATGCCTGGGCATTGCCTGGACAAGCCCTGACCCACCCCTTCCAGCCCCCTGCCCACTTGGGTGAGCCCTGCTGGCTGGGGGGAGGGAGGGCCAGGTGCCGGAGTAACAGGAGCTCCGTCTGGGGCTGCTGAGGGGGACGCAGGAGGACAGAAGCTCCTCTGATGGATTTCTTGGCTGGGGGGCAGCCCCCTGCCCTCCTCCTTTATTGTTTTTAACTATAGGTGACTAGAAGGCAAAAAGTCCAACTTCAGACACTTTCTGCAGGATTTTCTTGGGAGGCTTGCTGGTGGGAAGGGGCGCTGGCTGTCACCATGCAGCATAGTATGTGGGGCCAGATGTGAGTGGTAAGACAGGCCCTCCCACCCCTTGTTCTTGCCTTGGTGGGAGGTAAGGCCCGAAGAAGGGTGATGGCTGCCCGGGGCCACCCAGCAGGTTAATAAGGCTCCTGCTTCTATGTCCAGCAGCCCTCCTGCCCCTCTGATGGCCCAGCTTGCTCCTTCCCTTGGCCTTTGCCCAGGAGTGGGCCTGGATCCCTGACTGTGTGGCCTTATGACAACTGACCCTCCTCGCTGCCTTCCCCACTATGGGTGGGTGGGTGTGGGTACTGGGGCTTTGCACAGACTACTGTGCTCTTCCCAGGTCTGACCCTCCTGGAGTTTCCCCTTGAGACCTGGGGTCCCCTTCTCCCAGGGAGCAGCAGGGGAGGGGAGCTTGTGCTGTGTGCTGCCCCCGACCCTGGGGCTTCACTTTAGAGCTCCTGGTTTGTCAGAGCTGCACCCTGAAAATATAATGTTGACTTGTGTTCCACTGGGGAGGTTCTGTTACAGGGAGCCCTAATCCCCCTCCCCCGTCTCCCCCCATCCCCAGTCTTGCAGACCCTGCTCCTGGGAACACGCCGCTGCTCTCTGGCTGGCTCCTGCCTAAGCTCCCCTCTGTCTGATCCCTGCTTTACAAGCAGCTTAGCCTCAGGTCTTCTCTTGTTCCAGAACCTTCAGTGGCTGCCCACTGCCCAGGGGTGATGGGCAGATGTCCCACAATCTGGAGTTTACCTCCCTTTCCCCTTGAATTTGCTTCTCGCTTCACTCCACGCACCTACACTCTTGTCATATGCACTTTGAAGCATGTGGCAGGTGCTTGAGAAATGTTCACTTTTCTCCCCATGCACAGCACAGAGACAGAGGCTGGACATTTAGAAAACTTGTTAGTTTAGAGGAGTTTAAAGGACAATGGGACACCTGCCAAGAGTGGTGGGGTGGGAGTGGCAGGACTGCCCCTGAGGTGAAGGGGGGCTCTCCTGGGGCGCAGCCTGCTTCCCTGGGGATGGCCGGCTGGTTAGATAATTTGAATGTCATTGTGTGAGAGAGGGAAAAACTAACATACTTAAAACCCACCCTCAGGCCTCTGCATCCCTCCCCAGTCCTCCCCTCTGTTCACTTCCATTTCTCTTGCCTCCCGGAGCCTCCCAGTACCCACCCTGCTCCCGTCCTAAACTGCCCCCAGCCTCAACCTTGGCCTTGGCCCGGAAGAAGGGGTAGCTGACATTGCAGACTTTCTTGTGGAGTCTCCTCTCCTCGTTCACGCACTCGATGCTGCCATCAGAGTCC
The DNA here is from genome assembly GCF_054644295.1 of Miniopterus natalensis. Taxonomy (NCBI): domain Eukaryota; kingdom Metazoa; phylum Chordata; class Mammalia; order Chiroptera; family Miniopteridae; genus Miniopterus; species Miniopterus natalensis. The sequence goes on along the minus strand of NC_142081.1, from coordinate 38,865,577 downwards.
TCCTGTGGGTGGTGGGGGGGACATGGGGGCAGCAGTTAGATGGGGCCTGAGACCCAGGTCTTGGGGCCACCCTTAGACCCCACAGCCCACACTGAGGTTGCAGCACAGGCCCTCTGACGCTGGGACCACAGGGGCCCTGGCGGCTCAGGTGAGGCAGTGATGGGGACACGCTCCGTGGTGCTAGGTTGTGCAAAGAGCGGTCTGGAGCTCCCGTACATGCCTTATCTTTCCCTCTGTATCAACCCAGGACACAGGACTTACCGTCCTGCTTTCAGGTGGGGACACTGAAGGCCCGAGATGGGAAGCATCTAGCTCAGATGGCGGGAAAGTGGCCAGAGCTGGGATTTGAAGGCTCTCCTATCTGGCTGTCCCGCCTCCCTCTGGCTGTGCAGCCCTTTAATTGACTGCATGTCTTTCCATCAGGATTGCAAAAGATCTCCTTGAGCCAAGAAATGAGGCTTTGGGGGTCTCACATGACTTTGTGATCCAGAATAACAGTGGGTGGGTTGTGGGCTGACTCCTGGGGGAAACTGTGGGGTTTCCCCTGAGGCTCTATGCCGCCCAGGGCTGGCTGCTCTCTCACTGGGAGCTCTCCGGAGCCTTTGCTACCAGCCAACTGGCAGGCGGGGCTTCTTTCTCTTTCCTTTTCCTGTGGCTCCGCCCCTCCAAACCTCCCACCACCCTCAGGTTCCAGACTCTCAACAGCAGGTCACTCACTGGCTGCTGGGCATTGAGAGAAGGCTGGCAGAGTTAGGGGGAAACACCACCAGGCTCTCCAGCTTATCTGGGGCCCGCTGGGCTAGCAGGGTGCCCTCAGCACAGGTCCAGAAGGAAGGGACTTACGCACAGCAGTATTCTGGCAAAATGCTGCTGCTTCACTGTGCGCTCATTTGCTTGGGTCTCATTTTGCTCATCTGCTAAATGGGGATGATGGTACCTACTGTGTTTAGTTGTTATGAAGATCAAATGATACAATCATGTAAATGCAGGGCCTCGTTCAATGCCCAGACTTGTGTAATCATTCTATGTACGGCAGCTATCATTATGAGGGTTATTTGTACCTGTTGTGGGTGCTGCACCACTGGGCACAGCCTGGGCACATGCACGTGTGGATGTAGAGGCATGTCTGTGTAGACTGTGTGTGTGGGTCTGCACGTGGGTACATGTGTGTGCATGTGCCCAGTTGCATGCATACATGGTATTTGTGTTTACTTGGATGTATATGTAGGTTTGTATGTTTTTGCGTGTATGTGTGTGTACAAAGTGTGTGTGATAGACTAACAACACATTTGCATTTGGCTGAGGGGGTGCTTCCTTTACAACAGCTCCCCTTGGTCAGATGGTGGGGTGTGTGGGGGAGACAGAGGAGAGGTGTGCTGATCTCCAAGCTGTGAACATCTTCTAGGCTGGGGGCAGATGGGCGGCATCTGTGGAGGAGCCAGGCTGCAGGCCAGCCCTGCACACCGCCTGCTGCATGCGAGGACACAGCACATTACAGGACACATTCCCCACTTCTCTTTTCCTTCACTCACTTCCAAAGCCCTTTGTGCCAAAGAAACAAAATGCCATGCTTTCTTCCTCCCAGGGTTATGAACAGGCACAGGGTTGTAAAGTCTGGGGCCAGGGAAGCAGGAAAAAGCGGCTGCAGGTTTTGGGCTCAATTTCTCCTAAACACCCCAAATCTAGACCCTCCCAGCACCCACACATGACAACAATGTCTTAGTTTTACACAACAAACATGTCTTGAGGGTCTTCTATGTGTCCAGCCCTGACCTGGCCCTGGGGACAGATGGGGCTAAGACAGGGCACTTATGCCCTGGGAGTTCAGGGTTAGCACAGGGTAGCACTCGGACACTGGTGACTTCTTTGGACATATACAGGGCTGTGCCAGAGAGTTGTTCAGGGCCCTGTGTGGCCTTTTGGGCCTTTAGGAAGGAATCCCAGAGAACATACACGAGGACTGTGCCCTGTCATGAAGTGCAGGCTCAGGAGCCAACTGCTGGGTGGGAATCCCACTCAGCTACTTATTAGCTGTGTGGTCCTGTTCAGACCATTTAACCCCTCTCTATGCCTCATTTTCTTTCTCTGTAAAATCATCGCCACCTCCATCATCACCACTATCACCACCATTACCACCATCACTACTACCATCTCCACTACAACCACTATCACCACCACCACCACCACCACCATCACCACCATCACCACCACCCCCATCACCATCACCACCACCACCACCACCACCACCACCACCACCACCACCCCCCCATCACCATCACCACCACCACCACCCCCATCACCATCACCATCACCACCACCACCACCACCACCATCACCATCACCACCATCACCACCACCCCCACCACCCCCATCACCATTACCACCACTACCACCACCACCACCACCCCCATCACCATCACCACCACCCCCACCCCCATCACCACCACTACCACCCCCACCACCATCACCACCACCACCACCACCATCACCATCACCACCACCACCACCACCACCATCATCACCATCACCACCATCACCACCACCACCATCACCACCACCACCACCACCATCACCACCATCACCACCACCACCACCACCACCACCACCACCTCTACTATCACTACCATTGCCACTACCACCTCCATCACAACTACTATTACCACCTCCAGTACCACCACTACCATCACCACCACAACCTCAGGTAGGCTGGGCAGGTTGCTGTGGTCTTACCCTCTGAATCAAGCTGGCAAACTGCAGGTTTGCTGACTGTGAAATATTTAGCACCGTGCTATAGGCGTTCTCGCCCCTGTTTTCCAGCATGGCCTCCACTGCCACCCGCCGGCGCGTGCTCTCTATGATGAAAACTGTGGTGTCAAAGGACAGCGTGTATGTGGAGCAGTCCTGAGCAGGCTTCCTCAGCACCCTCTGGCAATACTCCCTGCAGGAAAGAGACCACCAGGGGTGAGGCCGATGGAAGGGGGAATGCAGGGGTAGAACTCACTACTCATGTATCACCTCTCTACTCAGCATGTTTCCCTTTTGGCTTTGGCTGCCAGGAAGCTCAGAGCTAAATGTAGAGATAATTCTGATTATTAGCGTAGGTGCTTGAAATATTTAATTCTTCATCCTTCTACAAGGTTTGAATGGGCTATTTCTATTTATCGTATGTCATCGTGTGTATGTCTCTATCTAAATCATCTCATAGTTGTTTAAAAACTGAGCACAAATTATTTGAAAATATATTACATAAATTTCAAATAGGATATTGTTCCTACTTTTCCTCGTATGCTAGTTTGTTTCTTCCAGGGGATTGTGGGCACCCTCTGCTGGTCTCCCCAGCATGGAGCTCAAGTGGTCAGTCAATGAACCTTAAAGGTAAACTCACCTGTGATTGCAGGGTGAGTACCTGGATCTCCAGGCCCCTGGTCTCCGCCTTATGTCTGTTTTATAGTATGGGCTCATAAGAAAGGATTTCTATTTCTAAACAAAGCTTGAAGAGGTTGGGTTAGACTAGGGGTATTCAATTTACAGAGTAGGTAACTGAGGCCCAGAGAAGGAAGAGACTTTCCTGAGGTCACACAGGGGTTAGAGGCAGAGCCTGGACTAGACCCAGGCTCCAAGTTCAGTGTTTGATCCATGCTGCTTATGAAAAGGATGTGTAGGAGATAATCCAGGGCCCTAGGAGCTCGGCTCCCCCAGCAGGGAAGGAGGAGGAGTCGGTAGGGGCAAGGAGGGGCCAAACTCACATGGCTGTGGGCAGGTCACTGTGGGCATCCAGCAGGAGGTCGGGGACACAGTGCTCATCCTCATTGCAGCCATTCCAGAAGGGAACCTGGACCAGGGAGAGCCGGGGGGGGGGGGCAGCTGGATAGGAAACCCACAGCCTGGAGTCCCCATCTTTGCTGTGGGCCATCCCTCACCCCCACAGCACGCAGCTTCTCTCTGTACTGCACCAGTCATGGGCTTTGTCTTTTCTGCCCTTTTTACAGACACCACACTGCTGTTAATTATGCTTTTGCATAGATGTTCCCTTCTTAAAACATGGCTCAAAACTCAACTCCTCCTGGGTCCCTCTCAGCTCCTCACTGAGCTGGTAGCACAAAATACCCACTCCCCTGGCAGAGCAGTTCCAGGGAACATTTACTGATCACCTACTGTGCGGGGGGCAAGGTTTTTCGTATGAGCGCGATAGAATGAGGAAGACACAGCTTCTACTCCCAGCTCATGGCGAAGACTGGTGTGTGAACAAATAACTACAGTGTGAAATGTGCAAAAAACAAAAAAAAGAAATCCATATGATGAATAGAAGAGGCAGAGGGGAGGAAACAGTTAATTTGTCCTGTAGATGGTCAGAGAAGGCTTCAGGGAAGTTCTGGGAAGTTCTGAAGGATGATCTATAGTTAGCTGGATGGACCAGCAGGAGAGGAAAGTCTAGGAGGAAGATCGAGCCTGTGCAAAGGCATGAAATAGGGAGAGTTTGAAAATTGGCAAGTAGTTTGGTGTTGCTCTAGTAAGGGGTGGAGGAGATGGGGAGATGGGCAGAAGCCAGTTCTTAAGGGCCTTGGGGTCATGCCTTACAACTGATAGGACCCACTGACCACCATTGGCAGGGGAATGTCCTGCCAGACCTGTATACTGAAGGCTTCCTCTGGCTTCCATGGGTGGATGAACTTGATGAGTCAAAACTAGAGGTGGGGAGACCATTGAGGAAGCTGCTGAAATGTTCATAAAGGAGGTGATGATGGTGTCAGTGTGGGAGTGGGTGTGTAGAGGAGAAAACAGGTCAGGGACCTCAGAGGTGGGATCAATAGGTCCTGGAGTTCCTCAGGGCTAAGGGAGAAAAGGGCCCAGGATGTTGGCTGAGTTGTTTCTTTTAGCGTCTGGAAGGATGGCCACACCATTCACTCCTAAGTGGAGGGGTTAAATGGAGGGGGTGTTTGGTTTGGGGGCATGTTGAGTTTGAAGTGCCCGTGGCCCTTCCAGGCAGTTGGGTGCTCAAGTCTGGAGCTGAGGAGCAGCAGCTGTGACTACCAAGATCACAGCCCAAACCTGGGGGAGGGGAAACAGGAGTCACAGAGGCCACACATATCTTAAATTCATTAACTTTTCTCAAAGGTGAGCTCCCTAGCCTTTAATTAGATCTGCATGCTCATAATTTAGACACATTCCTGTCAAGCCCGCCCCTCGACTTCCCCATCTCGGGGTGGATTTTCAGCTAGAAGCAGTCATGCTGAATAGCACCAGGAAAGGTGACAGCAGAGCCACATAAAGTAGGGCAAAGAGAGGTCATTCTGTGAAGGGACATACTTCAGGACATTTGGTAGCCTCGGGGGCTTCACTGTGTACTAGCAACCATGCTGGTTTGGTGATTTTAAGTCTCCAATAAAAGTCTTCCCACCTCTGCCCAGTGCACTGTAAGAAGTGTGAAAACTACTTAATAACCTTCGGGAAAAGTCCTATCCAGTTCATTAAAAGGAATCATTTAACGTGATAAGCAGCTGTTATACTTAATTATATGGAATGGCTCGTACCCCCAAGAGGTGCGATATTACAGCGCTAGAACAGCGCGGGCATTTAATGGATGCTAAATAAGAATTTGTAGAAGAGGGATGGAAAGAATGTTTCTAATTTGCTGGGGGCTAGAATCCCGATTGACAGGATTTCTAGAAGCTCAACTGCTATTCAGAGCCCTCCATAGTGTGCCCCAGACTGTCTTTTTCAGCTCTATTTCTCACCTTTTCTTTATACATCCCTTCACTTTGCTATTTTCCATTTCCATACGTTGGTTGTAATATCAGTGGTCCTGGAGTAAAAGCCCACCCTCCCCATCTCTGCAGAGATGGGAAAATAAGGTCCAGTTGAAAGCCATCTCCTCCAGGAAGTCCCCCTGCCCTATCATCTGATTGCTCTTCGACCTGGCCTACGACCCTTGTCACCACCTTGTATCAAGATGGTTGGTGTCAGAGCAAAGAGTACCCTGCACGGGAATCTGCACTGTGTGCTTCCACGGGCGTGTGGAATGAGTGACACGTGCTCGCTCAGTCGTGTGCTGTCATGGCTTCGGAATTACTGTGATGGGCAAAACATGGAAGGCTTAGTGCACCCAGCTCTTTCCCTCCCCTGGCTTTGCCAGTCCAGGTTTCTCCCTCTCCTAGCTGCGTTTTCAGGCAGCCTCTCTTATGCGTTTGTGACTCAATCAGGAGGAAAGGGGGAAGGTGTGAAGGTTGAGGACTGGGGGTGGAGTGTGGGAGGTCTGGGAGGGGAGATGGCGGAGCGGCTGGGGGGTGATAGGGGTGAATGGGAGCAAAGGGGGTTTTCAGAAGTGTTATTGTTGGAGAAACACATGCAAGAAAGTGAGTGTCTGAACTTTGGTTTGCTGGCTGGATTCTACAGTAATTCCCAGAGACATTCTCAGAGACGGGACCTCAAAGGTCATGGGCTTGAAAGCTTGGTGGCATATTTTAGAGTTGTTTCCTAAATCCTGAGGGCTCAGGTCTGAGATACTCTGCTTACCACATTTTGCCTGCTCTCCCGGCACAGCTCTCACAGAACTGATACCGGCTGACATTCCTTCGAGGGATGTATAAGCAGAGGGAGATGCAGGGAGCATCTACTGTCAGATTTCAGAACATTCTGATGCCCCTCAAGCCAGGGATTAGAAACTGTGGTTGAGGCTGGGGCCAGAGCCAAGGATGAGGCTAAAGCCACCTATTGTGGTGGGAAGATTGTCTGTTAGTCAGTCAGTCAGTCAGTCAGTCAGTCAGTCAGTCAGTCAGTCAGTCAACAAACAGCAGACCGGGCTCTCCCAGGCCGCCAGTATTCTCATCTGTAAATGAGGCAGGCGATTGAGCTCTAAGGCCCCTCTGGTCCTGTGACTCACTCAATGCTCACCCTGTGCTCGGATTTGGGGGAACCTCCAACAGAATGCCTGGTCCCAACCCTCAAAAAATTGTTCAGCATAGGTCACAGGGAGGAAGGAATGAGCATGCTGTGGGTCTGCAGGCAGGAGGTGGGAGGGTGTGCTAGGGGAAGAACTCCTCTGTAGCTGTCACATCAGGTCTGGGCTTTTGGGAGGAGGTGGTGCCTGGGGGCGCTGGGCCTGCACCAGAGTTGTATGTCCTGTGCCAGGACGTACCGAGACTCTGAGGGTAGTGGGCCAGTCGTTGTCAAGCATGGGGCCCTGGTCGGGGTCCTCCAAGGAATATTCCACCGAGAAGGTCACTGGCTTCACGTAGTCAGCGGTGTCCTGTGAGGGAGAAGGTGAGGACGGGGTGAGGGCAGAGGGAACATCTGTTTCTGGGCCAGGACTTTGTCAGGAGGGCAACACCCTGTGGGCCCTCAGCATGAGTCCAGGATAGACGAGCTGCCCGTGGGGGTTGGAGGTTCCTGGTTGGGGCTGCCGCTGGGGAGTGTGCCCCTTGGAAAGGACCCTGGGTTTGGCGTATGGCAACCTGGCTGCTTGGGTGTCTCACCAAGCTCTTGCTAATCCTTCAAGGCCAGGCACCCAACTCCCAACACCTCAGCCTCCAGGAAGCCTGGCAGCACCCACCCCCACATCCTGTCCAGATCTGTCACTGCCATTTCCACGTGGCATTCAAACTCCTATTGTGTGTCCGCCTTCCTCCTTTTAGCACAAGCCTAGCACTGTGATGGGGCTTAATGAATGTGTTAAACCCGTGAATGAACAAATGTGACCAAAATAGGGGTGATTCAGGTTGGTCTATGTATAGATGGTAAGAGGGGATGCTTAGAATTGCCTAAAAAAATTGCCCCAAGGGAACCCAGATCTTGACATGACATGGGTGGCTTCTTTGTATTAAGGCAGTGCTCTCAAACTTGAGCTTGTAGCCCAATCCCTGGGGTGGGGTGGGGAGGGCTATTAAAACACTGAGTCCCACCCCAGAGTTTCTGATTCAGTAGGTCTGGGATGGGGTTTGAAAAGGTGCTTTTCTAACAACTTCCCAGGTGACGGGGACGCTGCTGGTGCTGGGACCACACTTTGAGACCCAGTGCACCTGCGCATCAGAGGAGGCCCCCTATTAGCAGAGCGAGGACTTCTCACCCCCGCGAGCTTTGCTGATTTTGCCCATTGCATCCTGGGGCCAGGGGATCTGAGTGTCCCCTGCTTGTGTCCCTGAGGCTGCAGTCGTGGCCTGGGTACTTGGAGTTCCTGGGTGAGGTGAAGTTCTCATCCGCTTCCTTCTCCACTCAATGGGGCCCCAGGCCCCCAGGGTTCTCCCTCTCTGCCAGGCTGGCCTCTCTCTGCGCCTCCCAGCTTGTCCACACCACCCGCCCGCCTTGCCTGGTCTTGGTTTTTAGTTGCCTGCTTACTCTTTTCTCAAGCCGTGGGCCTGCTGGCTGACCCTGCTCTTGCTGCTGGACCTCACTGGGCGCCCCCTCCCTCCTCACATTTCATCCCTGCTAAAGAAACGGTGGGCGCTTGAGAGCTGGGGAAGGAGGAATTTCGGAGGAGGGTACTGTCAGGGGGTAGGTAGTGTGTCCCAATGGCCTATTCTCTGGGGTCTAAGTATGGGGTGGCCATGGTCCAGGACACTGCCCACTGGCTGGCCTCCTGAGGTCTGCTGGCACTAGCTGAGCTCTCTGCCTCTCCCATGGCAGCAGCCCTGCAGCTCTGTGCCCCCTTCCTATAGGAACTTGGGTTCTGCTAGTGGGTTTGCGGGGTGTCAGGCTCACCAGGACATGGAAGCTGATCCGGTCACAGTGTTCCTGGCCGGAGGAAAGCAGGACAGCTCTGTTTGTGTATCGGTCCCCACCCTCATCCAGGTGGGCTCGTGGCGTGTACCGCCTCTCATCCATGGTGGCATTGTACCTGATACCTGGAGAAGGGAGAGGGCAAGACCATGAAGGTGAAGCTACATTTCCACCCAAGATGGTTTGCCTCTGGAAAGTCAGCCTCCTCCAGGAAGCCCTCCAGGCTGTCCAGGAAAGAGCTGCTCCTTTTCCCTCAGGAGACCCAGTGTGGGTGGGAAACTCCCATGTAGAGAGCAAGCAATGCAGTGAGAAAGGAGAAAAGAAAGGGCCTGAAGAAAAGAGAGAGGCAGAGGAGGAGGAAGGGAGATGGGGCTGACAACGAAGGGAAGAGGAAGAAATGGAGGAAGAATGCAGTATAAGAGAAGACAGAACATGAGGTCAGGGTGATGCCCCTTTGAGCCCCTCCTGGAGTCAACGCATGTTCCCACCTCTCCCCTTTCCTTTCCCCAGCTCTCATCCTTGGCTCTGGGATCCCAGCATGTCTGCTTCAGAGCCCCTGCAGGTGGCAGGTCCCATCACCCTCGGGAGGGCTGGCCATCTCCCACCAGCTTCCCACCAATACCTCAAACGGAAGGCTCTGCTCTGGGGTTGAAGCCTAGAGCCTCCCCTCCTTCAGCCAGGCTGATCTTTCGCTGATGCCAAGGAGGCTCAGTCCTTTCTCCCGTAACCCCGCCAGTCCTACCTTTCTCCTTTCATAGGTAGAAGTTGAGAGAAGGGCACACCACCAGGCCTGACTTTATTCTCATCTTTCCCCCGGACACCTGTTTCTTCTTTGCCTGGTTGGCCCTGATCCTGGGCTGAGGAGCTCTCTGTAGTTCCCATTTCCTGCACTGGCCTGGTCTCAGAACCTGTAGCTGTCACTTCCTAGGGCTGCCTGGGCCCAAGGCTGCCATGAGCAGGTATCTGACCCCAGCCTTGGCTGGAAGGGAAGTGATGGACCCTCAGAAGCAAACTGCACTGCTATGGACTCACACCTATTCTGAGCAGCGCCCACCGCTACCAGGGTCTTCATCCGCCTGATCCCCTGATTTCCAGCTCCCCTCCCGGGCCTGACTCTTGCTCTGCACGGAGGCTGACCTCAGGGCTTTCACACCCCGGTTTACTCCACTGCTTCCAGTCCTCTGTTCTGATCCAAACTACACCCCAACTACTTCCTTCTTCCCTTGTCCTTTCCTTTGGTCACCTCTGCACACTGCCATCCTTGCCCTGGCATGGCATCTCTTCTCTGTCCCTTGGAATTAGAGCATCCAATGGGCACCTAGCAGACATCAAAGTGGCTCCAGGTGTGACCTGACACAGCACCCATTTCAGTGAAAGCTCAGTTTTGAAACAGAGCAATCTCAAAGTCCACAGAGGAGAGGGAGGGCCTGGCTTACCGACTGTCGCTGTTTGGAAATAGGGAGCCAGGAAGATGGGTGTGAAGCAGAGGAAGGCAGCCAGGCAGGTGGCGTCTCTGCCACTGCGTTTGCAGTCCCTGTGGAAGATGTTGATCTTGGATGGCTCAAAGTAGAGGCTGGCGTTGATCTGAACCACCGGGCGAGACCTGGAGAAGAAGGGCAGGTAGCTGGGGTAGGGTGGGCCCAAGATGGCCCTGCTGTGACCTGGGGGACATGTGGAGAGCCAGATGGAAGTGGAATCTGAAGAACCACCACTGGGGCGTGGGGGGTGAGGCAGGGCGTGGGGATGGGGGCAGAGAAGGGCCCCAGTTGTTGAAGAATTGGGCAAAATGTGATGAGGGGTGGGCTCAGCGACCTCCCTGGCCCTGGAGGCAGCCCTTCATTGTTTTCCTTCCTGTGGACCATACTGACTTTCTCTGGCCTCCTCACCACTTTTAGATCAGTGGTTCCCAGCCCTGGATAAACATTAGAATAATCTGGAGAGCCTAAAAAAATCCTGGTGCCCAAGTTGCACTCCAGGTTGAATTAAATCAGAATCACATCAACATGTCTTAAAGCAGTGCTTCTTTATTTTAATACACTGGCACATCTCTGGGGATCTGTAAAGACGCAGATCTGATCTGATAGGTGGGCACAGACGCCACATTTCTAGCAAGCACTACAATGATGCTGCCGCCCATGGCCCCTGGACCAGACTTTGAAGGGGTGGTGTTAAAGCTCCCAGGGGAGTCCAGTGTGCAGCCACAGGAGGGAATCGCTCCCTGTACTAGAGATTCCACACCCATCCCCCCGACACTACCCATCCAGGCAGCCAAGGAAAGGCAAACTTACTCTTCTATTGGTCTAAGTCAAACCTATTCAGGGAAAGACATGTATTGCCTTTCTAAACCATACATTCATATAAAAAGAAATAAGTGTGGTGTGATTTAGATGTTCAGAGTTTCAGTGTTAAGGTCTGCTCTTTAGCATAAGGGAGGAGGTGCTTCCTTCTCTTGCTGTGGAGTGAAAAGGGTGGATTTGAGTCTTGGCTCTGCTGGTTTCTCCCAGGACCCTGGGCAGGTCACCTGACCTCTCTCATGGGAATTGTAAGACTCAATGTAGGTAAGTGAGACAGTGTAGAATGTGCAGAGTAAACATAATAGCTTATATCACTGGTGCTCAAACTCACCTACTCATTGGAGATAAACACCTGGGGAATCTTTAAAAACTATTGTGGTCGGGCAAAGCCTAGGCAGTGAGAATTTTAAAAGTTCTCCAGGTAATCCTAATGGGCAGTCAGTCCCATGTGAGATCCATGAGATTGGACCATAAAGTCTCCCTAATTTGCTCCACCCACAAGTTCATCACTACTCAGGCAGCCCCTCCCTGGAGATCTCAGAAGCCAGAACTTGATCCAGTCCTTGCTGCGGGACCGGTTCTGCTGGTGTGTATGCTCAAGCCTATTTGGCTTCCTGTAAACGACTTAGTTTATGTGTTACCCTAAGGACCCGCTAGGCCACGTCTACACCTCACCCTGCGTCTTGGTCACCTGTCTTACTTCCTGACTGGAACCAACATAGCTAATAGCTTTACCACCCAAGCTGCCACCACCGAAGACCTAAGAGCCCCCACGTCTGGAGCAGACCTGCAAAGAGAGCCAGGCCATGCGCCGGTCCACAGCAGTACCCACAGAGACCCTGCTCCCTCTGCTGCCGAGAGGGCCAGGGGCACCACCTGGGAGTGTGGGCCACGGCAAGTGGGGGACATGAGGAGCCCGCGGTTACCCTGCACCCCTCCCTCCCCTTGATGGGCTGTTGCAGGAAGCAGAGGTTGTATTCCCCCTCCGGGGAGACAGTGAGCAAGGAGCTGTGCCAACCCCAGGCTGCCAGCTGGGGCTGGTTCAGCAACCTCCTGCTTGTTTCCTTTCGCCCTCAGGTCTGCTTCTGGGACTGAAGCCCTCCCCCCCTAAAAGCATTAGCACATAGGCTTTAGCTGTTTTCTAGAAAACCAAGGCTAAGACAAGATTTAATATTCTTGAGGCCCACGAGCATATCTTCTCCCTGTGAAGTCACAGCGCAGCCCTGTTTAATGCCTTTTATACGTTGTATGAAAAAATGTGATCGCATTTATAGCACATTATATGTAGGAGGGAAAAAGCTGAAAAGAGATAGGCCAAAATGTTAATAGTGGTAACGTTAAGGTGATGAGACTCTGAGAGATTTCTTTACTTTACAAATTTTCTCTAAGTTATTATATTTATGATGAAAAATTTCCCATCAACATATATGAAAAAATGTTCAAATTAAAAAAATTTTTTTTTGGTTCAAAAAGTAGCGAACACATCTCATGGTAAAATATATGGGCTTTCAGAAAGCTCCCCCCCCTTTTTATTATTTATTTATGTATTTATTTATTTATTATTTTAAAAACATATCTTTATTGATTTCAGAGAGAGGAAAGGAAGGGGAAGAGAGAGAGATAGAAACATCAATGATGAGAGAGTCATTGATTGGCTGCCTAGCCCCAACCCGGGCATGTGCCCTGACCAGGAATCGAACCCCAATCTCCTGGATCCTAGGTTGATGCTCAACTGCTGAGCCACGCACAGCCGGGCTCCCCCTCTTTTTTAAAAAAAGCAATAGACTATTGCTAGAGAGAGACCCTGTGTGTAGACAGATGACAAATATCTAGTGTTGGTGCAGAAATGAGGCCCTGGAAAAGGAGACCAGAAGTTCACCCAAGGGGCTTTGGAGGAAAGCAGTCTCTGTAGCAGATGTACATTCTTTCACACTAGCGGAGAATGGAGATCTGTGCCTTTAAGTAGCTTTAAAGGCTGAAGATGAAGAAATGCCTAAGTAGCCAGAACTTTTGGATAAACTCTAAGAGGGCCTTTTTGACACTAAATGCTCGAAAATCTTAGAACTGCATTGAGAAGAGGGATTGGGACTTCAAAATAGCTTAGTTATTCCATGCAAAGGAGATTTGTAATCATGATGGGGTAAGAGCAGGGTGAGTTTGGCTGACAGTGATTAAAGACAAGGGACATATCTTTTAAACCCTGTATCCATTGTGACTCTCAGGAGAGCCAAGAGTCAAGAAAAGCAAAGGAACCAACCACAAAATCACAGCGTTGCCAAGGGCGCCCACTGCCAGGTCCACAAGCCCATCCTCGTTGAGGTCCAGTTGCCCGTGGAGGCTGCAGCCAAAATACTGGAGGCCAGGAGCCAGCTCTGAGGCGGCGATTCTCTAGGGAGCAAGAAGAAAAAGCTGGGACTGGACACTGTTAGAACAGGGCGGGGCAGGGCCACCCTACAGGGTAAATACAAATGGGAACCCTGGCGGGAGCCTGTTTGAAACCATCAGGACGCTTCTCCAGCCCAAAGCTATCTCCTCTCCTGGTCTGTGCTTGCACCTGAAATTCCTTCCATTAAGTCATACTCTCAGACTCCTGAAAGTATTGTGCCTGAAGAGTTCCCCATTAAGTGTAAATACATGTTACCTGGCAGGTACCCATTAGTATCTCTAATCGTGGTATGTTAGACTATCTTACTAGTGACATATTAAGCAAAGATAATGACCCTGAGGGATGGGCCCCTGATGGGCCACTTTTGAGGTGAGCAAGGTGTTCAGCATGAAGCATTTCTGGAGAAGAGCGAGCCCAGGTAGGAATTGTTCACTGTGGGCAAGGGCACAAACACATGGGGAGGGGCTGAGGATCGGGTCCCTGGGACTTTGTTGTTGTCGTGGAGATAAAGTCAAACAGGGAGAGGGTGCCCACAGGGGTGATGTGGAAATTCCCAAAGCAAAATGTACCCATTTCACAATCCTGACACAAGGCAAGCAGAGCTAGGAGACTGGAATTCCTTCCTAGTGAGGACACAGAAGACCATCCCGAACCAATGACTGAGCAGGAGCCACTAGGACTCTAGGTCCCGGCTCCATGCATTGGCGCTACCTGCTTTGGCGTCTTCTGGAGGCTGCCTTGGAAGCCGTGGAAGATGTAGACGGCCCCTTGGTGGTTGTCCTCCAGAGGGGCCCCCACCACCACGTCGTTGTAGGAATCCTGATTGAGGTCGCGCACTGAGACGATGGAGGACCCGAATCGGGCGTTCTGGTAACTCTGGGAATCCTTCAGTGTCCCGTTAAAAACAAACTGGGTCTGGAAAACCAGGGGCAGAAAAAGACCTGATCAGGGGCACTAGGCAAGGGCCTCGGGGTCATGATCCCCTCTGGCCTGCAGCACCCCCTCTCTGGCTACAGAAGCCCAACCACAGAGGAGCTTCCTGGCCTCTCTGGCCTGGCTCAGTAGGTGGGTGCTGGCCTCTCTGGTGACCCAGTTTCCCTCGTGGATACCAGAGCGAAGGCAGGGGCCAGGTGCCCCTGGGAGGCTGCCAGCCCCCACCCAGCAGTACCTGTCTCAGGTTGTAGACGTACACCCTGCCTCGCTCTCGGCCCTCGCTGAAGAACATGGGTGCGCCCACCAGCAGGACATCGGTCACACCGTCGTCATCGATGTCCACAGAGGTGATCTCACTCCCGTAATAAGAGCCTATCTGCGGCACAGGGAGGGGAGAAGCAGTGCGGCTGGGCCCGAGGACGGCCTTTGACTCGGAATTTTGGGTGAGCAGAGGAGAAGATCCTCCCCTTCTCACTCCTCTCTCCTGCCCCGCCCGTGGAGTTGACTTGCCCTGTCAGTTTGTCCTTCCTTCTACTCTTTATCCCTTGTTATCCATCTCCACCCCCACTCTTCTTTCCATTGTTCAGTTTTATCAATTGCCATTTGTTATGTTTGTAATTGAAACATTATAATGGCAAAAATAAGCAAAATAAAAAAAGGTATAAAGAAGAAAATAAAAGTCACCCATTGTTCAAACATCCAACTACTATGAACGTTTTTGTGTATTTTCTTCTGGTCTGTTTTCTCTAGAGGGTGCGCCTTGTTTCTGTGTGTGTGTATATGTTTTTATTTTTTCCATACTATATATATAGTTTACATACTGATGGATCATGAGCATTTATTAATTTTTTTCTACTACACAATCATTGGTGATTCTATAATATTTAAAATGATGCATGTGCCAAATGAGCTTAATCAGTCCTCTGTTGTTGAACATTTAGGTTGTTCCCATTTTTAATGTCACAAATAACTCTGGGATTAGCACCGTATGTGGTGAATTACAATCTCTTTTCAGCATTTGAGCATTCACTGTGTTCCTCTCCCACACTGGGTGCCATGTTCCCCACCTCAGTGAGGGTGCCATCCACCCACTCAGTCAGAGTCCTCCCTGGCTCCACCCTTTACCCTCTCCCACCTGCAGTCTCCCAGCCAATGCCAACTTGTTTGCCAAACATGGCCCAAATCCATCTGTTTCCCTCCTCTGCTGCTTCTTCCCCAGGTCAGGTACCATCTAAAGTGCCTCCCTGCCTCCAGGCCAGCCCCTCCAGCCCACCCCCACGGGCAACCAGAGTGGCCTCTAGTCCCTGACCATGTCGCTTCCTTGCTTTTGGGAAAAAGTCCAGACTCTCCAGTGTGACCCTGCTGGACATGCTTCCCTCCCTACCCCCCAAGCCTGCAGTTCCCATGTCTGGCTCCCATAACCCTCCTGCTGCATCCAGTGATTTCTCTTCTCCAAAAGCCCCAGGCCCTGGCTGGCTTCCAGGCTTCCCTCTGCACATACTATTTTCTTGCCCGCACTCCTCTCCTCTCCTCCCTCCCCGTGTCTACCATCCCTCAGGTCACTTCCTGTTAGAAGCATCTCTGCCCTTCCCACTCCACTCCCCACAGTGGGTGCCCCTTGTGGATGCTCCCCTGGCCTCTCCTCCTCCTACCAGCAGCTGCTCCCTCCACAGGTGCCTCCTGAGGGTGGGCACTGTGCCTGCTGAGTTCCCTCCAGGCCTGGGAGCCATGCCTCGCACACAGGAGGCACTCAGTAAATGTTTATTGAGTCAGTGGGTCACCCAGGAAAGGGAAGGAGCCTTTCCCAGGGACAGGCCCTGTATGATATACTTTACAGCCTTGGACTAGCATGTGTGAGCCTCATGCTTCCTAAAGAGAGATCATCTTACAGGAAAAGAACTGAAGCTGAGAGTTTGAGTTGCTGCTGGCTCAAGGTCAGAAGGCTGGTCATGGCCAACCTGGGCTGGAACTCGGGTCTGTCTGACACCTGAGCCCATGACTTTCTCTCCCCCAGGCATCTCCTGGCTTAGGGTGCTTTCAGAGAAAATCTATCCTAAAGCATGAACAGCTCTTAACTGAGGAGGAAGATAAAAATACAGAAGAGAGGAAAACACGGGCAGGGGAGGGAAGAGATGTGCTTGCCTAAAGTAATTAAAAGGCAGACAGAGAAAAAATAAGGAAGGAGGGAGGGAGACATCTGTCTAAATATGTGGCCTCAGCTATGTGGGTCATGGCCGTTTAGAATTCACTTAATTTAGCTGCCTTCAGCGCTGCGGTTTCTCCTTGGGATGTTGGAGGTGGGACTGGGCAGTAAAAATGTCATAAATTCATCAGCAAATTCCCTCCAGCTCTCAAGGTCTAGCCTTGGGTTCCCAAAAGAGCCGGCCCTGGGGAAAATGTGGGTGGGGAGGGCAGGGGCTGGGGGGCAGAGCAGTGCCCTGGGTCCACCAGCGCCCTTGAGATTGTAAGAGGAATGGTGGGATGATGGCTCCTATTGCTGGAGGCCCAGTGAGGAGATTGTCTTCATGGTGACAGGCCAAGGGCAGTAGAAAATACAGGAGACAGGGCTGTTCCCAGGCTCTATAGAGCTGAGGGTGAGCTGAGAATGAGAGTAAGGACCTGGACAGGGAGGCCCAGCCTAGGCCCAGGGTGCCATGGATGCTAGATGCTGCCAATCGGGGGGGGGGGCAAGCCTGATTTTGGGGTTGTTGGAGGTCAGGAGGTGGCATAATGCAGAGAACCCCACCAAGAGTCTTGGATTCTGAACTTGACCCAGCCATGAACCCACTCAATGACCATGGAAAAGCTATGTTGCTTCTCAGGACCACAGTCTTCCTCAGCTATTGAAATGACCTGGATCAGAACCCTATTTTCTGATCTTTTCACCACCATTGACTCTTCTCACAGCTTTCCATTTGTATTTGTGATCATCCAACACGAGACTCTCAGCAGCACGGTCTGGTTGCCACCACATCCCAGGCGGGCAGTGGTGTTGGCTGCCGTGTCATTCAGCATTGTTAACATTCCAGGAAAATGAAAGAAGTTGGCGTCTTGACGAACCCATGGGGCCTCGAGTGGGTGGATGCACAACTCCTCCTACTCCTGGCAGCATGAAGGTGGCTTGAAGAACATGACCACCCCTCAGGGCACCTAGGGACCCTGGCAGCCCAGGCTGGGAAGCCACAGTCTAGATGCTGCCTCTAGCCCTGAACTCTAGATATGACCAGGAAGAAGCTGGCCATCAGGGGCAGTGGTCCATGAAAGGGAGGCAAGCAAATTCCCCAGCTTCTCCTGCTGCAGCAGGACCAGGACCTGGCTTTCTGGGGATGGTACAGTCCAGATTCAAGGCTGGTGTGAAGGAGATGTATGTCCCCCAACCAGGAAGGATGTTTGTGGGTCTGGGTACTATCCTACTGAGAGGGAAGAGATGAGCTCCAGAGACCCCTCCAGCCCAGCCTTTCCCATTTGTCCAGCCCCCTCTGTCCACCCCCCAAACTCCCTTTTTGTTACCTGCTCACCCCGCAGGGCCTGGTGGATGGTGAGACTCCGGTTGTTGTGCATGGTGAACAGGATGGCTTTGCCTGTGTGGTTGAACCGGGGGGCTCCAGCCACGTATACCCGGCCCTGCCTGGAGGACACGACTGATGTGACTGTGTACCCTGCCACAGAAGGAAACAGGCTGGTCCTGGGCCCCACATGCTGGGCAGGCCTTGCCAGGGCCCCATGATTGGCTCAGCTGTGTGGCGGACAGGCCAGTGCAGGGAGTGCATTCAGGGCAGGCCGGGCAAATGCCATAATGCAGGGCAGTCAATCCCACCCCGCTGGAGGAAATAAAGGAAGCCAAGTGGGGCCACTAAAGGCATAGCTGACCTGGAATGTGCAGCCCCTTCCTTCACCTGCAGGAGGAGGGAGAAGGGTGAACCCTGGCCACAGTTCATTTTATATTAGGCAGGCTTGGTTTTTGATCCCCACTAATTGTCTCTCTGGGACCAAAAGTGTCCTCTTCATTACCATAAACCCCAGCTAAGGGGCTCATGAAAACTAGTGTTGTCTGTGTAGGTGTAAGGACCTCAGGGATTCTTGCAGTCCGAAGCTTTGCGACTCAAAGGAGAGAGCTCCTGGAATCCTCTCAGGCCACACATATGTCATGCAAAAGAGAGAGAAACGGAAGCCCAGGGCTCTTTGGAAAGGTGCCAATTTGTGTTCTCAGGAGGGTGTTGCCTGATCCCTGATTCTCGAGTTGCCCACCCAGCATCCAGAAGGTGAGCGTATAGCACCTTCAAGCAACTCTCCTGAGAGTGGGGCTCCAGCAGGTGTGCAAAGCCGAGAGTTCCACTTTCTGCCAGATGATCTTGAATACTGGATCCCAGTTTTCAGATGGGTGTCAGGCCCGTTGGCAGTTTCTGGGCTGTTTCTGGGGAATGGATGTCTCCTTCTGCCATGTGTGCATGTGCGCATGTGCGTGTGTAATACTGTCTCTGGGGTCCTACTGGTTGGTTCCAGAGTGGCTACAGGATGTACAGACAATTCCGTGGCCAGGAGCGTGGGAGCAGTAGGGTGTCTACTCTGGTTCCAGACACAAATTTTTTGACTCTTGGTGTGTTCTGGAAAATGAGGCTTCAAAGGTCAGTAAAGGCCAGGGCGTCTTATGGAGTAGCTAACATGGCTGTGTATTTAGCACAACCAGAAATACCCATGTGAGGGTAGGGCAGGATTAGCCTTGTGGTGTGGAGCAGAGATTTCTTCTGAGCTGAGCCCTCAGTGGCACCACTGGGAATGTTTTCAACTGGCCCTGGGTCTTTGGGCTTCCGTGAAAGGATGGTGGTGGTAGGAGGGGCCTGGGGGCTGAATGTGCTGGAGGCAGGCGTGGCTGATTCTTAAAGCTCCAAGCAGCACTGAGAATTTCCTGTTTCCATCAGTCTGCTGGTCAGGGCTTTGGTTCCCATTTGGTTCTTTGGCCGACAGGCGGGGCCACCCTGAAAGCTGAACGAGCCTCCCCGAAGGCCTGACAAGAGGACCTGTGCCAGAGGCCATATAGCTTCCTCAGCGTGGAGGCGGAGAGCCTGGCCTCCCAGTCTCCCTCCCCCAAGCCCCCTCTCCCTTGGGGCGTGTAGGGAGGAACCTTCTGGAGATCCCAGACACTGCCCTCACTGGATGAGCCACAGAGGGAGGCGGGGAGGAGGGGGAAAGAAGGCACTCTCTCAGGATCCTAGCCAAGGTGGCTACTGCCATTAAGGCCAGACAGTTGGCCTTCACTGTGGCTCTACACACCAGGGTCTTCTGGGAGGAGGAGGAGCGTCTAGAAGCATCCACTAGAGCACATTTCAGGTACAGGTGTATGGCCCGTCAGTTATTCTACCTACTTACTTGTTGGGTAGTGTCGTGTGTGGGTGTGTTCTGGCTCCCCTGGGTCCCCTCCTTGCCCACTGCCCATCAGCAGCCCTCACTCCGGCTCTCACCCAGGTATGCGCCGTGGTTCTTGAGCTCCTCGGGGAACTCCTGCAGGTAGGACTCTCGGAGAGGAATGACCTTCCCGCCACTGGTCTCCTTCAGCACAGCTCCGTTCCAGTCATAGGCACCAACGGCTCCCAGCAGAATCCCGTCCTGGCAACGGGGAGGGGACACACATCAGCTCTTATCTCCCCAGGTGCCCCTCTCTGGGCAGCTACACCGGGTCCTGCACCATGAAGCATCTGCCAGCCACCCTGGGCACCTTCTCCTGCCTCCACTATTTAACAGCCCAATCTTACTGTAGCCAGAATCCTTGGCTTTTGAGTGATGCAAGGACCTTCTTGCCCCAACCCATCCTTAGAGCAAAATGGGTCAAGCTCATCCCAAGGATCGGATCTTAGGAGAGAAGGAATGTTCTAGAAAGAAACTCCAAATCCATGACCAAACCTCCAGCACTCTTTGGGCTTCAGAACCCCTCCAGGAAGTTTCTTGTCACTCTTCCTTCCTTCTGATGCTCCTTCCAGCTGTGCCCCTGCACTTGGCCCCCCTCCACATTCCTCTGTAGTGTGTGAGTTGCTTCCCTGTGTGTAAATCCTATTGCTTCATTTTTTAAGTAAAAATTCAGAGCGTTTACTTTGTGCCAGAAACCTTATTGAGCTCAAAGATCCTAAATGAATACATGAATAAATATAATGGTTGCAAACTGTGATAATGTGATGAGGGATGTAATAAATGCCACAGTGGGGTTTTATTTCGATTGAGAAGGGGGTCAGCAAAAGCGTTTTTGAGTAAGTGATGCCTGCCCAGACACCTGGAGGGGGTGGGGACAACTTGTGCAAAGGCCCTGAGGCTGGAGAGAGTTTAGAGCTATTGGTTTCAAGGAACTGAAAGCTGTTTGATGGGTCTGGAACACGAAGTGGGAGAGAGCAGAGTGGTTCAAGATGAGGCCGGACAGATGAGCAAAGGCCACACTCACGGCAACCAACACTCCGAGGACAGAGCTTGTCATTAGTTATAAGTGAATGTTGCAAGAAAGAAGACAGGAGGTGCTGGCTCCTGGAGGTGAAGTCTCCATATTATTGAGTCCAGGGTCCTTAACCAAGGATGGGGTCCACTCACATTCTGGGCTGCCCTTGCACCCTCTCCACCACCATCCCACCTCCTTAAACAATCCACAGAATCAGGGGTATAGGAAGACAAACAACAAGCACTTAGAAGAGGAAGAGAAGTGAGCAGGGGCAATGAGGGACGAGCAGGGTGGTGGAAGCAGAGAGGGGCTGCCTTCCTGGGTTATGCTGGTGATTAGGGGCTGAAGGATGGGAAGCAGATTGCATCCCAGCTTTGGGCTGTTAAAGCACTAGTGGTGTCACCTTCCTCCTACTGAGCCTCCCTAAGTCCGGCTGATTGTCTGGATTTGAGGCTTCCTCAGCACTTGGGGCCCAAGGCGCTCAGTCTCCTCTTATCCCCAAAGCAACGGTGCCAATAGAAAAATGTGATTCTGGCCTTGGGACAATCAAAGCCAACTAAACATAGACAGGGGCTCCCTGCAGTAGTGTCACTGGTGGCGGAGGAGGGGGCAAGATCGTGAACCTTAAGCAGAGCTTTTTTTCCTCATTTCCAAGGTGTCACTTCAGAGAATAAAGTTGATCTTATCAAAGGGTTCAAAATCCCAATATCCTAAAGGTAGAACTGATTGTTCAGTGTTTTCATGATAATAAATAAGCTGGTCTGGGGAGAGTCCGATGTGTTTGGTTGTGTTTAATGTCATCCTTTCTGATTAGCTTTCTTCCTCCTACTCTGTTCGAGCCTCAGCCTGGGAGAATCCGATGATCTGCTGGAGCCAGGATCAGGGCCGGGGCCTCAAGGACTCTGCCCACAGTCACTGCCAACACTCCTAAACTTGAGTGTGCTCTGCTCTTTTTGGAACACTTTCTCATCCAGTCACCCATTTGCATGAGGCCAGAAGGACATATTTCATTATCTGCACTTGACAAATGAGCTTCAGAGAGGGAAAGGGACTTGCTAAGGTCACACAACAAGTCAGAGGCGAGACTGGGACTTCAATCAGGGAGGTGGGTTGAGGAAAAGTGAAAATACCCATCTGCTTCCCCGAAGCCTCTGGTCCTGCGTCCAGTTTTCCATCTGAGTTCCGCTCTGGGAGGAGTGCAGCGTTTGGGCTTCACCTCTCTCTTCCCTTCCTCCCTCTCTCTGCCTGCTAAGTTCAAGTCTGCAACTACAGACCAGGTTTTTTGGCTTCACAGAGGAAACTTTGAAGATGAATTTTTGGCTGCAGATGACTGGAAGCCTCTGTAATGCACTGAGAAGGGCTGGCTCAACCCAGGTGCCTGGGATTCTGCTGGGGGACCGGATGCTGAATTGCCACATGTGGGCTGGGGGATTCCGCCGGGCTCCTGGATTTGGCAGCACTGGCCGGGTGGTGGCTCACAGGCTCTTACTTATGCCATTTTACCCTGGTAATAGCTGCAGGCTGTGCTTCCAGTTGGAGGCCCTTTCCTGAGAGGGGTCAGTTGGGGGCTGGGAGAGCCCCACCGAGGACAGTGTGCACTGTGAGGAGAGGGCTGGCCGAGAGCATAAGCGAAGGCTACCACAGCGACTTCATTATGTCACAATCTTTTCCCAGCTGGGGGAGCCCAGACACCTGGAGTTTGAAAAAATTCTGGAAGCATGGGACCAAAGTCTTGACAGAGGAAGCCAGGCATGCAGGCCTGGCTGGGAAACAAACAGCAGGGCATTCCGGGGAAGAGCTGAGTCCCACGCTCCAGGCCTGGCACCTGCCCCGATTTATGACCTCCTTTCCTATGGAGCCGCTAGGGCTCCCACCAGATATTACTAGGCTGTGCCTGGGTGGCCTTGCACAGATGGACCCTTTGCACAAGCTGACTTCGCCGGCACTCTGTATAAAAATGAGGATGCAGACTTGGCGGCCCTCAGAAGATTGGAGGCCAAGTCTGTGCCCTCCCTGAGGATGACCTGCACTCGTACCAGCCTGAGCATAGTGCCCACTGTCAGATTTGCCAGCTCAGCTCTTACCTGCCCTCGGAGTTGGCCTCTGCAGCAGTCTTGCCTCCCCAGACGAGCTGGATGCTCCCTGGGCTTGTGACTATATCTTCGCAAGCTCCATGCTCCAGACAGTCCATCTCCCCAGCCAGGGTTGAGCCACATCCCCAGCCCTGGAAACAGTATAATCTAGGGCAGTGGTTTCCAATTGGTGTTTGCTTTGCCCCCAGGTAGCATTTGGCAATGCCTAGAAAGAGTTTTGGTTGTCACAACTGAGGGCGGTATTGGGGTTGCTGTGGCACCTGGTGGGTAGAGGCAGGAATGCTGCTGAACACTTACAGTGCACAGGACAGCCTCACAGCACAGAAGTACCCAGCCCGGATCGGCAATAGAGCTGAGGTTGAGAATTCCTGGCCGAGTGGTTAGAGCATGAGTTCTGGACACAGACATTCCTGACTTCCAGTTCCACCTCCAAAGCTTCTAGCTGCGTACCCTTCGGCAAGTTTCTTTCTCTGAGCCTCAGGATCCTCAGCTATTTTGTTGTAAGAATTAGCATTTTTAATTCTTAGCAGGTGCTTGGCAGCTAATAAGGACTTGGTACATAGTAGCTCTTGTCATTCATTAATTCATCCATAAAGCACTTCCGGGAGGCAGGAGTCAAAGAATCAGATGTCACAGTCAAGTTGGTGCTACAGATGTGTCTTCACGTCAGCTTGTGAGCAGTGCTTTTGTGGAGGCAAGGACAGCCTATTTTGGGGCCCGCAGGAGGGGGGACCAACAGAGGGAGGGAGTGGGTGCATAGTGGAGTTAGAAAGGATTTTAAGAAAACCTTACTTGGTCGATTATTACATAAGTCTCAAAATGCACACTTCAGTTCCAAGCCTCAAGATTCAATTCTACAAATATTTTTCAGACATCTATTCCAAGAATAAGGTTCAGAGAGGTTAAATGATTTGTCTGAGACTGCATAGCCAGGCAGTAATGGAATCAGGATACTAGATGCCAGCAATTCTTCCTGGCATTGGAGAGGCAGGGCTGTGGAGGCAGGTGGAGGTGGTCACTGGTGGTCTTGGGCGCTGGCGTGCAGGGAGACCACCCAGAGGGCACGGAGTGCTATTCTCCTCCCCCAGGCTCTCCATGGCTCCCTAGTGCCTGTGTGTCCACTGTCAGAGTGATTCTAGAGGGGGCAGGACTCTATTCTCAAAAGTCCCTTCTAAGGCAAATATATCATTAAGAGGATGGATTATGCTTTAACTAGTTGCTTGGATTCTGGCATGAGACTTGTTTTCAACAAGCTCAGAGTGGAGCCTGAGGAAGGGTGAGTGCCAGGACGTTTTGATAGGATTGGGCAAGAAAGACCCAGAAACCGGTCCTCAACCTTTCTGTGGAGAGGAGCCCCTCACCCGTGTGCTGCTGGACACTGGTGGCCAGGGCGGTGAGGAGGGGCTGTGGAGGTCAAGGGCCACAGTGCACTTGTTCATTCAGGATCAGAGGGTTGGTGCCTCTGCTCAGAGTTTCCGGGAATGAGGCCCAGGAGAGGGGTGCTGGGCACAGCCCAAGGACATACGGCTGGGTTTACGAGGACCTTAGTGAATCAGACATGATTCCTGCCACCAAGAGTCACCTTGTAAACAATCTGGAATAAGCTGCCAGAAGACCTTGGCTACCATGTCCTGGCCTCACGGGAGGGGCCCACGGACAGCCCCAATGGGCAGTCCTGACTGGCAGGTGGAAGAGTCTTCCCCATTGTTTAGGCATATGGGGGCTCAGGGGGGTTCACAGCCTCTGGGTCATTTCACCATTATGGATTAGTTTCTTTCACTTTGGATAGAATCAGATTTGCAAAACTAGTTCAAATGCAAAAGTCTTAGGAAAGATAACAGCTTTAAGGCTTCAACAGCTGAGAACATTAGATACAGCCAGTAACTTTAGCTACCCAGCCCACACCCCAGGGTGGGGAGGGCACAGGCTGCAGATGCGAGTGTCAGATCATCATGTGCAGGTTACAGGAACAATGATCTCTTTTTATCTTGGGGTGAGTCACCAAAGTTTTTGTAGACAGACCCACCCTAATAAAACTGTTTCCTTCTGTAAACTTTTGGTGTTGAGGGGGATTTATGGACTGCAGTGTGGGATGTTTAATGTAAAATTCCTCCTCTGAGTTCTTGTGTAGGAGGAGGTCCAGAGACTCCATCCATCACCAAAGGGCATCAATTATTTATAGCCCTCTTCCTTTCTCCACACCTTCCCCTTGTAGCCCATGGAGATTATAGACTCATAGAGTCTATGCCCCCTTCGGAGGTATGGATCCCTTCTGCAAGCTTTCTGGTAGCTTCTTCTTGATTACCCAGCTTGACAGGGAGTTCACCACCTTAGCAGACAGCCAGCAATAATAGAAGTTATTCCAGCTATTAGTGACTTTCACATGTATTTCCAAAAGCTAATGAAAGCATTGGCTTAAATATCTGTTCTAGAATTTTTTTTTAATCCTCACTCAAGGATATTTTTTCCATTGTTTTTCAGAGAGAGAGAGAGAGAGAGAGAGAGAGAGAGAGAGAGAGAAAGAGAGAAACATCACTGTGAGAGAGACACGTTGACTAGTTGCCTCCCGCATGTGCCCTGACCCCGGCCAGGGATTGAGCCTGCAGCTGAGGTACGTGCCCTTGGCCGGAAATGAACTCAGGACCCTTCAGTCCAAGGGCTGATGCTCTAACCACTGAGCAAACCCAGCTAGGGCCTGTTCTAGAATGGTCTTCCTGATGGTAATTTCCAGGATATTCTCTTTTCCCTTTTTTCAAATCCAGACTAGAGCTTCCTGGGTTGGCTCCAGCTCTCTCAGTTTCCCCCAGCGGCTCTGATCTTCAGCCATCAGCCAATAACTTTAGCTATCCAGTCTACAACCCAGGTGGGAAGGGCACAAGCTGCAGAGGCAGGAGGGTGTCAGATCATCATGTGTAGGTTACAGGAAAAATGACCTCAAAAACATGCAATTTCTGTGGTCTGGAGCCTTGAGCTCTTCCAGTGGCCAGGTGATGTCCTGGGGTGTCCTTTCCTATCCTGGGCTCTGGGGCCTCCTTCTTTTTGTTGCCTCGACCCTTCTTAACTCAAAGGTTGGTTTCCTTGTTGACAGGTGGCAGCAGACCAGGTGATGAGCTGCTGGGCTTTTCCTCTGCCACTTGAGAACATTCTACTGGGCCGCTCTCCCAGAACTAGGACCATTCTTCTGACGTAACTAAACAGGCTCTGGGCAGCTGAAGGCTCCTTCAGCACAGCTGCAGGAAGTAGCTGTCTGAGGCTGTCAGGGTGAAGCACTTCTAGGGGAGATGAGGCCTGGGGGCTCGCCCAGCAGATGAACTCACTTGGGCTCAGGACCTGCTCTGGGCAAAGCTAAAAGGCTGGGCCCAACTGCCCCGGATCCCCAGAGAGATCTGACTGACCCTGAGAGCTGCAGAGGTGGCCTCACAGGGACACGCTGGCTGTGGCCAATTATGATGGCATCACTGGCTGGCACTGAAAAATTTCTGTGCTCTAAAAGTGTAACCCAGTGGCTGGTCACAGCACCAGACAGCCCACCATCAATGCACCATTCCTTTGGATTTGGAAGTTTGTTTTTTTGTTTTTTTAAGTATTAAGGAGTTTTAGATTCTGAAGTAATCATCTTCTCTTTTAAAGTCCTAACACATAAAAAATTCCAGATACTTGTCACTTGAAAACAAAACTTGGGCCAGTAGAAGAACTGGGGTCTGTATCTACAGAATGGGGAGAACTACCCTGGTCTCTCCACTGGGCAACAGAAGAAGTGAGCATGTAGAAGAAGCTGCACGGGGCAATGCATGACCTTGACCTCAATAACAAGCTGGGGCTCTGAGCTTCTGGTCTCCCCCCTGCAGCTGGGGAACCTGAAGGTCCTCAAGGACTCACCTTGCTCCACACACTGAGCTGCGTAGGCCATTTTCAGAAGTCAAGTGTCCCCAAATACCTGAAGTTCATGTTAACTTCCCTTTTCTTAAGGTTCCCCAATTTCTGGGTGTACACAGATCATAGTATGGGAAGCAGGAGACTGAACTTATTTAAGAATCTTTCTCCCCAATTAGACTTAGAGCTGTTCTCAGCTGAAATATTACCTTAATCTTTATTTATATGTCCCCAGTTCTTGGTACAGATCCTGACACATAGGGAGATGCTCAAGGAATGATTGTAGAATGAACGAAGGAGACAAGGGACATTCCCTCTCTCTCACTGTCCCCAGCATCAGGGCTGGCCCCCACGTGTGCTCAGATTTCCCCAGCGTTGTGCACACCAGCTTCCTCTCTTCTCTCACTGCCACTATGGCTGCAGCAATCCTTGTCCTCAGGGGCCTGCCCAAGTGCCAGCCCCTCCCCAGATCCTTCTGTGATGGCTCCTCCCCCTGCCTGGGCCTTTCCTTCTCTGAGACCCTGATCACATGCTGTCTTGATTAGCATTAGATGTATACCTGTGGTTCCCCCAGTGAGCAGGGGTCTTCACAAGGGCTCCATGGATGGGGGCCTCCTGAAGTTGTACATTTTTACCTAGGAGAAATCTATAGTTGCTTTTATCCTGCTCTCAAAGATGAGGACGGCTGCTCTGGATTGTTTAAAAGTTGACTGACTCCTGGTGGTAAGAGGAAATTCTGGTTCCTTCTGGTACCTTAGTTGAATTTGATAAATGCTTGTTGGATTTAATTAAATTGGATTTCTTGTTCAATTTTCTAATCAGCCCTGACCCCAGAGTTAGGAGAATGGGGCTAGTCCTGACTAGCACATGACTTGCCGCCTGACCTGTTTGGCGAATGCTCTAGTGTCTCCTCATGCCGGCTCCTTACCCTTGTACTGCGTACTGTGAGCTCCCGAGGTCAGGGCTCTGGCGTCTCTACCTCATGGGATCCCGCACAGGACCCAGCACGAAGGGAGAACTGGAAAGATTTGCTGATGGGACCACCTAAAACGGGACAACTATTATCACCTGCCAACTTGGCAGGACTGTTTCTGAGCATGAATGGGGTGCAAAAATGTGGAATTCCTGGAAAAATGTAAAGTGCTCTGAGCATAACTGACTGTCAGGATTGTGGGCCGTGACATGCACATCTTGCTGCATTCCAGTGGGGGTGGCATTGTTCAGATGTTGCTCAGGAAAAGCCGAGCGTGAGGTGAGTTTCCTCCCATCTGCCTGCTGCATGTTGTGCGTATGTCCCCTTCCCCTCCGATGTGACATTTCTGACTCAGAGCCCTCAGATTCCATACTCTCTCACAGAGCAGCTGTTTGGTGTGGGGGAGAGACTGAGATGAATATTTCTCTCACACAGAGCACTTCAGCAGGTCACTCAGCCATTCTGTGACTTGGTTTCTTAAACTGGAAGGTGGGAACAAGGCATCCCGCCCTATCCATCTCATAGAGGAGTTGGGCGGGACATGTGCATGCACCTGGACACCTGTCTGTGCAAAGCACGCCCACAAGGGCACGCGCTGACACGGACACATCCAGGCTTTGCCCACATGGCCCTCCCTGCACAGGGTATTCCTGGGCAGGGCTTATACCCAAACAGTTTATAAAGCATTTTCACCAGTGTTGACTCTGCCTCTGGCGATGGTGTAAGGTTTCAGCTCTAGCTCGTGAATCAGAACCAGGTGAAGTATACGGAGGGCAAGTGATGGCGATGCAGAGCCCCAGACACGACATGCTGCTTGTGACACCATGTGCCCACCTGGGATCTCTGTAATCTGACGCCGAGTTCGCACCAAGAGGGGGCCCATGTAGGCCACCTGCCAGAGCACATCAGACACATCTGAACACCCTCCTAACGTCATTGCAGGGCTGCACCCCTGCATGCACAGGCCTCCTCGGTCGCATGCAGGAGCTATTAGAGCACGTGCAGTCGGCTTTGCTGTGTTGGCCTAGTTTCTACACAAGGCTCTGTGGACTAGATGGGACCATTGGTCCTGAAGGAAATGTCCCCATCAGCACTCTGCGCAGGGAGAGTGAGACAACTTACTGTAAGATGAAGACCTTGACGTCCCTCTTCTAGCCACAGCAAATGGGAGGCAGGGAGACAGAGAAAGGGCGATAGAGACAGCCCAGGAAAGGTGGATGAGGAACGAGAGCACCGAGTGTGTGGGAGGGTGGCTCTGACAGGTTCGTACCTCCACCACGTGAGACGAGAAGCCCGTCTGTGACATCTCCAGCCCAAAGGAGGTTTCATTCTTATTGGTGCCTAAGAGAACGACAGAAGGAGGTCAGTTCCATACCTGGTGACTTAGTGCCACACACACCTGCAGCTTAACCCACAGCACCAGCTTCCCAGGGAGCACCTCCAGGGAGGTGAGCGGGGCGGGGGGGGGGGTGTCCCTGAGTCCAAACCTGGCCTTGTCTGCCCCAGTGGCAGGCGCTTTGCAAGGGAGGCACTGAGCACCTTCCAGGGGGATATGCAGGTTTATTATTAGTGGCCCACTCCCTGCTGGAAAGGGCTTTGGACAACTCATATCACAGGGCATGTCTACCATAATCCTGTCAAAATCGGGGAAAGATCAAGAGACGTGCATGGAGAGAAAGATTTTGGGGCAAGAAATGAAATTTCCTACTTGGTTCATTCCTGTCATTCACCATGTTTGGTTCCAGCTACTTCTGGGTGACTCCGGGACATCAACTAGACTATCCGGAGGGAGATGTCACCACCACAGATTTGCACAAAAGACCTCACGTGTGCTGCCCTCCCCCAGAGAGCTCTTCCAAACTTGTCATCGGAGCCAATGTTCTTGTCACCCAAGGTGACCATTTTGAAGAGAAATACACGGATTTGAATGTTTAAGCTCTAGTGTGAGTGTCAAAACTCAGGTTCATGCTTTGTATTTATCCTCACTGATGAGGACTGTTTTTTGTGTCTTTTCGTGTCTGTAGCTCGTCATTTCCAGTGCTCTGCAGATCGCTCAGGCCTTCTACCTCTTGACAATCCTCCCACACGGCAAAGCCCTGTGTGGAGAGGGCCCTCT
Organism: Miniopterus natalensis; assembly: GCF_054644295.1. Taxonomy (NCBI): domain Eukaryota; kingdom Metazoa; phylum Chordata; class Mammalia; order Chiroptera; family Miniopteridae; genus Miniopterus; species Miniopterus natalensis. The sequence continues at coordinate 38,835,779 of NC_142081.1, read as the reverse complement.
GTCGCAATATATGGCCAGTGACAAGCGGAGTGTAAGTCGTAGGGAGAGGCCATCTGAAGGAGCCCTGCAGAAAGTGCTGGGGTGGAGTGGGAGGCGGGGATTCGTATTTTAGGCTCTGAGTCAGTCCTGCTGGGTTCAAACTAGGGCTGCCAGAGAAAATACAGGACGCTCAGATATTGAATTTCAGACAAACAACGAATTGTTTTTTAGTGTAAGTCTGCCACAGATACTGTATTTTATATTTGCTGAATCTGGCGACTCTCATTCAAACCCCAGCTCCTTCTCAAGCTGTGCGTGCTTTGGCAAGTCCCTCAGCTCCTCTGAGCTTCAGTTTCCTCAGTTGTGAAAGAGGAGGCAGGCGATCAGCAAAACCACCTCCCTGGGCTGTTCGCACAGTGCACGGCCTCCTGTCCAGCACAATGTTAGGCGCTGGCATTTACCCTGAAGAGGGGACCATTTCACTCTGTGGGGTTGGATTTCACTCTGGAGTCTTCACCTGATGTGACCCCAGGAATATGGACCCCTCTCTATATGAACTGCTCACCTTCCAAGCTGAAGATCCTGTCCCCCAGGGCATCGACGATGTCCTTTAGGGCGGCCTCGTCGGTCACGTTGAAGAAGTGCTTGTCATCCGGGTCGCTGGCGATGTATTTGATTTCATTTAGAAAAGTTTCTGGATTGATCCCCCTGCGGTTGTAGTAGCCCAGGACCTGCCAGGGAACAAGGCAGGGCGACAAACGAGGACATAGCACAGACTTCCCGCACACACAGGGGCCCCTGGCCTTGGGCCCCAGCCCCAGCTGGAGCCACTGCTTCCATAGACATGAGTAGTCCTCAAAGTCCCATGTGCATTTTGAAACAGACTATCTAGTAGGGACCAGAGATGGCCCTGTTCTAAGATAGGGTCCTGGGGGTTGGGAAGCTGGACAGTTTCTGGTTTTCTGAGGTTTCAGAACCTCCCTAGAAATGGGGAAAAGAAACCCCAGGACTATTGTGGATAGGCTTAGGCAGTGCAGAAGGAAGATTCTCAACTTGCTCTTTATTTATATTATTATTATTTTTAAAATTCTCACCTGAGGACATGCTTTTAGAGAGAGAGGAAGGGAGAGAAAGAGGAAGAGAGAGGGGTGGAGAAATATTGGCGTGAGAGAGAAACATTGGTCGACTGCCTGCTGTACACTCCCTGACTGGGGGTCAAACCCACAACCCAGGCATGTGCCCTGACTGGGAATGGAACTGCAACCTTTCTGATGCACAGGACGACAGTCCAACCACTGAGACACCCTGCCGGGGCTCAACTTGCTCTTTAGAAGATGAAGCAAGGAGAGGCCCATCTGAGGGCATGAATGGCTTGTTCACTGCCCAGAAAATGCCCCCTGGGGGTCCCCAGGGGTTTGGTGGTGAAGCCTTTATAAGCTAGCTGGCAGCCTGTAAGCAGGAGCAGGGGGCAGGACAGGTGGGGCAGGACTCACAGCCACAGCGTATCTGGTCACGTTGTCCTTCTCGCTTTCCTGGATCACCTTCTCCAGGTCTGGGCTGTCGTGAGATTCCCCATCCGTGATGACAATCATTACCTTCTTGGCCCCTTTCCTTCCACCCTTCTGGAAAGCTTCTGAGCTGAAACCCAAGCATGGTTGGGGGGCTGGGTTGGGGGTCACAAGAGGGACATGGGAATGGAGCAGCCCCTGGTGTTCCCCAACAAGGGCAGCCATAGAGACCAGGACCAACCCCCACCCCTCTCCTTATCTCCAGCAACCCAGAAGAAACATGGTTGAGATACCCAGACCACTGAAATGGACCTGTATCTGCTTGTCTTTAAAAAGTGATTTTAAAAAGCTGCTCTGGAGTCCTGACCATGCTGTTTTGGGCAAGCAGAGGGGAAGGGGTGAGCCTGGGAAGGGAGTCCAGGCTCAGATGGAGACTTTTAGAGGCCCCAAGTTGGCAGTTCAAAAACCCAGCTGCACATTAGAATCACCCGGGGAGTTTAAAAAAAATTGTGATGCTGAAGCCCTACCCAGGCTCTTGAAACTAATCTCTGGGTGGGGCCTGAGCACCAGTCTTTTTCATCTAATGAACACCAGCATTGAGAACGACTTCCCTAAGTCCTGCAAAGGTGCCATGTCAGAGCAATTTAACGCCCCAATACCACTAATCCATAAAATCCGTGTAATGAAGCCTGACAAAGTTCTCATTTCTCCCATGAGGACAACTTTGATTTTATTTTGGGAACTATTAAATATCGAATTCTACGACAAATATTCCTCCTCCTCACTTTTTATTTTGTTTTCAGTGCTGGGAGCAGGCACTTGGTCTGCCTGTTGGGCGATCCAGCCAGGGGACGGGTGGGGGTGGGGCTGGCACACTGACCCTTGGTGCTGCGGAAAGACTCTTGCACCTGGAAACCCGTCTATGAAGCATGGAAACCTGGCTCCTGAACCATGACTGGCTCTTGCTGCCTCTGTGGCCAACCCTCTTTTAGACTATGAGGCTCTGAGAAGGGCAGACACTGTCTGGCCCAAGAGCCTGGCCCAGCAGGTAGAATTTGCCAATAATGATCTAAAAATAAAGTTACCCTTAGCCTCTATAGTGATTTCTTGTGGGTCTGACCCCCAGGTTTAAGATTCACAATGCTAGGTGAAAGCCGGTCTCCAGGCCCTCAGGCTTTGGTTACCAGAGATATCTCTTGTTACACAGAAAATTGAGCTGATTTAGATGTTGAGAAATTCACAAAACTGAATAAATTAGTTCAGAGCATCTTCAAGCTACCAGTTAAGAGAAACTGGCCATCTGCCATTCTCTAGCAACTCTGTGATATCCTGGATTTGCTGACTTAAAAAAACCCTCTCATTTTAGTATGAGCTGTGGACTAAAGGGGGGCAGAGGCACACTCGACATGACTAGGGCAGATTTGGGGCTTAAGTTCTACCCATTGGAGGGAGAACTCTGCTAGTTCCTCAAAGGAGATTCTAGATGGTTCCATGACATCATTAGAGGGCCAGGCTCAGAAACAAAACTCCATGCAAAAATATATAGCAGGGAAAAAGCCAAGGACAATTTCAGGATCGTGTTTCTGTATAGTGGAATGGTGTGAATATCTGTGTGAATTTGTAATAGGGTAAATATGGGCATGAATCATCAGATTTAAAATTCTGCTTCTGCATTGTGCAAAAGGCTTGGCTTTGTTCCTTTGTAAATCAGATGATAAGTTCCTGGAGAGCAGTGAGAGCTTTATACTCACAACAGTTTCCGTGAACCTGGAAGCCAGAGCGACCCCGTGGAAAAGTAGGTCACATCATGTCTCCTTCCTGCTCAAACCTGCAGTGGCTCCCATTTCTCCCAGGTCTTGACACTGGCCCACCATAGCCTTTATGATCTGGTCCCATTACCCCTCTGAGCCCTTCTTTCTACTCCCTCCTCTCTATCTACACTGTGCTCTTCGGTGACCCTGGAACACCAGGCATGTTCCTGTCTCAGTGCCTTTGTCCAAGCTGCCCCTTCTCCTGAAATGCTCCCCCCAGGTACTGCTTGGCCAACTTCCTCACCTCCTTCGGGTCTTCCCTAGAATGTCAGCTCTTAGGGAAGCCTTCCCCGAGGACTCTCGTAGTGCTGATTAAATGCCTGCCCTCTCCAGCTTGCTTGACTGCCTTTACCATGCTCTATTTTCCTCCATTGCTGTTATTGTTATTTGTTTTCTTATGTATTATCTGCCTAGCCTCTAGAATGTCTGCTCCACATAAGCAGGATGTTTGTCTGTTTTGTTCACTGATCTATCCCTAGTGCCTAAAAGAGTGTGAGGCACATAGTAGATGCTCAGTGAAAAGTGTTACGTGAACTAAAGTGGAATCTTATAATTTTGTCCCTGTGCCCCCTCCCATGGTTGCCAGATTGACCTTCATAGGCACATGTCATGATAACACTCTGGGCCTCAGGGACTTTCAGTAGCCAGTCACCCTTGTTTTAGTTACAACATCATTACCCTCATAATTTGGCTCCAAGCCATCTTCACAGCTGCATGGCTCACCCCCCCCCCCCCACATGAGCCCCAAGCTGTGGTCAGAGCATGGCTTGAAATGTAAATGTTCCTCATTCCTCGACTTTCCCTCTCCTCTGTCCTTGTCAGGGCACACTGTCTTCTGAGGAACGTCTTCTCTCCCCCTCTCCCTGATGGAATCCTGCAGTCCTCCTAGGACAGGTCAAGTGCCACCCGTCTTGGCAGTCCTCCCAGCCCCTTCCTTGGATCCCTCCCTCTCTCATCCTCATCGAGTTAGGGTGACACTTTTCAGAGCTCCCCTACTGGTCCAGACGCCACAGGTTACTATCTCTGTAACTCCTCAAGTCCATGGCTGGGATCTTTGTACTTTAGAAGGTGCACAGCAAAAATGCAATATGAATAAATGAGTAAGGAGAGAAAACCTTTTCTCTTCAGAGGCACTGGTTATAATTTGGGACCCAAACTTGGTAGACTGGGAAGATTAGATTTCACACGTACTTGAAGTGCAGATTGCACACCCCAGCAGTCGAATGAGTCCTAAACTATTCAAACCACCTGGCGAGTCACACTTCCAGTTGCCCTGGGGTCGGTGGGCTTCGAAATGAGATCAGAAGAGCGGGCTCCCTCCCTGTGTGAGGCAGTTAGCCTCACAGGGAGGAAGGATAGCTCCACGGGCACAGGCTTCCTCTGTTGCCCCAGACACTTCACAAGAGCCTGCTGGGGCTGCAGGGGCTCATCCCAATGATGACAGAACAGCAAAATGGCCTGTTCCTCATGAGAATGAGTTAGAGGCACTTTTACACAGAGGGATGCTCATTTAGGGAGAAAGCTAGAGTAAGGTTTAGCAGCAAACAGAAATATGTTAGTGGAGCAGTAACTTAATCATAAAGGGATGTGAGGTTAGGAAAAAAATCTTTTGACCGCATGAAGTCATGTTACTACTATATAGCCCTGACTGAGGAATTCTGGGAAACACACTGACTAACCCTATGCGAGGTGGGATTGTAAGGAACTGGGACCGTGGTTTCAACGAACATAACAGAACTCATATTCCCAGGTGTGAAGTTTACCATTTAAAATCGAAACGCCTTGGATATAGTCATCTTAGGAATTTAGGCCTCAGCTCAAAAGATCTTGGGGATTTGCCTTTAAAATCACTCACTGATTTCAGTGGTGGGTGAGCACAATGCTCTGAGCCATGGTGACATCACTGGAATAAAGACATGGTTGTCTGTGTGGACGACGACAGAGACAGCATTCAGTTTGTTACCAGTGAGTGCTGGCGTGATTTTTAAGGAAGCAGCCTCATTACTCTGCAGTCTCAGGTGTTTGGCTTAGCTATGCTCCCCACACTCCACTGATGACAAACACTCCACAGGAAGATTCTGCCCTCATAGACCCTACACACTTTTTACGGGGTCACGGTGGCGGAGCAGATTTTCCAAAGTTGGCTGCAACAGTTTCCACCCCAAATGCTCTTCTGCACGGTGGCCTTGCCCTTCCTCCCTCAGGAGGCAGAATCAAATCCTCTCCCCTCGACTCTGGGCTGGCTTTAGTGACTTGCTCAATCAAAGCTATACTCTGGGACTTCTGCAGCGAGGTCATGGGCATTCTCAGAGTTCCTGCGTGGATCTCTTGGAAAACTCTCCCTTGAGATGCTGCCTCTCAGAGCCCAGCCTCCATATCATGAGAAAGCCAGGTCTTATGGTCATGTGTGGGTGCTCAGGTCTTCAGCCCCAGCTGGGTTCCCACAAACAGCCAGCATCAGCTGCTAGTCACACTACTGTGCCATTTTGGACATCCAGTCCAGCTGAACCTTCAGATGACAACAGCCCCAGCTGACACCAGGCTTCACATGAGAAAAATCCAAGAGAGAACTAACAGGCTGAGCCCAGCCAATCCCCAGAGCTTTGAGGGATTAATAAATTATCTCAAGGTACTAAATTATGTGGGGGTTTGTTACACAGCAATATATAACTAAAATGGTATCTGAGATTTAAAACAATTTAAAAGCTTTCTTTTTCTTTCTTTTTACCGAGCAAATTCTATGCCAAATGCCGTCCGGGTCTCTGTTCCTCCTCTCTGCTCAATGTGGCTGGCGGCTTCCACCACGTCTCTTACAGACCTGTAGTCATTGAGGTGAAACTCATGTACCGCGTCTTCTCCATACTGAACAACTCCAACCTTCAAGAGAGAGGAGAAGGCATTGGAACATCTTGACCCCCGAATCTTAGACATTTGGTGGTGAGGTTCCCTGGAGTCATCTTTCTGTCTGTGACTGTTCAAGAGTAAGGAGTGCTAGGACCTTCCCAAACTGAGGGGAGGCTGGTTCGGAAAAGTGTGGGACTAAACAGATGGCTTGGTGAGACAGTGGGAGGTGCATATTGCAAGAGGAGACTGTGGTGTAAAGAAAAGTCCAACAGGTTAAGTTTCTTGCTTAAAAAGACGAAAGTTGAGCATAGAACTGGAACCTCAAATATTAGGAGTAGCATAGGTGGAGGCCATGGCACTGTTCACCCAACTCTGCAACTAATGTTCCTTAAAACTTGGAAGAGGAAAGGTCCTTTTATCCCTAAGGTTGATAAAATATTGACAATATTAGTAACTTCAAAATAAAAAGCCTTAAAGAGCTACAGTAGAATTAGATTATAAAATGTTACTGTTGGGTGGGCCCAGAGTTTATTCCATACAAGTACATTTCTGATGCTGGACTTTCACCCATGATACAGGATGATCTTCCAGTGCTGGGGAACTCATTACTTCATAAGAAAGCCCACTCCCTTTTTAACAGCTCTAATCATTACAAAATGATTTTTTTACATGGATCTGAAATATGCCACCTTGGACCTTCTATCCATTAGTCTTCGTTTGGCCTGCAGAAACAATATGAACTAAATCAACTCACTGCCAAAACAATACAGACTAAATCTCCTCCCTTTAGCCAGGCAGTGTTTCAGTGTGTGCTGGTAGCGATGGCCTCCTTCCCAGCCTTTTCTCTAAGATCAATGTGTCTAACTTTCCCCTGTGCCTCGCTCAGCAAGGTCTGCGTGCTACTCAACATTTGCCACCTTCCTTCTCACTCTGTAGTGGGTCAAACTCTTTCCTAATAGGTGGTGACTATCTCAGTGTTTGACCTTAGAAGTGAAGTCTCCCCTAAACTCTCCCTTGACGAGCCCAGCAGAGAAGGGGGTCCTGGGCTGCAGGGCCCTGGTGCTGGCCCTTTCACTTGCACTTTTTTGGCTCATACACAGACTCTCTCCTTGCACCCCAAGGCAGCATCTACCCTGTTCAGAGGAGGAGAGTCCCAGAGACACTCACCTGGATCTGCCCAGGGCCGATGTAAAACTTCTTCAGGATGTTGATGAGGAAGTGTTGAACCTCCACCCAGGGGTAGATGCTGTTGGAGCCATCCAGGACAATGACGATGTCCATGTAAGTCTGGCACCCTGGGAAGTTGGGGACAAGGTCACAGCTACCCAAGGAGCCAGGGTCTGCCAGTTTCTGATTCTCCAGATGATTGTCCAAAAGACAATAGAAGGAGGGCCTTGTTACACGTGCATAATTCCCTGGGCTGGGGAGCCGTCCTTGGGCAGGACATTGATTTGGGCAATGCGAATGGCAAGCCCAGAATTCCTGGCTCTGCTCCACTGCTCAGTGCCGGCTATTTGAACAAAGCTTAATTACACCCTCCTGCCTCTGCTCCTCAGGGACTCTGCTCATCGGGGACTGACCACCGTCCCAGGGTCAATGTTTCTGAGGCAGCCAACACTGCCCAAAGCAGCACCTGGTCATCATTTGCTTTGCTGTAACATGCAGGCTGGCATTTATCACTTTCAGCCTGAATTAATGGATTTCACTTTTTTAGGAGGGTGGTATGGTGTAATGGTTAGGAATGTGGAAAAGGTTTGACTCCTGGTTTTGACTTTGGCAAGTCACTTAACATCTTGGCATCAGTTTTCTCTTCTGTAAAATAAGCATAATGATAGCAGAGGATTCTCTGAGGAATTAACCAGATGCTACTTCTAAAGGGCTGGGCACCAAGTAAGTGCTCAGAAATCTTAGCTGATAATTATTTTTCTTGAAAAGCAAACCACTTGGCTAATGTGGGAATGATATCATGGGTCAAGCTGTCATGCCTGTATCTCTACTCTGAGTGTAAAGTGTTCTCTACATTTTTGTAATATTAATGCCAAATTAAAACAAATTATAAAAACCAACAAAAAATCTAATGAAACATAGATCATGTGAATAAATGTAAAAACTTCTTTTAAAATCTAAGCAATTTATTTCTGTTTGTGAATGGTTGGGATTACTTTGAAATAAGACATGATATGACACAATATGTTCCAATATATACTATACTATGTCATATCATATTGAAATATTGGGCATCTGCTTATTTCTAATGGAGAATTTTCACAGTTATAAAATCTACTTTACAGCAATACATATGGCAGGAGGCTTTTGTGTGTGAACATTTCAGCAACTCCTGTATCGTGAAGACCCAGTGTGTTGAAGCCAGTGATCCCCAGAGAGAGGAAGGTGGTGGCTTTGAGCCCAAGAGCACATTGCAGGCTCTGTGTCTGGAGGGCACTTTAGAAGCATTTGTGTGATTTGAATGCTCAGAGTCACCTCTGTTTTAGGAGAAGTTTTGAGACATTTTTGTCCCATCGGCACACTGTGTATAGCATGTAATGCTCTGACATTTCCGACTGACAGCACCTGGTAGCTTTGTCCTTTTGCAGTTTGGTTCAGCTCAACATACGTACTGAGCACCCGCCATGTGCAGGGCCCCATGTGACGGGCGGCCACAGGGGTGGTGGAGACAGAAACTCCTTCATTAGGAGGGGTTTCGAATCTAGGGGTAGGGACCAGGTTTCTTTGATTTCTAAGCAAGTTTTTATTATTAAAATGTCTTTATTACTGCTGATTGTTTTTACAGTTTCAAATTTTCTTTTTAAGAAAAAAATAAATTATGGGAATTATGATAAGTGAAATGAGTCAGACAGAGAAAGACAAATACTGTATGATTTCACTTATATGTGGAATCTAAAAAACAAAATAAATGAACAAACAAAACAGAAACAAACTCATAGATGCAGAGAACAAACAAATTGGGGGTTGGGGGCTAGGCAAAAGGTGAAAGGATTAAGAAACTGGCAGTTACAAAGTGCAGCATAGAGTCAGTAATATCGTAATAACTATATGATCTCAGGGAGGTACCAGACTTATCCAGGGGGTCACTTTGTAAGTTAAATAAATGTCTAACCACTATGCTGTATGCTTGAAACCAATATAATATTGAATATCAACTGTAATTGAAAAAAAAAATTTAAATTAAAAATAAAATTAGATATCTTGGGAAGAATCTTGCTTTAGGTCTGTGGTTCCTAAACATGACTGACCACTCCACGGAAACAAACACACGAGCACACACCCTGCAGCTGGCTAATCAGACCTGCTGAGTGAGAACCACCCTGGGATCTGTATCTGATAAGCTCCCCAGGCTCTGCAGCTGGTCATCTGGGTGGGAGGCCTCCACCACAGGAGGTTCTGGAGGCTGAGACTGTCATACCTTGCTGAGAGGAAATAGCAGCCCCGTGGGAGGGGGAGGTGACAGTCCCTGCACACACCTCCGGCCCCCTCCAGAGCCCCAGCACTGCCTTTCCCTCTCCCATTTTGTGAGAATAGAATCAATGTCTCCTCATTGCTCTAAGACAACCCCTTTCTAGCCCCAATTGGAGCGACGCTTCCTTGTCTCTTCTGCAAGCATCATCTTTCCATCACTGACTGGGCCCTGTTGTTTGGAGGGAGGCTGCAGCCAGCCAGAGGCACTAATCCCCTCACCCTCAATAAAACAGGGAGCAGCTGCTTGGCCAATGGTATTTAGCCCAGAGGAAATAGTGAGGCTTGGAGCCAAGTAGTCCGGGCTTGCAGGAGGCAGTCTGAGCATTATTTCCCAGATTTTCTTGGTGGATAGGGAGTGCATGTGAGGTTCCATGTTCCATGAGTCTCTGGGAAAATAGGGCAGAGCTTCCTGAGGTCGAGGGACACTGGTTCAATGGGACTATTACCAGGGATATTTCTGTTCTCCTTGGTTTTCCACCTACAGGGCAACTGAACTGTATAACATTAAAGGGCACCATTCACATTGTAGTCTAAATGAACAATGTCCCCAGGATTGTGCAGCACATAGCTTGCCTGCTGTACATGCGGCCCAGCAACTTTTTCCTCACTCAGGCTGGGTTTGCAGTGGGCTTTTCTGGCTACCAGGATTGCCTTTAGAACCTTAGCTCATTTGCCCTCCATCTTTAATCTGTGGGGGAGGGTGGGCCAAGATCATGACCCCACAGAGGCCCAGGGAAGTCAAGTGAGTTGTCCTGGTCATCCACAGAGCCAGAGCAGAGTCCCAGTGCTGCTTGTAGATGCAGAATAGCAGTGACCAGAGCCCCGAGCCTCCCATGGACTGTTGGCTGCTCAGCCTGAGTCTGCATATTTGAAGCCACTTACTTTGGAGAGCTGGGGCCACAGTCTTGGAGAATCTGAAGTTGGAGTTGACTCGCGAGCACATCCCTGTGGAGTAGTAGGAGCTCCCACACTCGTGAGACCAGAGGGGGCTGCAGGCCTGGAAACATAGCATAGACCCCAAGTCAGTGGGGGTCTCAGGGTGGGTCCAGGCCTGGCAGCCTTCGGCCTAGTCCCAACCTCCATGACCCAAGGCCGACATCTCCTATCTGAGTGTTGGTGTCCCCAGGCTTTAGAGGGTCTTCTTTGAGTCCACCTAAACTCTCTTGCTGCCAGTTTCCTTGGTTTCAGGTGTAATGGAGGAAAACTAACTCTTTATCTATTCACAAAGGTCTCATTCTCCATCCCACCATCTATGGTTGTTTCTCTTCACCCTACCTGCCCACCCACCTGCCACACAGACTGGGGAAGCCCTTTCACCCATGGGAATGGAGGTGACCTGTTCAGACAGGTCACCTCCATTCCCTAAAGGTCCTTCCTGGGCAAAATTCTAGGACTTCATCCTGCCGACATGTCCATGGCTCTTACTAGGGGTAGAAAAAAGAATGTCTCTACTCCTTCTCTGAAATTTGCTACCAAAAACATTGATATCAAACCCTCATTTAAAGACTGAGAAATGAGTTACTCTCAGTGTCTCATTAAAAATGAAAGCCCAGCTCCACGTCTCGATTTTTCTTCTGCTGCTGGGAAACGCAGGACTAAATTTTGTGCTGTAAATTCCCTTTGGTTTGGAGGAATAATTATTCCACTTCCAATCCCTCTATTTAATTAGCTTTCTATTTTTACTCAGGTTTTAAAGGTTTGGTTTTATTGGTATCCTTTGTTGAAACTGCTGTAAATTATTTTTGGAAGTGGGGGAGAATAAAGAATGGGAGGGCGAATGATGGGTGACGAATGGCTAGCTGGATGAATGGATGGATGGATGATGGAAGATGCATGGTCGATGACGGATGATGAACGAAGGACGATGGATGGCTGGACAGATGGATGGGCGAATAGGTGGATAGAAAGATGATGGATGGGTGGATGGATAGCTGATGGATGGATGTAGGAAGGCTAGATGGAAGGATGGGTGATTAGGTGGGAGGAGGAGGGGGTGAATACATATACAGATGGATGAGTGGGTGAGTGAGTGAATGGATGGCTGGATAGATAAATGGAGAGATGGATGATTGGTTGGGGGATGGACTGATGAATGGATGGATGAGTGGACGAGCTAATGAGCTAACAAAAGTTGCTATTTATATGCCAGGGACTTAACCTACCCACAGAGACCCCAGAGGGTATGTCACATCATCCTCGGGCCTTCATCCCACCTTGTGAAGTAGGTGAAATCAAGTGAGTAGGAACATGATGAAGAGCCTCAGAGAGAAGAGGGAGTAGCAACAAAGCCCCTGAAAAGTATGTGTGGGGACAGAGCCCGGGTTCCTGCTGCCCTTGGGTGGAGATGATGAAGGGCTGTGGGCCCACCACACAATGAGCACCTCGGGACTTCTGCCAGCAGACTCACTGTGCTCTCAAGTCCCTGAGCATCCCAGACCTCTCACTGCTCTAGTGTCTGTGCTCCACACCCCAGGGGTCTCTTCTGTCAACAGAAATGCACTGACAGACAAGAACAAAGAGTGACACAAGCCCTCCCATCTTAACATGAGCGGTATATTTTATTGGGTTTTCTGGGGTAATTTTTTTCTGGAATCTTCTCTCATAGCTGTTTCTAGGAGTAAGTCCCAGAAGGATCCTGTTTTGAATCCGCAGCTTCACCCAAGATCATGGTGGTTCACTGGACCCAGGTGGCAAGGAGCAGGCAGCTCCCTCCATCGCGCCACATGCACGTGCCTGCTGCATGCAAAGCCTGCGTGCGCTCACGGGGGCAGGCTGCGGACCCTCCACGCATTTCTGTCCTTACCGTTTCAACATCGTGTTGACGTCATCCATTTGTTTACTGCTCATCCCTGAACCAGGATGTAAGCTGCAGGGGCAGGGGCTCCGCTGACTGCTGAATCCCCAGTGCCTGGCACTGGGCTCAGTATATTATGAGTGCTCAAAATAACTGTAGTTAAAATGAATAAATGTCTCTCTCACCTCAGCTCAAGTACCCTCTCCTCTTTCGTCATTGTTAAGGTGTCTATTCTTTAAAAAACGAAACAGAAACCTCCTCTGGGAAGTCTTCCCTCTAGTCCTGTGTAGTTCGGGTGGCCCATGGCTCTGTAGCCCTTCCCCTGGTTGTAGTAAAGCTGTGCTCACTCATTTTTGACTTCTCTTCAAAGTTTTTTAGGGCGTGTGGTATGTCCTATTTCTCTGATCAAACCCAGAGCAGAGATTCGGCCTGTGCCTTGGACATTTGGCTCCCCAAAGGAAAGGAGAGGCCCCCATCGGACTGCTGGCCTTTATTCCTGTTCCTTTTCAGGATTTCTGTCCCCCACCCTCAGGATATGTGCATAAAAGGGCTCAATCCTTTTTCTTGCCTAGACTCTCCCACCCCCCAACAGACACTGAAATTTAGGGCACAGCAGCCAGAGTGGCACAGGCAGAAAGCTAGCAGAGGAGCTGCTCTCTGGAGCGTGCGGGCAGGCAGCTCTGGGCAGGCAGAGTGTGTGTGAGGCCTCTCCTGGTCCCGAGAGGAGGGTCCATGGGGCAGGAGGGCTGGCGCTTGGAGAGAGGGTGGGGTGGGTGGCTCTTACCAAGAAGCTGTTGTCCTTGGGGTTGGTGGACAGGCTCAGGCCCAGGCGCATGTTGTCCTTCCGCTCAGACACGTTGGAGAGGGTGACCCTTCCTGGGGGGGAAGGGAGAAGCTCAGCCTGAAGCCCCCCTGCCCACCTTCCACCCAGAGTTTGCTGCTGCCACTGGCCACCAGAGATGGCTGTGACAGGATTGGTGTCACTTGAGTCCTCCCCAATTCTCCCTGCACATTGGTGCAGACCTTCACGGTGTACTGAGGCCTTGGCCAGGCATGGTCTTATTATTTCCTCTGAAAACTCCCTGTGAGATGAGGAAAATGAGTCTCAGAGAGGCCAAGCAACCTGCCCAAAGTCACATAGGAAGCACATGGCAGAGCCTTCCGTTTCCTATTCCAGAGCTTTTCCTCCTCCAGCTCTCTGATAGACCCCAACATTCCCCTTGTGTCCCACCTGACACACCCCGGGCACCATACCTGGGCTGGCTTTCTCTGGGCAGTGTCTCCTCCCCATGTTTCTTTAAGCCAACCTGCCACCGAAACTTACCCATCCCCTGCCCTGCTCTCTCGGGGCCTGGTTCTCTGCTCCCCTGAAAAACTGATGATGATAACTGACTCTGTCTCACGGGTAGCAAATAGCCAACTAACAAGCGCCTTGTAGAGGTACAAGGTCTTGTCAAGAATGCCAAAGAGAAGGATTATCAGCCAACTGGATGCAGGGAGAGGGTGGTGGCAGATTAGAATTACTAAATAAATTATATCAGTTAAGGTTTTATGAGGATCATTCTGTAGGAAGGAAGTGAGCTAGAATTCCTCAGACACATGTTGACATGTAAGTATATGTGTGTGTATGTGAGCCTATGCATGTGCATGCATGACTGCCTACACGTGTTCATGCACACATAGGTATGGGCACATGGAGGGAGAGTTTCGGGGAAGCAGGTCGGGCATTTTGTTGAGCTCAGAACTAGTCGACCCTAATCTGCTGGGAGGTGGATCTAGTGTCTCCTTCCCCAGGGGGAGGGAGTGATCTCTAGAGGCCTCAGGAGCATGGTTTGCATTTAGCATCATTGGCACTGAAAGTAGGAAGAGCTGGCCAGTTCTGCGCACAGGCCAGCAGGGCCTGGGGTGGGCATTAGCAGAGATGAGCAGAGGCCAGAGCCACAGCCGCCTGACTGTGTTTGCTGCTGCTCCCCTTTGGGTTCCCTCAGTTTGTAGTCAGGCTCCTTTTGAAATCCAGCCCCTCTTGGTTGTGCTGTGGCTGGGAATGTTTTCTGTTTTGTCTATCCAAAAAAACCAGAGAGAAAGTAATAGTAATGACCCTGTGTTGTTTTTTTAGATCATCTCATATCATTTACAAAGTACCATCCACACGTGCCCTTCCAGGACCCCCTCTTGGTCCTGGGAGGTCCAGAAGTCACTATTTCCACTTTATAGTTGAGAAAAATTAAGGTGCGTAAAGGGTTGGTGACTCCTACAAAGGCAATCGCTGGTAAACGATAGAGCCGGGACTTGAACCCACAATATCCAAGGTTACATCCTGACGTTCCCATGTGATGGCAGGGCTGTGGTGACATTGGATGGTAGTGAGAAGTCTGGAGAGGAAGTTCCAAGCCCCAGCTGGGCAACATCCACCCCTCAGCAGTTTGAAGAATTCTGTCCTCTGTTTATTTAAGGGGCACCTCCCTCCCCTCACCCTGCCCCCTCCTCCTCTCCCTTGTCTCAATAACTGAAGTTCTTAGTGAAACTGTGCCTGCCCGGGAGCAATGGGCATGGTAGGGAAGACCCTTGTGTTGCTGTAAGAAAGACTCAAGGCTCAAGCCCTGCTTCTGCTGCTTCTGCTGCTTGTGGATTTGGGGCAGTCACTAACCTCTGCTCTGTGACCAGAAGAGACCAACGCCTTTTTCAGTAGGTCTCTGTGAGGGTCTGGGGACATAAGCCTCTCCTTATACAGGGCCTGCCTTCCAGAATCATAGCTCCTCATGAAAACTCTTAACTTCATCCAGGTGTTGGGAAGAAAGCACCAGCTGCCTAGTCTTTCACACTGAGGTGTGAATGACTGACATCCAGTTAGCGTTCCCTGGAGAGAGAGGAAAGAACATTCCTGGCTTGGCAGGGCTCAGACCTGGGAAGGCCATGGGAAAACCCAGGACTCAGGTTTCCCTGCCTTGCATTTTCCACTGTGGGGATGAACCGACAGATGGTCTCCCTGCTGTGCATGTTCTCTTCAGTGGTGGGGAAAGGACACTCCTGAGACGAAGGGCTTCATGACAGTACTTTTCCTCTGCCCTGACTCACTTTGCTGCCCAGCTTATGTCCCAGTTCAGGAATGTTTTCCAGGGTCTAATGGCTTCTCACTGCCAGCAGGAACTCCTCCCTTGCAGGGAAATTGGGTCCACATTGGAAACCAGAGCAACAGAAGAAATTAAATGATCAGTTCATGCATGTGTCCCCACCTGGACCAGGAGCTTCTCTTGGTGGCCCAGGCCCTGAGCCCAGTGCCCATACCTTTCATAAGCCCTCTTGCTCCCTCTGCCCCAGCCATATAGCCATTTTTTCTGTTTCCAACAGAGCAGACATCCCACCTCAGGGCCTTTGCATGTGCTCTTCCTTTTCCTGGAATGCTCTGGCTCTACCTGACTCCTTTTCACCATCAGACTTTGCTCAAATGTTACCTGCTCAGAGAGGCCTTCCTGGCCACCTTGCCAAGGTAGGACCCCTGCCCACCTCCTCCTCACTTAGCCTCTCTTGTCGCACCCTGGTTTATCACACAGCATTTATCTCTAGCTGAACTGATCCTTCTTCTTAGTTTGTCTACTCATTTATTGTCTCCTTCCAGTGGGGCCCTTGGTGTCTTGTTCTCTGCTGTATCCTTAGTAACTAGCATCATGCTTAGCACATCATAGATGCTCATTAAAGTTTGGGAGACCTATTAGACTGGAATGGATCTTAGGATTATCAAGCCTACCCTCCTCATTTTGCACACAAGCAAATAGAGGCTCAGAGAGAGGATACGAGCTCCCCATGAACACACAGTGAAGAAACTGCACAGCTGGAAAAAGAGACCCAGCTTGGCCTGTTTTGGGAGCTGCACTCTCAGAGTGGTAATGACCAGGATCCATAAGCCACCAGCCAGGCCCCCACCTCCCTTAGACTGTTCCCTCCTGAAGTCTGGGCCTCAGCTGTACTGGGGTTTGAACTTCCCACCCGTTGTGCTGACGCAGATATGAACAGCAGGAGCGTCCAGCACCCCATGATGGGAGAGCGGGCTGCCACTGAGATCTGAGTTCTTTGGGCTTTCTCTTTGATGCAGGCCTTTTCATCCATCTACTTATGTCCTGGAGCTCTGCCATCTTCCCCACCTCCCCAGAGAGCCCCACCCCACTGCTCTAGGGTAGAGGCTCCCCTTCTGGAAGAGGGGGAGGCTGAGGGTCCTGGCCCTGGGGCAGCCAGTCCTCTAGGGCAAGGTCTGAAATTCTCAGCCCAAACGGAACTTTTACTCTCTCCTGTAAGCAAGTGGTGGCCTGGCCACTGTCTGACCTTTAGGACAAAATGGAAGTGCTTTAGAGGACTGGTGTGTGGACTTTAGTGAATGCACTCGTGTGGGCACACACGGACACACACGCAGAGTTTATCAGGGATTGGAAGGCTTTGAGGCTGCTCACAGCATTTCCCTGTGGCTGACAGCTCTTCAGTGAGGAACAAAGCCTGCATTTCAGAAGCTGGTGTTACGCAGTGGCTGTCGGCTGCCTGGATTGAAATCCAAGCCTTGCTGCTTGTTAGCTGGGCGACCCCTGGCAGGTCCCCTCACTCCACATATAATCATTTCCTCCTTTGTTTAATGATTAAATTTCATAGAAATTCTTGTGGGGATTAAATGAGTCACAACACCTAAAAGTGCTGAAACCAGTGCCTGACTCAGAGTGAACATTATATATGATGTATGAGTGTTAGCTGCTGTTGTTAGTGCTCCGGGCAGTGGATGAATCAGAAAGAGCAATGCCCTGGGGCACTGGAAGCCAGGGTTTGATTTTTGGCTAGCCCCTAACAAGCTGTGTGACAGTGGAAAGTTGCTTCTTCTCTCTGGCCTCAGCATCCTCATCTATAAAAT
The DNA here is from genome assembly GCF_054644295.1 of Miniopterus natalensis. Lineage (NCBI taxonomy): Eukaryota > Metazoa > Chordata > Mammalia > Chiroptera > Miniopteridae > Miniopterus > Miniopterus natalensis. Next base: position 38,818,478 of record NC_142081.1, on the reverse strand, counting down.
GGGGCAGTGATACCAGCCAGTCACCTCTGGGGCAGCTGGGAGGAGCCAGTGTGACTCTGTTTTAGAGCCTGCCCCACCCTAGACAATGGTTGGCCTCCTTGTGGTGAGACCAGAGGTCCAACTTACCCAGGTTGAGCTTTGTGCAGTTCCCATGGGTAACTGGACACTTGTACACGTCTCCAGTCTTCTGGTGGCCATTGGTTTCCAACGGAGCGCCCACGACGAGCCTAGAAAGGAAGAGAAGGCAAGTGAAGATGCTGGGAGATGCTCCTTCCTGGTAGAGGCTGGAACCTGGAGGGCAACGATGAGGTGAAGGTGGGGTGGGGGGATCTTGGAGGAGCTGCCACATGCCAACCTTCAGATTCAGATCTTTGTCTCTGTGCGGGAGGGATGGTGGGCTTTCAGCGTAAAGTCATGGCACCTGTGGCCTACTCCAGGCCCTTGCCAGGATGTGGAGATACAGAGATGAAGATCACATGGGCACAGCAACAAATGGGATGGAGGCTCCCTGGGAGAAGAGAGCAGGGCAGACATTATGGAGGAGGTGATGCTTGAGCTGGGTCTTAACAGTTGAATATGAGTTTGTCAATGGTAGGAGAGTGGTAATGGCCATTCTGGCAGAGGAATGATTTTGGAGCCATAGAGTTTTTGCCATCTGTCACTACCTGCAGGGGTCTCATTCCTCACCTTATATGACAGTCTTTGAGCTAGTGACTCACATGTGGGGCATGTTTCTCAATGGTCATGGCTGTCCCCTGAGCCACTAAGTCTTTGCACAGGGTGGGCCAGGCAGCCAGCCACCTGGGGCTTCTACCTTGAGCCTATGCTTTTGTGAGCTTATTTGGAAAAAGGGTCTTTGCGGTTATAATTAAGGGTCTCAAGATGAGGTCATCCTGGATTACCCAGGTGGGCCCTTGTAAGGGAACTCACTTTAGAGATTTAATATGGTTCCAGCAATAAAGGTGTCTGGGAAATGTTGAACTCTCTGTGTTCAACCTTCTGTGACTGTTTAACTCTCTGTAGCCTCAGGCTTGGTCGACTACCCAGAAAGCCAGAATGCTGCCCAAAGATAAAGTCAGGCCCCAGGAAGGAGGTTAATGAATGTATAGAGTGTGGATAACTGCCTGATGTTATCTGCTAACAGAAATGCATTGTTCTTTCTGGTGGTCTAAGTAACTACCCACCATATGCTTTTACTATTAACACCCTATAAAAGAGAGACCCTGTCCTGGGAGGGGAGTGGATAATTCCTGGCTGGTCACCACTGGGAGCGCAGTTGCTTTGCCTGGGTATGTAAGTTCCTCCTTTTAAAACTCTTATGAATTTGAATAAGGCTCCATGTCAGTTTTGCGGAACCAATCCTGAATTTAGACTTTTGGGGCTTTCCCCCAACAGCCCTAAATCCAATAAGTGTCTTTATAAGAGACTCACAAAGGAGAGACCAAGAAGAGAAAGCCATGAGAAGACAGAAGCAGAGCTAAGAATGACGCTGCCACAAGCCAAAGAATGTCTGGGGCTGCCGGAAGCTGGAAGACGCAAAGGATTCTCTTCTAGAACCTTTTGAGGAAGCACAGCCCTGCCAGCACCTTGTTTTGAACGCCTGGCCTCCAGAACTGTGAGAAAATAGAGTTCTGTTTTTGTAAGCCATCTACGTTGTGCTAATTTGTTATGCACCCACTGGAAATTAATACACTTGCTTACATGCTTCTAGAAAATATGAGTGGCCACTCCTTCCTGACAGGGCTAAACCTGGTAGTACCACTTCCCTTGAGGCAAGAGAGAATCCCACCTGAGCCTGGATGGCCCCCAGGCCCTCTCCTTAAGGCTCCCCAACGCCCCCTCTATGCCTCACCTCCGGCTGGAAAGCCGGTGCTGATATAAAGTGAAACCTGAAAGCAGTCAGGGTTTCCCTTCAGTGACCACCTGCCTACTGTGTCAGTGCCACCTGCCTCTGGCACATCTGTATCCTTCTAGGCTTTGGGTGCCAGTCCAGCTCTCAGCCAGCAACTGCCTCCTCTGCTCAGGCCCTAGTGCTAATAGTGCCTGAAGAATGGACCCCTCCCAGGACAGCTGCGCTGGAATTGCAGGAGGTGCCCCAGCTCCCACAGCCTGAGAGGTCTCCAAGACCCTGCGGGACAGAGTAGATGACGATGGAGGTTGGGGCACAGGTACAGTGAGACACTGGGAGCAAGACGATCTTTCTGGAGCCCTGCCCTCCCAGCAGCTTCCCACCCCTGGCAACGTGGCCCAAAGAAGAAGAAATCACTTATTTTCTGACTTAAGAGGGTTGAGAGGGGACAGGCCTGGAGGTTCGGGCTCCACAGGACTTTGGTAGCTTCTTTTGGTGAAACTCCCTGGCCCCGGTTCCCGTTCCCACACTCTCTGTGCTGTCCAGAAAGAAAGCGAGGTCTGACGTGGGAGTTAATAGAGCTCTGTTAGAAATTAAGAGTCTATGAAATAAGAGCTGAGGTTTCTCCCCTGGAGACCAGATAATGACAGATTCTAAATATATCCCTTATTAAGCATGCCCATTTTTGACTGGCAGGAATTAATTGGACTCATAAAATCTGTTTGTCTAGACGATGTGATTTTTGGCTACTTAATTCTGCAAGGGATTGTGTGGTCAAATTTATTCTTTTTTTTTTTTTTCTTTCAGTCAGAGAGAGAAAGAGAGACAGAGAAAGACACAGAGAGAGATATGTCAGTGTGAGAGGCTTAGGTGCCAAGCTTGCTTTTCTGGCTGCTCTGTTGTTCAAGGTCAACCTGATATGTAACCAAGTCTTGCAGAAGAATGTTCCCTCCAGGACACCCTGTCTGATGGGAGCGCTTTCTGGAAAGAGAGCCTTTGAGAACAGCTTGCAGGGTGCCTCTGGGAGGATCAGGCACAATAGGTTGTAGGTAAGAAAACCATAGCCATCTTCTAGAAAAGCTACCTCATGTGTCTTCTAGAAAACACCCAGTAGGCTGACCAGGTAGACTCCTAACAATTCGTGCCATTTTACAGATCAGGACTCTGAGGACCCATGGCCTGCTTGGAGGAGTCCACAACACAAGGTGAGATCTTTGGGCTGAGAATCCAGGGGCTGATTCTTCATCCGGATTCGGTCACCTGCTTGCCGTGTGGCTTTGAGAAGTTATTAAACTTTCCAGACCTTGGTTTTCTTGGCTGTGAAATGGGGTTATCAAATGCCTGCCTCTCAGGGGCACTGTGGGAAGTCACAGATGTAAAAGACACCATGAAGCAGAAGGGGTTGGATTAAGGTGAGCTATGCACAAAGACTGGTGGCTTAGAAGCCATGGGGCCTGGTAATGGCCAACGTGCGACATTCAGGCAATAAATCCGCCAAGTCTCTGCCTGAATTTGCTGCAAGACTAGGCTCTGTCCTTTTTAAAGAACAAGAGCCGCCCCTTATGTCTCATCTCTCCGTGGTACTACATAAGGTAGCAGAACAGGGCTTACTGTCCCCATATTACAGATGCAGAAACTAAGGCCCTGAGAGGGGAGCTGACCCATGCCCCACAGTTTGTTTGTGGCAGAGAGCTGGGACTCGTCTCCTGGGACAGCGTTCTCTTTGTTGCCTCAAATCTCTTCGCCATGAAGGAAGGGCCTGGGTCAGCCCTCCCGCCATTCTCGAATGCTAACATTACGTGTGCCTGTCAGGCTTGCGGTTTTGAGGATATGATTCAGTCTCGCTGCGAGGGGAGAGCTGCCTAAGCACAGGGAAAATGTTTGCGTCACCACCAAGACCCGCCAAATTGTTCCTGGGGTCTGGCAGCCCCTGCCACCTCTTGCAGCCTCAGCCTTATATAGCCATCTGCAGCTTTGGGGCTGCTGTGCCTCTGAGGGACTGGACACCCTATACCCTCTGGCTTGGGCACCAGCATAGCAGGCAAACCCAAAGGTCGCGGCTAGCATTGGGCCCTTTCCACAGGCTGTGCCCTGACTCACTGGCTGTGGGCTCCCGGCATTCTTCCCATAGAGCTCGGGGATCAGGGCTACTGCGGATGCAGAATTGGTGGCAGGCTTCAGCCACGGCCCTGTAAGACCCCTCCCCGGTGGCTGCCCTCTAAGTAGGGCCTGACCAAGGGAGGAGGCTCACCGTGGAGCTGGCCACCTGAGGAAGACAGGACATGGACCACTGGGCCTGGGTTCCTTGGCTCCCAGCAGGACACAGGCTAAGAGAAGGGCTTTCCGGCTCCCTACCTCACACCCTCTCCAAGGCCCCATGGACACTCATCCTGATTTCTGCTTATCCTAGGCTCCATTCTTCAAGGCAATTTTAGTCTCTGAACCTTTTAAAATGCACACTCCTATAAGAAAAAAAAGATAACATATACCTCCCATGTGTGTAAGTTTTTAGGTTAATTAAACCAGTGTACAACTGTCAATCTGTATATTAAATATCCATAATCCTGTTTTTCAAATAAAATGTAAATCTAAATAGAACTTGAATTATTTTGATTCTATGCCCCAGTATTATGTCCTGCACATCCTCTGGGGTATGCATATCCTACCCTGGAGATCATCTCTTTAAGATCCAGCACAAATTCCCACATGCTCCAAGAAGCCCTCTCTGATTACCCCAGTTTTTTCCACATAAACCAGCATCTAATTTCTGTTGTCTGTTGTGACCAGTGTTTTAGTGTGGCCTTTCCTTGGGGGCCAAGATGTGGGTTTTATCCCTGCCCTGACCAGCCTTTTTGCTCCTCTCTGCAAGACCTGGACCTCACATCCCAGGAAATCCAATTATCACTGTTTATTCTTTTCATTTCAATGATTCACTTTTGATGCAATTAATTTGCATTTGATTTTGGTCAACTTTGATGTGATCAGCTTTGAGGCTGGAAGGGAAGTTAGTATTTGAGGTTCAGACAGCACATGTGACAAGCCTGTGAAGAGACACCAGTCAGTTTCAGAGCTGGACTATTGTGAAAGACAAGAATGTTCAGAAAGCCCAGCTCTGGGGGCATGCAGTGCCCAGCACAGGGAGAGGGCTGCCCTCCCTGGAGCCAGCTAGGCCTGTCCCCCAGGGACCTCTTGTCCCTCTCTCATCCCATTCTCTTCCTCACTTGTTCCTCTCTCCCAGCACCCTTCCTCCACTCAAACCCACTCTAGGCTCTTTGTTCCATTTCTCTCCTGGTTTCATTTTCCTTTCCTGAAATCAGATAGGGGCATCAGGGAGGGGGTTCCACTTGAGGAGCAGAGAACTCAAGGGAACAAAAGAGAGACTATTTCTTTAGTGAGGCTTTTTTTCTCCCTCTTTCCACGGAAAATGTAATCTCCTCCAGCCAGGGTGAGTATGGTAGCTAATGTGTTCAAGATGGGGCTGTGAAGTGCTGAGCACAGCAAACCCGTGCTGGGGGTGAGGGCCCTAGGGTTGCTCTGGCTGGGGGCAAGGTGTGGAGGAAGAGCTCACCTGGGACCTGCCTGAGGGGAGATGAAGGCACCTGCATATCTCCTGGGCTGGTTGGAGGGGCTTGTGGTTCACTGTGGCTCAGATGCCTGGCAGGGCCTAGACTCCAGGAGGCCAGGAAATTGAGGACCCCTCTGTTTGCCAGCACATCCTTTACTCTCTCTACTGCTGTAAAACCCAGAGATGGGAATCCTTTGTGTGTATTTTAAACAAATGCAAATACTGTGATGGTTAATTTTATGTGTCAACTTGATTGGGCCATGGGGTGTCCAGATATTGAGTTAAACATTATTCTGGATGTGTCTGTGAGGATGTTTTTGGATGAGATCAACATTTTAATTGGAAGACTGAGTAAAGCAGATTGCCTTCCCCAACATGGGTGGGCCTTACCCAATCAGTTGAAGGCCTGAATAGACCAAAAAAGCTGACCCTTCTCCAAATAAGAGAATCGTTCCTGACTGACTGCCTTTGAACTGGGACATTGACTTGCTCTTAACCTTTGGACTCAAATGGAAACATCAGCCCTTCTTAGGTCTCCAGCCTGCTGGTCTTCAGATTGCAACTACACCATTGGTTCTCCTGATCTCTGGCTTTCTGACTCGCTCTGCAGATCTTGGGACTTGCCCACCTCCATAATCACGTGAGCCAGCTCCTTATAATAAATCTCTTTGCATACAGATGGTTTCTGACTTCTAATGGTTGGACTTATGATTTTTTGACTTTACGATGATATGAAAACGATACGCAATCAGTAGAAACCATACTTTGGATTTTGATCTTTTCCCAGTCTATTAGTATGTGGTATGATAGATACTCTCTCGTGATGCTGGAGAGTGGCAGTGAGCCCCAGCTCCCAGTCATGCACGTGATCACCAGGGTAAACAAGTGATACTGTATAGAATCACCGGGGAGTTATAAATGCAGGTCCCTGGGCCTCATCTCCAGAAGGTTCTAATTCATCCAATTGGGGACAGGGCCCAGGGAATCTATTTTTAGAAGCTCTCACATATCAGGCAGGATTGGGGGCCTTTGTGTGAAGGATCTGCTGAGGAAGCAGATGTGAGGCCCTCTGGACATGTGAAAAAGCATATGTTCCAGGAATTTTCACCACATCTGGGGATCATGACCATAGCAGCCTCAGTGATGGTCCAGACAAGGTCCAGAATTGGGTTTTAAACAAAAAATTTTTTGTTTCTTTTGGTCACAAGTGAACACATATAGGAAATGCCTACTTTAACTGGTACAAAAAGTACTAACGTATTTTAAAAGTATTGTTTACATTTTTTTTGGATTATAAATGTAATAGGTGCTGGTTGTACAATGTTCGTAGTGGAGACTGTGCAAAGTAAAACACGCAAGGCTTCTTTCTCCCCTCCTCAGCCCAGTCCTCTAGACAAAACTGCCGTTAGTAACAGGAGTGAAGACAACCTCCTAGGCATTTACATAGGGAATTTAAAAGATGGGATCCTTTTACATACATGGTTCTGTAGTGTGCTTTTCTCACTTAATTATCTTATACAATTTCCATGTGAGTATATATCAATGCCACACTTAGTCCTGGTCACCAGGTCCCCTGTCCTGGGCTCTGCTCTGACTCTTCCTTGGCTCTGCCACTTCCTATGAGGTGAAGAGTCCTAAAGGTCAAGAAGGCAGATCCCCTAGAGCCCAAGTCCCACCTCTCAGGGTACCCAGGATGCTGGAATCTCCTGTCCAAACAGCCTGGGCCAGGCCTGTGCCCTGGATCTGACTTTCTGGTGGTGGATCACACCACTGACCAGCCCAGGAGTGGCTGCTTGTGGGGGCGTATACACAGCTTGGCTGTACTGGATGGGTGTCCATAACTGTGAGGCCCCTCAGTTACCAAGAGGGAGCTGTAGATGGGAAGAAAAGATGCTGGGCTGTGGCCAAAGCCTCCATTTGCTTTCTTGACCCAGGCCTCTCAGATATTAGGGGCGGCCTGGTGGAGCTGGATAATGCAGCTCTGCCTCCTTTATTCTGGTTGCACAGTGTCACACTTCTGTGTTTAACCACTCTCCTGTTGATGGATATGTACATTGTTTCAGCCCTTTTCTTATTGATAGCCATTTAGATACTTTAAAATTTTCCCCATTGCACACAGCTTTTCATCAATACTAATGAATAAAATGCCTCTGTGCACAAGCAGCTACGCGGGCAGTTCAAGCAGGCTCCTGTGCAGGCTGGCCCTGGGGCTGGCCCCCATCCTCGTGGGCACAGAGCCTGCTGACAAGCATCATCACAGCTGTTGATTTCACAAGCTTGGCTCTCTGCTTTGTTCCTGGAAACTTCTGGGTCCACCTCAGCTTACATTCAAACAGCATTTTTTCCTAAGTTGCAGACGTACTCAGAACAGAAGAGGGAAGGACATTCTCAATCCATTTGCAGGGAAAATGAGAATCTGAACACTGACCGTGAAGAATAGAGCAGCCAGTGTGTGCCATTTAGCACAATGCCCCCTCTCGCACTCCGACGACAGTCTCCTAGGGCACTTGTTCTTTTCTCACTATACCTGGCACTCTCCTTCTTGCTTCTGTGTACGTAGTTTCCTTGTCCCAAACTCTCAGCTGACCTCCTTCCATCCACCCTTTAGGGCCTCTTCCTCCAGGAAACCTTCCTTGATCTCTTGCCTGAAAGCTCTGTCCCTCAATTCCTACAATGCTTTGTTTGTACCTCTCTTGTCTCTTTTTTCTCTCCTTTAGATAATTTGCCTCTAGATAGCAGAGAGAGAACCTGATCCATCCTTAAATCTCTCCCTCAGTGCTAGTCAAAGTACTGTGAACACAGTCAAGGCTCAATATTTGTTTGTAGAATAAATAAATAGATGGATGAATGTAGGAGGCTGCTCATTTGCAGAGACAAGCTAAGTCTTCACTCTTGGGGTGCAGCTGGGAGTAGAGCCGGGTTGAACTCTTATGGGTTCCATTTGCAGATGGACCACCAACCTTGGAGCGTCCTTGGTCCCACTCTCCCAGGAAGGTGGCTGTGGTCTGGAGTACCCCCAGAGGGGCTGAGTCTGCAGTGTAAAAATTTCCCCTTGTCTTTTCAGAACGTCAGATAAATTCTTGCTTGTTTTTTCAAGTCATGGTCAGAGAACTGAACCCTCCCCCCCACCCTAGTTTTATAACAACTCTTTCTCTGGAAATGAAACATAAACATAATACTAGTTGGGGCAGATGTTTCTCAGTGGAATATATAGTTTTAATTTTTTGGTATGTGGAAGGCTGACAGCTCCTCTGCTGGAAAGGGGCCTTAGCACTCCCTGTTCTCCATCTGGGCAGGCCTGTTTACTTAGGTTCATAATGAGGTTGCTGATATTTTATATGTGACCAGAGTGCACACCTAACAGCTCACTGCATCAGACCCATGGCCAGGGGAGGTGACTAGACAGGAGAGCAATTCTTTTTGACTGGAGAAGAAAGCAAAGCCCAGAGAATGTTAGGATCCTCTGGGTAGAAGCTGAGGCACAATTGGGACATCTGTTATTCTGACTGTGTCCAGGGCTCTAGCCACCTGGACTTAGAGGAGGTGGTAAAAGAGGAGGAAGGCCCAGAGGTGAGAGACATTCTTTTTCGGCCTTGGGCCTGTTGACACATTTATGGTTAGCTCTGATCTACTCTCACATAGGCTAAGTGACCTGAGTTGAGCCACCTGCCCTCCCTGGACCTCAGCTTCTTCATCTGTACAAGGAGAGGCTCGGACAAGTTCAGTTCAAAGAAAGAGTTGGTGAGCACTACTGTGTGCTGAGCACTGTGGACTTAAAGGTGAATGAAGCATAGTCCACATCCTTAGTCAGGTGGGGGCTGAGAGACTGACATATGACAATTTCAGTGTGGAGAATAAGGCTATGAGAGGGGGTACCCAAGTGTGAGAGGGGCACAGAGGAAGGGCACTTGCTCAGCTATCTGAGGTTTCCTGCAGCAGGTGACTCCTGGATGGAACCTTGCAGGGTGAATAGGTGTCTATGCAGGTGAAGAGGGGCTGGGGCTCACAGCGGGGAATGACAGCTGAGTTCTGATGGTGCCAGTGTTTATATGTGTTATTCTAATGTGCCTTCCTTGGTGAAGGTTCGGCCCAGAGGGACAAAGACCCTGCCTTCATGGAGCTTGTCTCAACCCTGGGTTCATCTGCCTTCATGGAGCTTGTCTCAACCCTGGGCTCAACACCATTCATCTGCCTTCTTCCTTCCCACTCACGCCTCCCTGACATTTCAAATCCCCTCCCTTCTCCCCTCGCTTGTCCAAAGAACTCCATCTAAAGTGGCCCAAAGAGTAGACAGATGGTTAGATGCAGGCATTGCATTGTCTCCTGATCAGGTTACCCCCACCTACTTTTTAGGGTCTCTAAATTCCTGCCATTGGTCACCCCTTTGGATTCAGGCATTGAGGGTCACTCTTAGCATAAGCCTTGAAAGGTGTTAACCTATGAACCCACGAGAACTCACAGGCTTCTTTATTTTATTATTTTTTAAAAAATATATATATATTTTTAAATGTCTTTATTGATTTCAGAGAGAGGAAGGGAGAGGGAGAGAGAGATAGAAACATCAATGATGAGAGAGTCATTGATTGGTTGCCTCCTGCACGCCCCCGACTGGGGATCGAGCCCGCAACCCGGGCATGTGCCCTGACTGGGAATCGAACCCCGATCGCCTGGATCCTAGGTCGATGCTTAACTGCTGAGCCACGCCCGGCTGGGCTAAAATATGTTTTTTAAAAATTGATTTCAGATAGAGGAAGAGAGAGGGAGAGAGAGATAGAAACATCAATGATGAGAGTCATTGATCGGCTGCCTCCTGCACGCCCCCTACTGGGGATGGAGCCCGAAACCCAGGCATATGCCCTGACTGGAATTGAACTGTGACCTCCTGGTTCATAGGTCGACACTCAACCACTGAGCCATGATGGCCGGGTGACAAGCCCCTTTAAATGGATTAAGTCAGTGGTTCCAGAACCTGGCTGGGCATTAGACATACCTGGGGATGTTTAAAAATATAGATTCCCAGGCCCTATCTCTAGAGATTCTGATTTTATGAGTCTTGGATTGAGATGAGGAATATGTATTCTTTTCTTAACTTTCACTGGCAATAGTGTTCTGTCAGCTTTGGGAACTCCTGGATTATATTATTAGGTGATCACCTGAAATAACGGCAAACAGGTCCCACGGTAATTGGAGGCAGGATGCACAATCAAGAAATAGTTAACAAACACAGGTTCATGTGTTTATCTACCCTCAAAGCACTTTGTATGAACAAGCAAATAAATTAATGCAGTCACAAATGAATGTCTGAGGGAACTGCAGCACAGAGAACCTAGGTGACTCATCTAAGTCACTCAACTGGCTAAGGGTGGCTCTTTTCCCCCTCTCCTACCTGGTCCTCTCCCACCTCTGTGCATAGGAGAGTAGGGTACACAGAACCCAGCTCTATGTTCCATCTGGAAGCTCCAAGTTACACTAGGGAATCATTGGCTATGCAGAATCCTTCGAGGTTCTCTCCATCTGATTCAAAGCTCAGGTTCGTTTCCCTCCTCTCTTTTCCAGATCATAAGCAACAGCTCTTCTTTCAGCATTATTCTTATTTTGAGACATCATCAGGAAATAAAGAGGTTGTAGACTCACTTCAACCACTGAAGGGTAAAATCTGTCATTACATTTTTTGAAATGTTCTCCTCCTTGGGTTACAAACTCATTGACTCAGTGGTTGGGGAGGGGCAGAGAGGACAGTGTAGAGAGGAGCTGCTGAGTAGGGCAAGCTGCCCAGAGCTGGGCCAGACCACCACCTGCCTGCCCTCTGCCTGACCTCACGTTACCTGGGCCCCTCCAACCTTTGCAGGGAAAGACAAGGACAGGAAACCTCAACCTCTCTCATATGGGGCCATTGTCTTCATGCCCTTTATGGCAAGAATGTCCAGCCTTGAAGCAGAAAACACCCAATCAGAATAGCAAAAAGAAAAAAAGAATCCAAAAACATGAGAATATTGTAAGGAACCTCTGAGATAACTTCAAGTGTATCAACATTCACATCATGGTGATGACAAAAGGAGAAGAAGGAGAGCAAGGAATTGAAAATCTATTTGAAAAAATAATGATGGAAAACTTCCCTAACCTGGTGAAGAAAATAGACATAGAAGTCCAGGAGGCACAAAGAGTCCCAAACAAGAGGAACCCAAAGAGACCCACACCAAGATACATCAAAATTAAAATGCAAAAGGTTAAAGACAAAGAGAAAATCTTAAAAGCTGAAAGAGAAAAGCAGTTAGTTACCTACAAAGGAGCTTCCAAAAGACTCTCAGTTGGTTTCTTAACAGAAACTTTGCAGGCCAGAAGGGAGTGGCAAGAAATATTCAAAGTGATGAAAAGCAAAGACCTACAACCAAGACTACTCTACCCAGCAAAGCTATCATTTAGAATGGAAGGACAGATAAAGAGCTTCTCAGACAAGAAAAAGCTAAAGGAGTTTATCACCAACAAACCAGAATTACAAGAAATGTTAAAGGGTTTTCTTTAAGAAGAAGAAAAAAAAAAGGATAAAAATATGCATAATAAAATGACAATAAATACATATCTATCAACAATTACTTTAAATACAAATGGATTAACTAGATAACAAAACAAGACCCTTACATATGCTGCCTACAAGAGACTCACTTCAGATTGAAAGACACACACAGACTGAAAGTAAAGGGATGGAAAAAGCTATTTCATGAAAATGGAAACAAAACAAAACAAAACAAAAAACCTGGGGTAGCAATACTTATACCAGACAAAATAGACTCTAAAACAAAGGCTATAACAAGAGACAAAGAAGGACCCAGCAACTCCACTTTTGGGTATTTATGTAAAGAAACCCAAAATACCAAATAAAAAAGACATATACAGCCATATGTTTATTGTACCATTATTTACAATAGTCAAGATATGGAAGCAACACAAGTGTCCATCAAATGGATGAGAAAAGAAGTGCTGCATATATACAATGGAATATGATTCAGCCATAAAAAATAACAAAATCTTGCCATCGGCAACAGCTTGTATAGACCTAGAGGGTATTTTGTTGAGTGAAATAAGTCAGACAGTGAAAGACAAATGCCAGATGATTTCAGTTATATGTAGAATCTAAAAAACAAAATAAATAAACAGAACAGAAACAGGCTCACAGATACAGAGGACATTTTGACAGCTGCCAGATGGGAGAGAGGTTGGGGGGCTTGATGAAAAAAGGGATTTAGAGACACAAATTGTTAGTTACAGGACAGTCATGGGGATATAAAGTACAGCATAGGGAATATAGTCAATAATACTGTAATAAATATATATGGTGTCAGATGGGTACTAGACGTATTGGGATGATCACTTTGTAAGTTCTATAAATGTCGAATTATGTGGTTGTACACCTGAAACTAATATAATATTGTACATCAACTGTAATTTAAAAATAAAAAAAAAGAAAAACCAAAGAATGTCCAGCTTTGGGCTTTGCTGAGACTTAGCTCAAGTCACACCCGGAGTTTTAGAAACATTCTCGCCTCCATCTGAGCCCTGTGCCAACCGCTGAAGATGCAAAGATTAATAAAAGGCAAGCCCTACCCTTGGGGGCTCACAGCCTCTGTTCCTCCGTTAACCTCTCTTCATTCTTTGTTTCATCTTCTCTCCTCTTCCCTGTTCCCCATTTCATGTCCCATTTCTCTTAACTGGCTTTTTCTACAGCTCTCTCTCCGTGTCCTTCTGCATTACTGGCTCAGGGCGACTCATTACAGCTAAACCAAGAAGAAATGATTCAAGACGGAAAGTGGAGAGGCTTTAGGAATTCAATAGAAGATGGCAGAAACCTCGTCAGATGTCTCTAGGCAGTAACAAGTGCTTGCCACTGGCAGCGAGTCTGAGTGCGCAGCTGGGAGGAAGGGAAGTTGCTGAAAGAGAAGCCACTTGAAAGAGCAAAATCCTGAGGAGCCATTAATTGTTCACGATGGTGTCAGGGAAAATTAGAAGGAGGTATTCTACCCAAGCCTGGAGAAAATAAGAGGTAGGTAACATAGTAATTGGTCACAGTTGAGATTAGTGAGAAAAAGTGTTTATAGCACATCAATTTGTTTTTCTATTTGTATAAAACCTTAAAACACATTTATTCAACTTTGCAGTGTTCAATAAGTAGTTCTGTTTTTTACATTTTATAGCCTAACTGAATGGAAGCGCATGCTGCCCTGGGGTAGTGACATCCATGGGAAGCTTAGGTGACTGGAGAGAGGAGCCATTCCCAGCCAGCCTTGCTCTTCCTAGTGTCAGATATGATAATTACAGATAGAGCGCCAAGGAGCAATTAAAAACGGAGTACCAGTCTTGAAAATTCAAACCTATGAAATTATAGAAAGTCATTCTCTAGATTGCTTCCATATCTTGGCTACTGTAAATAATGCAATGAACCTACAGGTGCATACATGTTTTCTAATTAATGTTTTTGTTTTCTTTGGATAAATACCCAGAAGTGGGATTGCTGGGTCATATGGTAGTGCTTTTTAAACTTTTTTGAGAAACCTCCATTCTGTTTTCTTTAGTAGCTGTGTCAATTTACAATCTTATCAACAATGCACAAGGTTTTCCCTTTTCTCCATATCCTCACCAACACTTGTTATTTCTTGTCTTTTTTGATCAGAGCCATTCCAACAGGTGTGAAGTGATATCTCATTGTGGTTTTGATGTGCATTTCCCTGATGATTAGTGGTGTTGAGCATCTTTTCATATTTGACCATTGTATGTCTTCTTGGGAAAAATGTCTATTCAGTTCCTCTGCCCAGTTTTTAATTGATTGTTTGTTTTTTTATGTTGAGTGTATAAGTTATTTACATATTTTGGATATTAACCCCTTATTGGATATATCATTTGTGGATATCTTCTCCCACTCAGTAGGCTGCTTTTTGTTTGGTGGAGGGTTTCCATATAGTCAATGATATTGTAATAACTTTGGATGGTGACAGATGGTTACTAGACTTAATCATGGTGATCACATCATAAGGTACATAAATGTCGAATCACTGTCTTATACACCTGGAACTAATATAATTTTGTATGTCAACTATACTTTAATAAAAACAAGTCTGTCACAAAATAGTATGTGATTTCATTTACATAAAGTTCAAAAGCAGGCTAAATTAATCATTTTTGATCATGGTCAAAACTGTGATTAGTTTTGGAGGGGACACCGATGATGAGGGTGCACAAGGGAGGATTCTGGGGTCCTGGCAAAAGTCTATATCTTGATCAGGGTGGCAGTCACATGGGTATGTTCACTCAGTAAACATCGATTGAGATGGATATGATCATTACATGGAGGCTATCTGTCACGTATGATTTGCTTACTTCTCTAAGTGTGATTCAATTAAAATAAAATAAAAGTCGCTCTCCAGATGGAATGAATTTATGCATCAGTTTACTCCCCCTTCTCTCTTCTGGCTGGACTTAGGGAGGACACTGGGGTCAGGAAACCAACAGTGTTGGCATCAGAGAAGGGAAGAGGAGGAAGAGCCCACAGGCTGCTGAAGTGGGGGTGGCGGTTGGAGAAGATGCTGACTTGGCAAATCCCTCTGGCTTCTCTGAACTGCCTGTATTAAATTTATTTTCTTTCGTGGAGGTTAGTAACCAGGAGACTTTCCTTTCCATGTTTCCACTACTGAGATTGTTTGTCTTACTCCCCAAACCCCCAGGGGTTGGCCCCCTGCCTCTTCTATGGCCCTGAGGACTGGCCTTAGCTCTGGCTCTGGTTGACCAGAATGTGTGTGTCAGAGGTTTACCCGGGCCCTCACTGACATACTTTTCAAGTCCCAGGAAAAAATTGCTTGGAGATACAAAGAGCCTTGGGAGCCTTCTGCAGGCCGTGTCATACATGCAGGCACTGCCTCCATCTCCCAGGTGTTATGGGTCGACAGGCCCTCCCCCGCTGCCCTCAATGCTGCTTTGTGTTTCTGAGGGCTCGAAGGCTCCCCCAGCTGCCCCCCGTGAGGACCAGGTCTGGATTTCCACTCCTTCAGGCCTCAGTGGCTCACACTCGTTTCGTCCGTGCTGCCTGCCAGGGTCTGCTGGGTGGCTTGGCCTGGGGCCCTGGGCCAACATTTCCCCACGAGTGCAATTTCTCTCTCTTTTTCCATCTCTCGTGCATTGGCTGGTTTCATCCTATCCTGGGCTTTGCTCCTGCAGTGACTTATCCTTTAACCAGAATGAGTCATGGTGCTGGATTTTATTTGTTCCAGGACAAAATAGCAGAGGGCATTTGTATTCTGTGGTGTTGGGAGCTTTCGCTGGGGGCCTGAGCCAGGAAAAGAGGGAGCTTAGGATGTTCCTCAGAGAGATTTCCGCAGCAACAAAGCCTGAGGCTGCCCCAGGCTTCACAACCGGCACTGTCACCTAGAAGTAGGGACAGATGTAGTCTCCACCAGGGAAGACACTGCATATGCAGAGAGGCTCCTGGGAGGGAGGGATGTCTACTGTTCCAGATGGATATGTACTGTCAGGCAGGTCCATTTCAACTTGGTTTACCTTCAGGCTGAGGGTGTCCCTCCTCTGCGTGACAACCGCCTTTGTGTGGAGGTGGCGGTGGTGCGGAGTCGCTGACAGGATCTGCACTTACCCTGGTAGAGGGTTTGCTCCAAGCCAGGCAGGTTTCTGGATCTCCCTCCCCACTGCCTCAAGGTCCATAGGCAGGGCACCCAATCACAGAGCCCTTTTGGCATCTGAGCACACAAGCCCTGAGTTATTGCGAAAGAATCCAAGAAGACCCTTCAAAGAGATGGAAGGCAGTCTAGGATTCATTGTGACTTTGACTGGGTCAGGCCACCAAGTCTGTCCTTCCATTGCTGAGGATGATGACAGGTTTAAGATGCTCCTTTCCTCCCAGAAGCTTGTGTTTCTCATCAGGACACCCCCAAATTCAGGAGACTGAGGCTCTAATACAGTTTTCAGGGGCCAGCACATCCCCTAACTTCCTTCTCAGTCTCCCACTCCAGCAGATCCTCTTCCTACACTTTCTCTCCACCTCCAGGGACCCCTCCCTCTTGTCCCCCTTGTCCGCCTTTCTGTGTACAAGCTCTCTACCCCTAGCCGAGGAAACAGCCAGGCAGCTTCCTGAGGACAGGTGCTGGGGAGCCTGGGCTGGGGTCCTTCTCCTTCCCCTCCCCTCAAGGGTACAGGTCAGGCTGATGAGATTAATGACATTGGTGGCAACAGGCAGAAGCAGGAGGGACAGGCCCACCCCAAACCCCTATCATGCCCACTTCCCATCTGAGACTCCAGTGCAGGAGCAAAGAGCGGAGGAGCAGAGAGGAGTGGAGGAGGAGGACGGTGCTGAGGGGAGGCGGGGAAGGAAAGTTGAGAAAGTAAGGAGCAGGGTAGGAAATGGAGAAATCAGGAAGGGAAAGAAGGTAAAGGAAAGAGAAAATCAAAAAGTAGGAGAGGGCAGAGGAAGGCTAAGAGAGACAGGCGGGGTTTGGGTGGATAACAATGAGATCTGAGTAGATCTCCTCAAAATTAGCCTCTTCCCAACCCCATCTCCACCCCCACCCCCAGGACACCCATTTCCCCACCCATGGGCACCTACACTGGCTCGGGCGGCTTTGTGTCTGCCTGTTGTCACCAGCTTGATATACTGGAAATGGAAATCTCTCGGCTGGTGGTTCAGAGTGTGGTCCCCAGACCAGCAGCAACAGTACCACCCGAGAACTAGTGAGACAAGCAAGTTCTCATGCCCCACCAGAAACTCCGGAGGTGGGGCCCAGCGATTCTTCCAGGGGATTCTAAGGCAGGCTGTCCAGTTTGAGAACCGCTGTTCCAGAGTGGTAATTGCAGACACTTTTTACATACACTGCAGTGAGTCATTTTAACTCTAGATGTATTCTGTGTGCATGGGTGTACTCAGGAGTCATTCCTCACATCTCAAGAGCTCTGGGCCTGGAGAAGTTTGCCCAGTGCTGCAAGATCCCCAGCTTGGCCTCTCCAACCGTTTCTGGGAGAGGCAGCCCCTCCCCCTTTCTCACAATTGTGTCCCTCTCTGCCCTCTGGGACTCTGAGCTCCCTTGACCCCTACCTCTAATCTTCTCTCCCTCCTCCCATAAGCATCCCAGGGTTCTGTCCCAGCTCCCCTTCCTTCTCTCTGCAGCGCTCTTCTGAGAATGCAGTTCTCCCAGCACATCTGAGTCTCTACCTTGATCTCCCTGCTGAGCTGAAGGCCCCTGTCTCCTGCTGCCGGCCCAGCTGACCCTTGGATGACCCTTAGGTACCTCAAACCAATGGGGCCAAAGCTTAGCTCACCTGTTCTCCTAAAGTCTGTCCCCTGTTTCTGGATTTTGCTTTTCTGTTTTTTCACTATCTTCCCAACCAGTCATCCTCATACTGTTTCATCTCTGACCTCGCCTCCTTCTACTCTTGCCCTAGTTCACTCTACTCCAGCCACACTCATTCCTTGAACATTCCAAGCTTCTTCTGGCCTCAGGGCCTTTGCACTTGCCATTCCCTCTGCCTGGAATGCTCTTTTCTCAAATATCCATGATTGTCTGAGATGCTCCCTTTCCTTTGGTCTCTGATTGCTGTCACCCTATCTTTGAGGCCTTCCTTGATGGCTTGTATAAGGTAGCAGCCCAAATCCTCACCCACCACTCCCAAGCTCCCTTACACTGCTTAATGCTTCTCCATTGCACATCTCACCATTTGACAGATGATGAGCAGTCTAATAATATGTCTTGCTCCACTAGAAGAAAAATTGCATCTGGGTAGGGACTTTGCAATTTTGTTCACCATTGAATTCTCAGGACTCAGCACAAGTTCTCAAGAATGAATGAATGAACTACTGATGCTCACAAAGTAGGCCCTTTCATCAGGATCCCCTCCCCTTAGACCCTCCACTCATCAAGTCTTCCACAGCCTTTCCACCAAACTCCCCCCTCCAGGGCCTCCTCTCAATTCTATCCTCCACGTGGCAGCCAAACTGATCACCCTAAGAATTCTAGCTCTGGTGGCCTGGCTGGGTGGCTCAGTGGGTTAGAGTGTCGTCCCGTACACCAAAAAAGGTTGTGGGTTCGGTTTCTGGTCAGGGCACATACCTAGGTTGAAGATATGATCCCCGGTTGGAGCACATATGGGAGGCAACTGATCAATGTTTCTCTCTCACATTGATGTTTCTCTTTCTCCGTCCCCCCCCCTCAAAAATCAATAAAAAAACATATCCTCAGGTGCACAACCTGGGCACGTGCCCCGACTGGGAATCAAACCAGCAACCTTTTGGTACACAGGACAACCAACTGAGCACTCAACCAACTGAGCGACACCAGCCAGGGCCCAGATACAATCCTCTCGCCCTGGTATTTAAAAACCTTTGAAGTACAATCCTCCCCCTCCCAGTCTTTGGTCTCACTGCTCTTCTTTCTGCGCCTTCTCCCACAACTGCTCAGGACAGTGTCCTTTCTCTAAATGTGGCTTCTTCTTTTCCAGGTTCCTTCCACCCAGTCTACTGAATTAGGAACTCACTCCCCCTTACTCTAAGTTCTTTCCGGGTGCCCTCTTGGTATTTATCATCCAGGACTGGGGCTCTGTGAGCATACGCCCTCGCTTCCCGGCTAGGCTGGGCACTCATTCTTCCCATGTGCTGTTTATGTGAATATGCTAGTGCTGGGCCCAGGGACACCACAGCCTTGGCTCTCTGGTGGGGCCAGCAGCGTAGCCAGTGAGGAAGGACAGAGCCTTCGGAGACAGTATGTTCCTGGCCACCCTCAGGGATGGTGCTGCTTTTGTTCTGTGCTCCACTGGGGCCTAATAAGATCTGGGCTCCAGACCTGGCTCAGACACTTACTAATTATGTTCTCCCTCTCTCTTGGAGTCTCAGTTGCCATGCCTGTAAAATGGGGACAAGCCTACTTCTCTTACAAGTTGCTCATGTCCCTGAACCTGTATCCCAGGGAATTCAACTTGGTCTCTTAAAGCCCACTGAGTTTCAAGGGGTTCCTTTCGGAGCCTTGGGTGTTGTCAGGCTCCTGCTCCTCAGGCGCTTGCTCCCCTCAAGGAGAGGAGGCGAAATGCCCTGCCTTGCAGAGAGCTGAGGCTTCTCTCTTTAGGGGCGAGAGCTTTAATGACAAATTGGAAACTTGTGGGGCCCAGCTCTGTGTTATCTCAGGGCCAGGAGGCTTCCTGTTCCAGGGACCAAAGGAGAAGCCCTGTGCAAGCCCTACACTGGAGCTTCAGGACATCAAATGCTCTTACAAATCAACTGACTTAATGACTTCAATGTACATGCTATAGAGTCATGTAGATTAAATTTCTCTGAAAATACACAAGGGCTTAAAATGCAGGGGCAGAGAAAACTCAGCCTGAGAGGAATTTGTTTTCTCTTTTCCTTCTTGTGTGTCTGTGTTGTTATTGTTGCTGAAAACCAGGCATGTGGAAAACTGTTCAAGATGTCTGAAGCACTGGTGTAGTCATCTTTGTGCAGTTTGAGGTCTGAGTTGGGGATGTGCTGGGCAGAAGGTGTGTCCCCTCTCCTCCAGCCATTTACATCAGGCTCTGATGCCCTTGACGTTCAAGAAGGCTCACAATCTGGTCAATGGGAACCAGACCCCATTGGAGCCTGTGGTGTGAGACAGCTGGTGCGCCCTTCTCTGGGGCAGTGCTGGGACCTAGGTTTTGGGGCAGAGGCTGAGGAAGATGCTGTTTCCCACAGGCATTTCCCTCCCCTCAGTGGAGATGGTGGGCCTCAGTGGTGCCAGTCTCCCTGCTAGACTTCCCTGGCCCCACTGCAGGCCCAGGAAATGAAGAGCAAAGTGTGCAAACTCTGCCTTAGGGACTGGAATCCAAGTCCACACCAAGGAGGCAGGGAGAGCCTGGGTCACCGGCTGAAGCAACTCCAACACGAGGTAGGAGGTGATGTGTGCCATTAGAGAGAGTGCTTGGGGACGGTAAGGCCATGTTAGGAAAAGAGAAGGGTCCAGCAAGTCTTCATGGAGAAAGGGTCTTCTAAAGAGGAACATAATTAATACCGGGTCATATTTTGTCTTGTATGGTTTTTTAATTATTTCAAGGGTATTAGTGTTGCCTCCTCAACTAGTTTGTGAGTTATTTGAGAGTGAAACCATGTTTTACCAAAATCAATATTTTGCAGTCTGGCAAAATTTATTAACAGATGCTTAATAAACAAATATTGGTCAAAACAAATTCTATCTGGGAAAAGCCAGTTCCATTTCATCTTTTTTTAAAAAATCCTTTCCCAGGGATATTTTTTCCATTGCTTTTCAGAGAGAATGGAAGGGAGAGAGAGAGAGAGAGAAACATTGATGTGAGAGACACATCGATGGGTTGCCTCCGGCATGGGCCCCAACTGGGGATTGAGCCTGCAACTGAGGTACATGCCGCTGGCTGGAATTAAACCCGAGACCCTTTAGAGTTCATGGGCCGACGCTCTAACCACTGACCTAAACCCGCTAGGGCCCATTAATCTTTAACCCTTTGAATATGGATATTGTGCATCTTATGTCTGGGCTGGTTTAGAGAGGTTCAAATAACTGATTCAGTCTTTCAAAGTATGTTCTTATGAGCATCTACTAAATGCCAGGGATTATACTCCTGATTTCTGGAAGACAGGCAATGAAACAGGCGATTACTATCCAGCTGGATAAATGTTTTCTTAGAGGAAGTGATAGCAAAGTTGATAAGAGAATATGAAAGAAGACTTTCAATTCCAGTCATAAGCAACTATGAAAAGTAGATAAAGTATATAGGACAACTATTTTTAGGCACTGGACAGCAATCAGTGTAGAGCTCAATACTTGAGAAAAGAGAAGCACAGGAGCTAAACCCACATTCGCTCAACTCTCTCTAGGAGGGTGCTTTGCTATTGACCACAGGGAAATAGAGTTCAAATAGGGAGCAGCAGTCTATACCCAATAAAAATGAGTATATAAGTATATCCCCAATAAAAATGAGGGTGTATGCCCATCAAAAGACATGTATAAGAATGTTAATAGCATCTCTATTCAAAATAGCCAAAATTGGAACAATCCAAATATCCATCAACAGTAGAATGAAGAAATAAATTGTGGTACATTGCTACTGTGGATTATTACACACCAGTGAAGAAGCATGAAGTATAATACACTCATCAGTATATCAAACCTCAGAGACATAATGTTGAGTAAAGCAGGTCAGGTGCAAATGAGTATCTACCATATGAGATCATCTATATAAAGTTCATAAACCAGCAAAAGGAATCTATGGCAACGGGAGTCGGAATAGTGGTTACCTGGAGGGGCACTGACTGGGTGGGGAGCACAAAGGAGCTTTCTGGGAGCTGCAAATGTTCTATGTCATGTTCTGAGAGGTGATTACACAGGCATATACATATGTAGAAGTTTACTGAGCTGTATGCTTAAGATGTCTATACTTTTTGTATCTAAGTTATGTCTCAATAGAAAGATATCATCAAGTCAGATACTCCTTTATAAAAATCTCTCTCTCTGTGTATCTATTTCTATTTCTATCTTTGTCAGAGAGAATCAGACAGATCTGAAGGGTGGGGGTGGGGTGAGTGGGGAAGGTGGGAGAGGATATCATGGGAGGAGGGATTAGTATGGGAGGAGGGATCAGCATGTGCAAAGGTCTAGAGTACTGGAAAAATGATTATAAAGCAATTTGACTAGATATGAGGGTTGAGCACAACAAAGGAGGTGGGGAAAGTGGAAGAAAAAGGGGTGATGAGGAGAGAGTAAGCAGAGGCCAGATAGGAAGAGGGCGACATAGGACATTAATCACTAGTGTTCCTGTGGCCCCTGAACTCAGCAAGGGCTTCTAAGAGGGCCAAGTGGAGGCCTTGTCCTTTCTACCTCAGGGTGGAAAGAAGGCCTTGCCTTCTGTCAGCTAAAAACCAACTGGAGGGAGAAGAACAGCAATTAAAGGTATATATGTGCGTGAGGGTCTCACTGGGTGATGAAGGTGTTCAAAATCTGATTTGCAGTGATGCTGCACAACTCGGTCAACTTACTTAAAAAATCATCGATTGTACACTTGAAATGAGTGAATTTTATGATGTGTAAAATATCACCCAATAAAGTTATTTTAAAAATTGGAGGCGAATCCTTCCTTCCTATTGCTTACCCCTCCCCAAAGGGGCTCTGGGATCTTTCTGGCCCTTTCCCTCCACTGCATCTCCCTCTCACTTCCCTTTGTTCCCCCAGTGCCTGTGCTTTAGCTTGTGAGCACATTCAAATCCAACCCCTCAGAGACACCCCTAACAGTTCTCTAAGAAGCCAGGCCCAGAGGCACTGCCACACTGATGAGACACTGAGGCCCTGAGAGGGGAAGGGAGGGGTAACTATTGGTCTCCGGGTGCCTGCTAACTGTGCTGTCACATAACACAGGAGGAAGGGTGCTCATTCCCATTTCTCAGATGAGACCACTGAGGGCCTGTGAAATGGAATGCTCAAGGTTTCATAGTCAGGGGCAGATCTTATGCAGCCTCCACCTGCCAGGACAAGAAGTCAAGTCACTGGAAATGGGGGTGTCTGCATGTGAGGACCAGTCTGGAAGCGGTGGGGTTCAGGGGCAGGCTGGTGGGCCAGGTGTGGGGAGCTCAGGGCTGGCTGGCTGGCAGCTGTCACTCACCACTTCTTGCCGCTGATGTCATGCTGCTGGACAGTGTAGCCGAAGAAGGCATCCTTGGAGCCAGGGATGACTCGTGGCTTCCTGGTGTCCATGTTGAAGGTGTCCGTGAACCCTGGGGCAGGCAGAAGAGAGGAGGGCAGAAGAGTCAGGCAGGTGGAGGTCTGGGACCCAGGAGTGTGGGGTCTCCCTTGGCAGGTCACCTACCTTGGATAGTTTGGGAGGAGTATGTTCCCCTATCCTTGGGAAGCCCCTCTATGAGGTGGTTAACATAGTCCCTGCTTGGGGGAGCCCACAGTCTGATGGGAAAGGCCCAGCACCTGCCCTGGGGGGCATAATCCAATAGAGGAGGCATAAAACCTACTCTTGGGAGACGCAGTCTGAGTGGGGAGAACAGTCCCTCCCCCAGAAAATTCTCGTTCTCATCAGGGGAAAGATAGCTCCCTTTCTCATCACTCCTTTCTCCAACTCTGCTTCTTCCAGCTTCTGCTAGTCTCCTCTTCCAATTGTTTTTCTTTCTTTCCCCTCCTCTCTCCTACTTCTCTCACTCCTCTCTCCTCCCTTCTCTCACCTTTGTATGCTAAAGGGTCAGGGAACTGACTTCCCACCTGCCCCTCAAGCCTGGCGGCTTAGTTGCCATGGCCCCAATTCTGCCATGGCCCCAATTCATCAGGGGCCACGGACAGGCTGGGGCAGCTGAGGCAAAGCAGAGGTCCAGCCCTGTAACCCCCTCACCCTGGCCCCAAAGGCCTTCCCTGTTTGGTGATGTCATGTGTCAGTTTCCACCTGGTGGAAAGCCTTGTTTTTGAGCCAAATGCTTTGCCCTTTTGGCATTCTTGTGTCAAGTTACAAGTAGTAACAACTCGCATCTGTAGGGCAGCCTGGGTCTCTGTCATCATTTCCCCTAGCAGAGCTCGGGGGAAGGAGCACGCACCATCCACATCTGGCAGAGGTGGCTTAGCCCCGGTGAGGCTGAGTCTGGCCCAGGGCTACACTGCAGGTCAGCAGCAGCATCAGGACCAGGACCTCAGATGCCTGCTCTGTGAGCCCTTCCCTCCATTTGCAGGGCACATTTGGCCTTGCTGCACATCTAAGCTATGTCTCTGCCCAGCTGTCACTACTAACAGGACCACCAAAGCTGGGACCCCTGGGGTTTAAGGGGTGGAATCCTACCTCAAGTCCAAACCTTCAGATCAGTGAAAACCAATCAGCAGAATAGAATTTCATCGCCCCCCCCCTTCCACGTGTAGGGCACTTTACAATCTTCAAAGAGCCTTCATATGTATATTACTGTTTGATCTCCATGACAACCCTGTGATGGAGCAGCAAATGCAAAGCCAAGGGTCAGAGAGGTGAACTGACCTGCCCAAGGTCCCACAACCTGCCGGAGAGGAACTCTGAATCTGAGGCTTGTAATTGTAAGTGTCCTACACTCCTCCCCTGGGCACTAACCCCAGGGCAGAGTGTTGAAGGGTGATGCCCTGGGGCACCGACTTGAATAGGCCTGTTGTACAGGACAAGTGGTTTCTTCCACATTTTTTGCTCAGCAAATAGTTGCAGTGACCCAAAGCTCCATCATTAGAGTCATAGAATTCGAGTCCCCAGAGGCAAAACTGAAACACCTTCAATAGGGTTGTTAGATATGTGTCATCTCACATATCTCACATATGTGTCATTTCCCTTGTCAATTGATTATTAGTGTTTCCTGAAGCACTGATTTAAGAAGATGCTTAGGTCAAGTTTGGGCTCAGTGGACAAGATGAGTGTGATCAGTGAGCAATATCTGCTGGGCATACAGGAGAGGACAGTGGCAGCAAGTGGTTACATAGCTGCCAACCCTGTCTTCATGATTCCTGATCTGCCACATGAATACAGTGTCATGGTCCTTGAGTGGGTAGAGGAGGAAAAGTGTGTTAGCCCTAATTTAGTGCCTTATTTACAAATCCCAGACCATGAATGGATCTATCAGCCTGGTTAGCAGCAGGCAGCCTTGGGGAGGAGGGCCCCTGGTCAGGTGAGCACAGGGGGATGAAGGAGCACAAGTCTTTGGCCAGTGAGGGCATGTCAGGGGAGAGAGACACCAGTGTCAACTGTGCAAACCTGGGAGGTGAACAGAGAGGAACTCACTCTCCAGCTCTGTCCCAGGAAGGGACACACATACACACACGAAATTCACACACACAGAGAAATGCACACATACACATACAAGCACACATATGCACAGGCGACATGCAATCCCTGAGCATGGGGCAACACTTTATCTGGCTCCCTGGAGCCCCCTGGAGACACCCCCTGGTGATGCCTGGTCCTCCCATCCTGCATCTGACCCCAGCAGAGGGTGGTGGCCCTGAACTAGAGGCAGGTTTGCTCTGGCAGTCAGGAAATCCAGACCCACCCACCACTCCCAGGCCTGCAGTGAGGTGAGAGCCAGTGAAGACGAAGTCATAAATTGTGTTTTTGGGGCCTTCCCACTATTAGTGCTTCTTGTACAAACACAGCCAGAAGGATCCTTCCAAGACCTGTCAGATCCCATCACTCTCAGCTGCACACCCTCCATCCCATCAGTTTCCTACCCACTCACAGTCAAAGCCAAATCCTTACCCACAAGGCCCTGCATGAGCCCACCTTATTCCCTGTCCTCCCCCCCATCACTCTGCTCCAGTTCATTGCTTGCTCCCTCCTACCCCTGTTCCTAGAATGTGTCAGATCCGTTCCCTGATCAGCATCTTTGCCCTGGCTGTTAACCTCTGCCTGGAATGCTCTTCCCCAGTTATCTGCATGTCTCACTCCCTGGAGTCATTAAGGTCTCTGTTTCAATGCCATCTTGTCCATCACCAGGCTACCCTGTCACTCCTAGCCCCTAATTCTCCATTTCCTCATAGTATTATCACAAACATATTACACATCTATTTATTCTCGTGTGGCTGATATTCTATAATATTCTTACGCTCTCAAAGTACCATGAGATACTGCTATCTCCTCACTGTTGTATCCTTAGTGCCTCAAATAAAGATCCTGCTCACAGTTAATGGTCACAGATATTGGCTGATTGAATTGTTAGAGAGCAGGACCCGTGTGTGGCTCAGATGCTTTCTCCTGAGGGAGGGGAAAAAGAAACAATATTTACTGAGCACTGATATATTTGAGGCACTACTGTAGGTATTTAACCATTTATTTCATATTAATTACTTAAATCTTACAGCCACCCTGTGAAATAAATATTATCATACTTCTGGGAGCTTAAATAATTTGTCCCGAATCACTCAGCTGGGAGGAGGTTAGAGCAGGTCCATGATCAAGTAGCTTGTGGCACTCGGGTGATCTACCCCTGGGAGAACAGCCTTTCATACAAGGGACCCACTGAGGGGAGGGAAAGTTCTTTTCAGAGAAGGTTTTCTCTCCTGCCTTCAGGTTTCCCCTCCTCTGCCTTTGGGTTGGGTTGAAAGAAGCAAATGGGAGAGAAAGCAGGGCCCTCTGTTCCTCCCTTCACTTAGGGCTCTGTCCAGGCCTAGTCCAGTCTCCCCTCGAGTTCCCACCCCCAACCTTCTGGGGAAAGGATTAGTGAAGTCTGGCCACAGGAAGGGGACAAAAGCCCTCAGGGTTGGGACACTAAGTTACAAAGTTCTGGTTTCTTCCCCCAGTTGGCATTTGCTTCTGACCACACTGAACCAACCAGAGAATGGATTTCCTAAAAGTGATGTCAAGTCTTTCTGCCCACTCACACAAGGCCGGGGAGGCCTCAGAGGGCCTCAGCCCAACAAGATCTCTGGTGGCTGCTCGGATGGCGCATGGTCTTCATGCTTGGGGAATGCACTCTGCTCAGAGATTTATGAACCCCAAATACCAATAAAATAAAACAAAGTTGTTTTTGACAGGAACCAACAGGCCAGTTGCAGAGACACTGGAGCCAGGTTGGGCAGCTTGCCACTTTTCTGCCCTTGATATTGATGACAGAGGGGGGAAAAAAACCACAATTCCTGGGCTGCTCTGCAGTGAACTGTGGCCAAAGTTACATCAGCTGCTGCTCCCTTTCTCAGAATCTTGTCATCTCTTGAAAAGCATCAGTGAGTCCCAAGACGGCACCGAAACTACAGCGTGGAGCTTGAGCATAGCTGGGCCCATGGTTCTCAAACCCATCACTCCAGGCTCAGGTGGAGGCCACCACCATGTCACCAGGTGGGGCAGTCACAGTCCCGAAAGCTGAGGCATGCTGGCCAACACTTGACTAGAGTTACAGTCAACTCCACAGCTCCACAGGGAGTGCTCACTCTAGCTTAAGGAGCATCTGCTAAGAGTCCGCTGTGCCCCACACACCCCACTCCCACCCACCTGCACCTCTGCCAAACAACTAAATAACTTTCCAGGGATCTTGGGAGAAAGTCCAAAATCTTCACGTGGCCTCAAGGCCCTCTGAGGCCTCCTTGGCCTTGTGTGAGTTTCCCTCTGGCTCTCTGTGGTCCAGATACCAGGGTGCCCTTTCTGTGCCCCAGACCCCCCTTGCTCCCTCCCACCTTGGGGTCTTGCCACGTTGCTGTCTCCTCTGCCTGAACATCTCTGATCACCTTCAAATCTCAACACAAATGTCACATCCTTCCCTCCTCCCCCAGGAAGCCTCCTTGACCCCTTATTATATCAGGTCTTGCCTGATCTCATCACCCCTCATACCTCGCTAACAGGTGACGGCTGACTCCCTTTTCCTTATCACAGTTAGTAATTATACATAACGGGTGTGATCATTGGATTACTCCCCTCTCCCCATCTGGAGGGTGGCTCCATGTAGGCAAGGTGGAGTCTGTTTACTCATTGCTGGATCCAATTCTGAGCCAGGGGCTGGCCCTGAACACCGCTGAGGGGCAAGCAGGACAGGAAGAGCGTGGGACAGTGGCCCATGGGAACCGTGGAGAGGAGGTGCAGTGCTGTCACCAGGGTGCTGTGATTGCTAGAGGGGGGAGGGACAGCTGCGAGCCTGGTGTCAGGAGGCTTCTGGAGGTATGATCTGGCCTTAAGGGCAGTGTGTAGGGATTGGTGAGGTGGCCCAGAGGCGGTAGGTAGGAATTGCTAGTGTGGATGTGGAACCAGGGAAAGGAGAAAAAAGCAGCCTGTTTGGGTGGTGGTATCTGGCTCCCCCCACCCCCTCCCGCCAGGCTCCTTGAGGGTGAGGTACCAAGCACTGTTCCAAATTTACTTAATCTCCACAACAACAACCTTTGAAGTAAATATATTATCATTCTCATCTTACAGGTGAGGAAATTGAGTCACAAAGAAGGCAGATGACTTTAGGCCAAGGTTACACAGCTAAGAAGTGGCAGCGAGGAACTCTGAGGCTCATGGGTCCAGCCCCATGCTGCCTGCCACCACCAAGCCTTCCTCACCCCTTTCAGCTCCCACCCCCTTCGGCCACTTAAATTCCCCACTGTGGTGGTCTCACCTAGGCTTGTGCTCTCCCCCATTCTTTTTTTTTTTTTTTTTAAATATATCTTTATTGATTTCAGGGAGAGGAAAGGAGAGGGAGAGAGAGAAATGGAAACATCAATGATGAGAGAGTCACTGATCGAGCCCGCAACCGGGGCATGTGCCCTGACCGGGAATCGAACCCTGATCGCCTGGATCCTAGGTGGTTGCTCAACCGCTGAGCCACGCCCGGCTGGGCTCCCCCATTATTTTGAAAACTCTCTCCTCCTGGGTCCTACACCCTTAGCTCCTGCTTGCTAGGGAACTGATCACCCCAGGGTCTGCCAGAAAGACCAGCCACAGTCCTGAAGGCCTTGCAGGTCTGGATGGAGCCCTGGACCTGAGCTCACAGCAGGAGGAAGCCGCTCGGGGAGCCTGAGAGTGAAGAGCGTTCAGCAGCCCCTGCTCATTCTCGGGGCTCTGCTCTGTGGCCGATGCACCTGTGTAAGCAAAAGCTTGCATCTTCCTCGGATGGTGGGACCTGGGGTGGGGGTGAGGGAGGCTGAAATATTACCCAGACTCTCGGGTTTTATCTCCCCCTTCCAAGTTTGACTTGGGCCCCAAGAATCTTCAAGTCTGAAAGCAAATCACAGATTGGGAGGGGGGGAGACCCTGAAACTGGTCTAAGCAAAAAGAAATGGTCAAGTGGACCTCCTGCTGTTATGGAAGGAAAAAAGTAAACATTCCAGAGTGAGGCAGAAGGAGCTTTAGATGACTGAGCTTTAGCTGGTCACCTGCACTGCTGGCCCTCTGCCTGGGCGGATCACAAAAGGCAGTGGCTCTTGCTGCCACCAGCCATCTCTCCCCTCTGCCCTGAGGCCATCGTTTCAAAGATTCGGGGGCACTGCTGACGGGGCCGAGGGCCCTAGTCTAGGATCCTGTAATAGGTGCTGGTGATACATGAAAGAAGAGACCGGGAGGAGGGAGAACGGGGTCCTGCTTCATCTGAGTAGCTTCCAGCCAGTTGAGGGGGAGAAGACTCCACTGGAGAGGAGGTGATCTCAGCTCGGGCTGCCCTCTGACTCTGGGGAGAAGTGGGATCCTGCCTTTGGGGGCCTGCAGCCCTTGTAGGAGACCTAGTAAGTATGCACTTCCTCAGGAAGTCCTCAGGAGGGTGGGGGTCTGGGCCCTGCCCTTGGGAGGCCCCCCTGCGGGTGGAGAAAACGTGCAGTCTCTCCCCTGCAGGTTGCTGCTTGGGTGACAGGGAAATCACACTGCACCGTGAGCTTTTCTCCGCCTCTGCCTCCACTCATGGAGGGTTTAGCAATTGCCTTCTAAGTGTCAGAGTTAAACCTACACACTGAGCTGAGTGAATTCCATACATCTTCTTCCCATCGCAAGACTCTGATCAATGTGAGGACCAGGACTGGATTTTATTTATCTCTTCATTCCCACTGTAGGATTTGGGACAAAGTAAAATGTGTTGAATTAAAGTAGCAAATTCAGCTCTGCCTACCAACTAACAACACTGGCAAGCATCATAGTTACACGCATTAACTCATTTACTCCTCAGGACAGTCCTATGAGGTACGTATTATGATGTTCCCTATTTCTGAAGTGAGGAAACTGAGGCACAGTTTCTGTGACTTGCCCCATGTCACCTACCTAGTAGGTGGCAGAGCTGGGATATGGAATCAGGGTCCCTCTCCAGATTGTACTTAGTCCCAGTTCTTCACTCCTCTGTACCCACACCCTTTTCCATGAGACTTCATCATTCCTCTAGCTTTAAAGGGGCAGAGTAGATCCTCCCACCCCTTCTTGGCTTTGGGCTGGGCCATATGTGGCAGAAATGAAAGTTCTTAGCTGAGGTCGTAGGACACATTGTCTGTTTCTGCCTGCTCACCTGCACGTCTGACATGAACGTGAGGCGTGCCCGCTCAGGGTAGCCCACAGATCCCAGGAAAAGGGTGACAGACACTGGAGCAGAGCTGCCCCAGCCGAGTCGCACAACCTAAACCCAGCTGAGATCAGCCATCCCCCAGATACCTGAGACCAGCTGAGCCACTCAGCTGAGCTTGGCTTGGATTAGCTATGCCCAGCTGCCCCAGACATGTAAACTAAATAATTATTATGTATCACTCAGATTGGGGGGGGGATTATTTGTTATACAGCATTGGTAACTGATATAGTCTAACTCTTAAAAGATGGACAATTGGGGAGGAGGAAAAACAATTTCACGGAGTGATTGGACAAAGATAAAAGGAGAGAGGAGCCTGGGGACCTGTGGGACCTGTGGTTTCTGGGATAATAACCCAAACATTTGCTTCTCAAGAGCTCATGGGGAAGCTCAACGTGAGGCAGGGCTAGGCCTGGACCTTGCCTGTCAGAGAGCAGTGTGGCCCAGCAAGCAGGTCATGACTTCTCCTACCTGAGTCACACGCCAAGCCTTAGAGCTGAGCTGTCCTGCCTCATCAGGACACAGAATGGCAGACACAGAGCACAGACATACAGACAGATCCCCAGCATCAATTCCTGGCTCAAGAGCAGGCTCTGTGCAGCAACAGAGTCTCCATAAAATGAGGCTCATTCTCTCTCCTCCCAATTACCAGGGGGCATGAACTCGTGCCATCCTTCTGTCCCCTACCCAGACATTAACCATGGGGTCAAAGGTGGTATGTAGCAAACCTGTTATCAAGGAAGGGTAACTTATTAAGATTTTATTTATAAGAGCAATCCAGGATCTCAGAGATCAAATGGTCTAGCGTGCTCCAAACTTTGTTTTTCTACAGTGAAAACGCCACCTTTTCGAGTAAAACCTAACATGAAAAGCAGACACAAAAAGGTGAGGTTGGGATTAGGTTTAGGGGACAAAAAGTAGCTCCACACCCCCAGGGGCAGTCCTAAGACACTTTCTTGGAACACTGAGGTGTCCTAGAACAGAGTTTGAGAACCACTTGATTGGGTTTAAGACCCTTGTTATAAGTGAGAGAACTGAGGCTGGGTGAGGGGTGGGAATCTGTCCAAGGTCACCAGCTTTTCTTCATGCCCATCTTTATTCACCCCACTCCTCTATAACCCTCCTCTACAGTCCTTCCCCTCAACAGCTATCCATTTGGGTCTATGACGCTGGGCAGTGGGGCCACGAAGTGGATAAGACACGCCTTATGGTCTTCAGAATCTACACCCATCTGGCACGGGCGGGTCAAGAGGCAGCTTTGCAAGCCACCAGAGCCAGAAGGGAAGCTGAGAGAACATTGCACTAGGGTGGGGTGATCTGGGTTCTACTCTCAGTTTGGGGTGATCTGGGTTCTAATCTCAGTTTTGTCACTAACTTGGTCATGTGTCCATGGAGAGTCACAATGCCTCTCCAGATGGGGCCTCAGTTTCCTCATCTGTAAAATGAGAGGGTTCAAGCTGTCTGGCATCCAAGGCCCAGCCCCAGCACAAGTCTGAAAGGTTCTCTTGGGCAAACTCACAGCCAGCTTCCAGTTGTCAGCACATAAGCATCTGTCTCCAGTCTCTGCAAACAGTTTAGAATTGGAGGCCAAGCCGTATGGAGGAATGCAAACTCATCTTAACACTGGTGGGAGCCAAACACATTTAGGAAGGGAACTCTCCAGGCAACAATGATCATATTTTGCATTCCTGAGCTAAAGGGAAGGATTGAAGAAAACTGTCATCTAATGCTCTGCTTTTTCTACGTCCAGCTCTCTCTTGCTTTGCTTGAACCATGGAGAACTGGCTCCAGGGCCCTCCTTCCCTGACTGTGGCTCCAGGCACACCCAGATGTCATAGGAACTGAGGTCTTGGTGGGGGTCCAGGCAATGTGGTCACCCTTCCAAGGAAGCCCAGCTCTGCCCTGGAGCTGGACTGTGCTGCTAAGACCTCAGCAAGATTTAGAGCAAGTGGGCAGGGGCACCATGGTTCCCTCCAGACCACTCATTTCAAAAACTGTGGCCCCAGCCTGTGTGCACTGGCTCCTTGAGTACACAGTGATGTGGCCCAGAATGATGGAAAGGTCTCTCTCCCCTGAATCTTCAGGAATGGGACTGATGGTCCCCTCAGTGGGGAGAAATAGCTGGAGGACCATCACCAGGGTCAAAGGCCAGAGGAGGGGCTGCTGACTTTAGGTCAGCTGGTTCTAGGATGCAGAAAAAGGGATATGGGAATGTTATGCCCACTTCCTGAAAGCTAGGACCGCTGTGTCAGATAGACAGGCTGGCTGTCAGGAGACCTGGATTTTCCTGTGTTCTGCCATTAGGACTGATGGAAACTTCGACAAGATAGTTTTTCTCTCTCTACCTCAGTTTCCCCTTTAGAAAATGAGGAGGCTGGACCAGTTGTGATGTCCAGGGTCTCAGTGTCGTTCTCTTTTGGATTCATTTCCAAATCCATCTCCCTTGGGAGGGGAGGAGCAGACAGATGACCATTGCCCCTGCAGGTCTTTATTAGATTGGCTTTCAGGACTGAGGCCATTCCCTCCCACCCCTCCAGCACTAGGGTCCCATACAAGTGCCCCTCAGCTTCAGGCCACTTATGAAAGTGACTGTGACACTCTCATGCCTGCCCCCAGTGGCTCAGCGTTCAGCTGAACTGCCCCTGCTAGAACTGGGGGCTGTGATGACAAGCCATTTCTCACTGTCAGGCCCTGCTGCCCCCCCTGTGCTTTAGAGCAAACTTGCCCAAACTTGGGTCTCCCCAGGAGAGGGACAGTCCCTTCTCTTTACTCTTGCAAAAGACCACCCTGTTTTCTGGCTCCTCTAATGAACTCATCAGCATCTTACTTCTTGACAAAATGACTACCCTTCTGGATGTCAGTTCGTGTCTCTCTGCTAACTGGTCATTGTCCCACCACCCTTTTCTCTGAAAGAAACACCACAGAGTCCGTCCTGCTGACATTCATCCAGCCACTGAGATCAGCAGCCAACCATCACCCCTCCTTTTCCTTCCCTCTGTTGGACACAACTGTGTCTGGATTCTTGTACCTTTGGCTCCCCCTGCCTTGTGTGGGTCAGAGCACGACTCATTGGGTGTGTACATGAGTGCGTGCATCTGTGCGCACATGCATGCCCAAGGGATTGGCTAGAGTGCACAGGATAGGAAGGGTAATGACAGGAGTAGTCCAGAGAGAGGAGAGGGTTTTGGGGACAGATGTGCCTGCCATCGGAAGGACCAGCTGTATCCCGGGTCTGGACAAAGAAGGGAGGGGAGAGGGGATTAGTGTAAAAGCTTCTGTGGAAAGGCATCACCCTCCCCATGGCATGAGCACCACTCACTTCCTCGGGAATGTCTCAGGAAAATGATCTCATTGGGAACAAGTGTGTCCCCAGCCCACACTCATGGCTGCTCTGGCAGTGAGCTGCTCTGAGTGTGCCAGCTGCTATTCTGTGGGTGCCTGTGGCCACATGTTCCCCATCCCCAGGAGGAAAAGCCCCAGAGCTACACGAATGTTTATGTCCTAATGTTAAATATGCGACAGAGAACACATCAGACTCAGAGCTTCCTCATGTGAACGATGAGGGGCGGACGTCATCACTAGATGAATCCCAGGTTCCACTCGAGCTCCGAGACCTGAGGAAGCCCTCGCATGTGCAGAGGTGTTAACTGGAAAGAGCTTTTACAGTCTTGATCTCATTAGGTCTTTACGGGCAGCCTCTAACACTGTCTACACAGAAGGAACAGGCCACTCTCACCTCCACGCCTTGCTCTCAGTTTCCTCTACCAACCTGCCTCCTTTTACCATCGGCCCTTATTCTGCACCCACCAGTCTGCAGGCCCAGTGCACGTTCCACTTCCCAGTCAATCTACACCTCACCCCGATCCCATCCTATGCTCCGCCCTGGCTGCCCTGCCTCCTGACATCCCTCCCCATCTGGGGTGGAGAGTCCAGGGGACAGGACCCATGCTGTGTCCTGCCTCTGTATCCCCTTGGTGTCTACTGCCTCAAACAGTAGGCAGTCAACAGTCACGAAGTGAACACCAACACTGAGGGCAGGGTGGGGCCTATTTCACCAGTGGGAAATGGAGGCTTGGGAAGGTTTTGTGCTAGGACCAAGGTCTTCTAGTCAGTGGAACTCAGTTAGAGCAGGGATTAGCCCTCCCAGTCCTAAATGTTCTCACTCCAGTCCTTCCCCAAATCTCCCGGGGGGGATCCAGGTGCCTCATTTAATTCTAAAAAGGGATTTGGGCTTCTTATCCCCACTGAAAAGGAGAGGATACAGTGGCTCCAAGGCTGACTTGCCCTTGGCCCAGGTGCCAGGGCCTCGCCCTGTCTGCTTCCAGGTAACACATCCTTTAACCCTTTCCAGCTACCCCTCCAGGCCAGCTGTGTCTGAGAGAGGGAAGCCAGGATAGCTGAGAGCTCTCCTTGTGGGGTCAGATCAGACCCTTTACTCAGGCCCAAAGATGACACCCTGCAGCTGGACCAGGAATAGCTTTATCTGTGTAGACCCTATGCTAACCTTCTCTTTGGTGCCAAAAGAGAGGCTACATTAACTAAGCTGAGGGGGCTCTGTCCCTCCTTGTCTCTGTGCGCTGACACACAGCAGCCTCTCTACAGTGTTGACTGGACAAACTCATGAATGAATGAATGAGCATGGAGGAATTTATTGAATTAACTAGATACTCCTCCAAGAAGGAGCTAAGCAGATGGGTCACCAGGCAATCTTCCCTTTACCCACAGCCCTGTCAATTCGCCCTTTGCTTTCTCCAGCCAGGCTCTGCCATGCCTTATGATACACGCTGGGTGCCGAGCACCTTGAAGCCCCTGGCCCCAACTCCAGTTTCCTTGTCTCATAAAAAAAAAAGTCTGCTCCCTCAGTGTCCTATTTTGTGCTAGATAAACAAATGCTTGCTAACGAGTGACTTATCAAAACTTCCCCTCAACTCTCCAAAGCATCTGCAACCCTATATCAGGAAGAATTGTCTAAATCAGAAACAATCAGACCTGTGCTGAGCAGCCTGATGGAGCAGTGAGGGCTCTATCCCTGGGGGTTGGGAGGAGGCCAAATGCTTGTTGGGGCAGGTGGGGCGCCAGCTGAAAGAGGGACACCTGCCTAAGCATTCCAAGAGGGGAGATGGAAGGAAGGAGCAAGTGTTGCGGAGAGCAAGGGCTGCCCTTTTAATTTTTAAAAAAGAAATCAGATGTTTGCCAATGTGCTGGTTAAGCAGATGTCTCTCAAGGAAAACAGGCCTGAAAATTGAAAACAGCAAACATCCAGTTGAAATTTGCTGTCATGAACATTGTTTTTGCTCCCAGTGTTGGATAGCCATCTGATGCCTCCAAAGAATCCATGGATAACCTCCTCTAAGAATAAGACTCGTAATTTTAGGAAAGCCAGCGTATTTTTCTGCCTTACATCATTTATCCTTTTTTCCAAGTGAGGAAAGGAATCAAAATGGACCTCTTTCCTTAAGCTTTTAAGAGCTTCCGTGAAGGATGTGAAAACATATCAATATTGATATTATGAATCTCTGTGTTGTAAGTTTATTTAATGTGCAATAAAGTCTTGATTAACTAGATCCCACCCCACCCCCAAGCACAGACCTCAAGCTGTGTGGAAAACTGAATTCAAGAGCTGTGACCCCAAATGTATACCTATAGGACCTGGCTGAGCATGCTTGGCCTTGGACGGCTGCCTTCCTCCACTCACCTCCAGGTGGCCCAGGCTCCTGAGGACCCAGGTCACAGCCCAGCCAGCCCAAACCTGCCCTCTGAGCCCCACGACCAATGTCCAGCTGCCCATAGAACATTTTCACTTGGAACATTTTCATTCTCCTAACACCTCACACTTCATAGGACCAAAAAAGGTGCCTTAGGTTTTCCTGTCCACACTGGCTTTTTCCCAAGTCTCCCAGTCTCGGGACAGCATTACTACCCATCTGATGGCTCAAGTCAGAAGCATGAAAGTTGTTCCCCAGGATTTCCCTTCGCTTCCTGCAAATCCTGCCGCTTCTACCCCTTCAGTTCCTCTCACATGTGTCCACTCTTTTCTAATTCTCCTGACAGTACCTGGACCAAGTCCTTTCTGTCCTTTTGTGCCTGGATTTTGTAAGAGACTCCTCACTCAGTTCTATTTTTGCTCAGCTCCAAGTTGTGCTCGTTATAGCAGCACGATCTTTTAAAAATCCCAATCAGATTCTAGTATTTTCTTTCTTAAAATGCTCTGGGCTCCTACCATGGCATTTAGGGTAGATTCCAGACCCTTCCCCAGGGCCCACCAGGCACTGCAGGATCTGCCTACTTCTGTGCCACGATCTTCATCACTTTCTTCTTCCAGCCGCACTGCCAGTCTCCCTGCCCCTCAAACATGCCAAGTCTCCCCACCTCAAGGCCCTTTGCCTGGAGCAGTCTTCCCCAAGATCTTTGCCCAGCTGGCCCCTTCCCAACCTCCAGTTTTGATGCTGTGGCCTTGGAGAGATCTCCCCTCACTGTGCTATGGAGAGCCCATTCTTCTCCCTCAAAGCATCTTCTTTATTTCTTTGAAATAAATTTAATTATAGATGGTTATAAGCTACTTGCTCAATTGGATGCTGTCTCCTCTCCCACTGAAGCTTAAGATCCAAGGGAAGGGACCAGTGGGGGCCGACTATATGCAGTCTTCCCATTCAGTGATGTCATGTCGGTGCCTTAAAATGAACCACGTTGGGAGGATATACACCATAGTAACTGGTAAACGCTACAAATAAGGACTCTCCCCACCCCATCTCAAGAGCCAGAATGGGTTGTTAAACATTTATCAGAACTCCTCTGGATGAGGCTGTATCTGTCTGTCTTCCTACTTTATCCTCAGCATCTAGAACAATGCCTAGCACACAACAGGTGTTCAATGTGCATTTGTTAAAAGAGACAGAAAAAAATAAATAAATAGAAGCATTCAGGCCTCTGGAGCCTCACACACTAACCTGCCAACAAGGAGTTGAAGGGGTCGTAGTACTCTAAACCTGAGGGAGGGAGGGAAGTTAGAGTTCTGACTTGGGCTTCAGAAGCCCTGGTTCTAGTCCCGGCTTGACTTCTGACGTGTTTTATGATTTAGGACCAGATTCTTCCTCTTCCTTGCTCTGTTTCCTTAACTGCAAAAGGCACACTGGACTAGACGCTCAACGTCTAAGTCCCTATATAAGATTTAATGGAGCCCCTTTATATACCCTGTTACCACTTTCTTTACCTCTGGCTCCTGAGGTCACTGCATTGTGTTACACAACTGCAGAGGGTGCTGTTTACATTGTAGTTGATTGAGTTATGCGGTGTGCAGCCTGCATAGCTGTACGTGGCAGCTCTTCCCACTCTGATCCTGGCCACTGGCCATTTCAAAGGGATCCGAATTG
Organism: Miniopterus natalensis; assembly: GCF_054644295.1. NCBI lineage: Eukaryota > Metazoa > Chordata > Mammalia > Chiroptera > Miniopteridae > Miniopterus > Miniopterus natalensis. The sequence continues at coordinate 38,780,709 of NC_142081.1, read as the reverse complement.
GACAGTGAGTCCCTCCCTTTCCTGACATACTAACCAGCTCAAAGAACTCAGACAGTTTGGTTTTGGTTTTCCAACTCCTACGATTATTTTCTGCTTGTCATGGGTGTGTGGATCAAGAGCACTGTGCATCCAGATTAGCCCCAGCCCAGGGAGTGTTTGGACAAAGTAAGAGCAAGACAAGGCTCAGCATATGCAATTTGTGGCAGGGCTTTCCCTTGGAGGAGAGGAAGTAGGGCAGTGAGGACCCGGAGAACTGCTGTGCTTGTCTGACCCTGGGTTTTGAATGCGAACTAAAAAAAGGAATTGTGGGGGCCCTTCCCTTCCAAGCCTGCAGGGCCCACCCTACAGTGGATACACCCACACCCATCTAAAAAGTTCTCTGGCTGCACAGAACTCAGCATAGATCCACCAGAACCCAAGTTAAGCTGGATGCTATTGGCTGGGCTTGGTGGGGATGAAGGATACTGGGTAGTGGAAGTGTTTTGGTTCTCTGAGGGCGAGGAAGAAGCTCCTTGGTTTTTGGTGTATGGCAGTTACTCATTGTTTCAAAACTATCACACTCTTACCCTTTGGGACGGTATGGATCGACTTGGAGAATATTATGCTAAGCGAAATAAACCAGGCAAAGAAAGACAAATATCACATGATCTCATTTATATATGGAATCTAAAGAACATAATAAACTGATGAACAAAATGGATTCAGTAGAGGAAACAAGATGGTGGTGTAGGTAGCTGCTGCACCCGCTGCCTCCCCCAACCACATCAAATTACAACTAAAATACAGAACCACCGTCACTCAGAGCCTCCTGAGATCTGGCTGCACAGAAGCCCTACAAGCAGGGAACTGAAGAAGCACCAAGACCGGTAGGAGGGGCGGAGACTCGGGCGGATCAGGTCTGAGTCGTGGAGATGAGGCCTCGGGCCCACACCCGGTGCCACAGTTTAAACCCGGGAGGGAATCTCGGGGGTGGGGGTTTCCCGGAGGAGTGAGGGGTCCCAGCCCCACAGCAGGCCCCCAACCCAGGGCTCCAGGGACGGGAAGACGTCCCCACACCTCGGGCTGTGAAACCAGCGGGGACTGTCCCTGAGGGTCGCGGAGGCTGCGGGAGCCCCAGCAGCTCCTCCTAAAGGGCCTGCACACGGACTCACTCGGACGCTCCCTCTGAGCCCAGCGCCGGGCAGCAGCTTGAAAGGACCTGGGACACTCGGGGAGGAACTAACCTGCCTGGAATCCGGGTGAGAGGTGGGGGGGCAGCTTCCTCCCAGGCAGAAGAGCTGCAGAGGCCATTGCTCCTTTGGCGAATCCTCCCCCACACAGCCGGCAGGCAGGCGCCGTATTTGAATGGCCAGCACCTGACTCACACCTTTGGCCCCGCCCCGTGATTCCAGGAGGCCCCGCCCCTCCCCACCTGCAAGCTCATCCAGGCCATTTCCAGGGGCTTTTCTACGCAAGTGGCCTCTCCAGCCTCATCCTTAGGACTTTCCTAAAATCTTTCAAACAAGCAGCAGTGTGCCCCATATGCCTTGATAAGTGGCCCAGGCCTGGCACTGGTGGCAGCCTGCATTGGCTCATAGCTTGGCCTTTCCTGGACACCTCCAAGCCCAGCACAAGTAGCAGCCATCTATGGTTTGCTGAGTAGTTCATGTTGGGTGGCCCTGGGCAAGGCACTAACAGAAGCTGACTTTTCACCTCCCAGGAGGCTCCAGAGACAATGCACCTGGTAGTCAAACTTGGCCATGCTGGATTACAACCCTACCACATCCACGAGTGACACACTCAGGGGCACACTTGGTGAACACCAAAGCTCCACTGAAGTAAATCCTGCTCCATAGAGGTGTCTCCAGCACAGCAGCTCTTTGGCTGTAGTTGCAGCTGGTCCTCACAGCTGATTGGCCTGGGGGTCAATTCCTCCCAGTGATGCCAACAGCAACCAAGGCTCACTAGAACAGGACAGTGCACACAGCCCACACAGGGGAGCACCTAGAAGGCCCACCTCAGGTGACTGGGGAGGCTGAGCCACTGGACCCTACAGGATGCCTACTACACAAAGCTACTCTACAAATTCCAGGAGACATAGCAGCTCTACCTAATACATAGAAACAAACACCTGGAAGCAGCCAAAATGAGGAGGCAAAGAAACATGTCACAAAGCAAAGAACAGAAGAAATCTCTAGAAGAGGAACTAAATGAAATAGATCCAAGCAAGCTAACAGATACAGAGTTCAGAATTTTGTTTATAAGGATGTTTAAGCATACTATTAGGGAAATAACAGAAAATCTATAACATAATAAAGTACAAATTTGAAATGAAGGCTACAGAAACTGAAATGAAGAATAATTTACAGGGGTCAACGGTAAAGTAGAGGACGCTGAGAATCAAATCAGCAATCTGGAACATGAAGTAACAAAAAACACCCAACCAGAAGAGCAAAAAGAAAAAAGAATCCAGAAATGTGAAGATAGTATAAGGAGCCTCTGGGACAACTTCAAGAGGCCCAACATTCATATTATTGGGGTGACAGAAGGAGAAAAAAGAGAGCAAGAAATTGAAAACCTATTTGAAAAAATAATGACAGAAAACTTCCCCTACCTGGGGAAAGAAATAGACTTACAAGTCCAGGAAGCACAGAGGGTCCCAAACAAGAGAAACCCAAAGAGGCCCACAGCAAGACACATCAGAATTAAAATGCCAAAGGTTAAAGACAAAGAGAGGATCTTAAAAGCAGCAAGAGAAAAGCAATTAGTTACCTACAAGGGAGCACCCATACAACTGTCAGCTGATTTCTCAACAGAAACTTTGCAGGCCAGAAGGGAGTGGCAAGAAAGATTCAAAGTGATGAAATACATGGTACTACAACCAAGACTGCTCTACCCAACAAAGCTATCATTTAGAATTGAAGATCAAATAAAGAGCTTCTTAGACAAGCAAAAGCTAAATGAGTTCATCACCACCAGACCAGCACTACAGGAAATGTTGAAGGGTGTTCCTTAAGAAGAAGCCAATGAACAAAAGAATCTGATGGATTAAATAAATCCAGAGACATTGACGCATGCAAAAGATGATCATATTTCAGAGGAAAGAGGGAAGGAGGGTGGGAAGAGATTAACCAAAGAAGTTATATGCATATAAGCATAACCCATGGACACAGTCAATAACGGGGTGAAGGCCTGGGGAGGGGGTGGGAGCGAGGTGGAGGAGGTCAATTGGGGGGAAAAAATGAGACACCTGTAATACTTTCAACAATAAAGATAAAAAAAAAATAGATTCAGTGACATAGAAGTATGGAACAGACTGAGGGATCTCAGAGGGAAGGTGGGGGTGGTTGGGTGGTCAGACAGGAAGAGATTAACCAAAGAACTTACATGCATATATGCATAACCCAAGGACACAGACAATAGTGTGGAGAAGGCCTGGGGCAGGAAGTGGATGTGGGATGGAAGGGGTCAATGAGGAAAAAAGGGGGCATCTGTAATATTTTCAACAATAAAGATAAATTAAAAAACAACAACCAACTATCCCAAATGTCTACTGCCAATTTTAGGTCTTTAGAAGAGTCAAGGGCTCATGACTCTATCAGTCTTTGCTGGAAAACAAAGGCCTGCCTTGTGAGGTGATGAGCTCTCTGTCATTGCAGGAATGCAAGCCAGGATGGCCACTTGTCTAGGATGTTCAGGTTCCAAGTTCCCTCTGAGCCAGATACTTGGTACTGAGGCCTCTCAAGAGGCCTCTGAGCCCCAGGGTTCCTCATGGACCTGTGGATGAGGGAGAGCCAATTAGGCACTGGGTCCACCCATGCACTAGATGAAATTATTTTAAAACAAAGTCCCTGTTGTCAACTTCTTTCTCATGTTACATGTACTTTATAGTCATAGTCTAGGTTCTGACTCAGGAAATGTTCATGGAAGCATGGGAGCATAGCCCCAAAGGGCTTTTGGAATCAGGGAGGCCAAACATTTGTTTTAGAGGTGATTAAATGGAGGTCTTAAGAGGATACTTGACTCTCTCAAATTTAGTATTGCAGCCCAGGGCTTTTTCGTTACCCTAGGCTTGTAGGATCCAGCTAGTGAAAGATGTAATCAAGCCCCAGGCTTTGGTTTCCACATCTGTAACATTCAGGATTAGCTCAGACTGACCCATCTGGGCTAAGTCATGGCTGGTTTCAAGCAGCCATTTCTAAAAAACATCAATAAGGGGTGGGGTAAGTGTAATATTCTATCAGCCATGAACTCCCCTGTGTGAATGACTTCATAGCTATTTTACCGCCCAGAATGCTGAGCAGAGCCAGGTTCTGAAGAAGAGGGGATGCTGACTGGTCTGAGCTGCCTGAGGCAGTGTCAAGACCCTAAAGGGGTGTGTGTTGGAGGTAGGGCAGGATGGTGCGATGCCACATGGAGGAGAAAGTAAGAGGGAGGCAAGTGAACAGTGCCCACTGCCCAAAGGGCCAGGCCGCCTTCTGGAGAATGGGGGTACTACTGATAAGATAGAAAAGCCCACAGAAATCTCTTTGGTAGTGGTCCAGGAGGGCTTCCTAGAAAAGGAGGTCTTTCTGGAGCTGCTAGTTCTTAGAAAAAGCAAAAAGCTCCTCTCCACTTTAACCTATTTCCACTAAGGACATTTATTAGGGAGATGATTAGGGGTTTTATCTTCTTTCATGGGGGCAATAGACTTGCGGTTCCCGCTCCCCCACCAACCACATCCCTTTCCACTCCACCCCACGAACTCTAGGCCAGCCTCATGCTCATCAAAACTTTCATCTGAACCTCTGGTTCCACATAAAATCCCCCCCTGCCCTCATGAATGGGGAACCCTAGGCAGACCCTTTTCCCTGGCCCGCCCCAATTAGCAATGAGAGCAGTCTAGCGGGGCTGCTGCCAAGCCAAGCAACGCCGCAGAAGCAGCAAGGGACTTGGCTAGCAAGTCGCAAGGCGGCGGGAAAGTGCTCTCCTGGGCCTCACCCTGGGGTGGACTAGGTGCGAGAGGAAACGGCCACTCCTGTCGTCTGGACAACAGTCAGCTTCTCTAGACTCTTTCTGGTGAATGCCAAGGGCTCGCTGGCCCTTAAAAAGGCCTTGGTCAAACCTCCAGGGAGAGAGAGCCAGGGCAACAAGGAAATCATGTCACACAGATGGACCGAGTTTAAGTCCATTTCATAAAACACCCCCAGTCTAACCTGAGCCCCATCGCATTTCAGTTCTGGGTGAGCAGAGTTGGGGTATCTGTCCTTCCTGAGACTGCACATCGTGACCCAGTGTCCCCATAGTGTAATGGGTGAGAAGAGTTTAGGTGGGACAAGAGTGGACACTAAAACTTGACTACTTGTGTTTCTTTAATGAATATTAAAAATTACAAGCAAATGAAACCTTAGGTTTCACCGCAATTATTGCTTAGGATGAAGCTAAGTACAAAGACAGAAAATTTAAAGTCAATTTAAAGAAAATTATTAAGCAAAAAGCCATGTGGGCAGCACATGAAAAGCAGGAGAGAAGGCAGGCTTTCAAGATGACCAAAGCTGGATTTGGATTCTGGCTCTCTTGTTTATCGGCACCCGTGTGACCTTCGGGGAGTCACGTAACCTCTCAGAATTGCTGTCTCTGGAATCAGACTGCCTGAGTTCAAATCCCAGGCCGTGACTTTATCACCTGGGTGATCTTGGGTAAGTTACTTAACTTCTATGTACCTCAGTTTCCTCATCTCTAAAGTGGGGGAATAGTACCCTCTTGCAGGATCATCGAGAGGATGAGTGCTTAGAATAAAACCTGATGAGCTGAAATCTCCAGGGAACGTGAGCAAGTATTACTGTTGCTAAATGCAATAAATAACGTTTATTGAGCACCTCATCCTTGCCAGACATTTTGTGTGGTAATCAGTATTGTTTACAATTTTTCATGCTAATTCTACAGTGTAGACATTATAATTTCAATTATACATGCTAAAGAGAGGAAATGATCTGCCCAAGGTCACACACTTAATAAGTGTCAGGGTCAGTATTCAAATGCCAAGTCAGTGGAACATGACCCTCATATGAACTTTGTTGGGCTCAGGCTCAATCTCTCTACCTGTATAATGGGTTTCTTGTCATCTCCCAAGCCACCAGAGCAGATTCTGGTCTAGTGGTTTGAAGGGACTGGGTCACGACCTGGGGTCTACTGTTCAGTCCCTGCCATCTTCTCTGGGCACTGCCAGCTCCTTCTGGGATACTAAATGACATGGTGGTGTTCTTTGGTATATGGATATGTCTGAATCACTACCCTTTTGTGGGAAATGAGGCATTTTGAACTTCTGCTTCATGCCCCTTGTTTCCTGGGAAGTCCCATTATATACCCAGGTTTGCACTGTGTAAAACAAGACCTTTTCATGTCTCCTTGTGTTTCTGAGTCACAGTAAATAACACGGAACAGCACAGGGCCAGCTGGGCTGCCTGCTGTGAACTCATTTGCTCCTTTCAAGGCCTCTTCCCTTCAACAGCGCCCCTCCCCGCCCCCCCCCCCCTCCTTGCGCTGCCCACCTGCAACTGTCAGTAGCCTCTGCTTGTCTGGAAAGAAAGCCAGAAGTGTGAGGGCTGAACCTGTGCCCACCTAGGGGAATGGCATCTCATGAAAGGTGACTGGAGAGAGGGTGATGTTAATCCCAAGGGGAACAGATAGTGGTATTTCAGGCTGTTGCACAGCAGGCCAGGATGAAATTTTCAGTGGTTAATTAATTCTTTCCACAACTATTTATTTCTAGCTGACTCGGGCCGGCACTGCCCTGGACCCTGGGATACATAAGTAAACACAACATACAAGAATCTTTGCTCTCATGGTTACATTCTGTTGGAGGAGACAGCTGATAAACAAGGTGAACAAATAAATAGGTAATAATGCCAGACAATTAGAAATGCCTCAGTGAGACCAAAGCAGGGGGAGGTTGAAATTTCAGTCAGGGGCATCGGAAAGGCCCCCATGAGATGGTGATGCTGGAGGAAAGACCTAAAGGAAGTGAAAGAGTCTCTTTGGTGAAAAGCATTCCAGACAGAAGGAACAGCAAGTGCAAAGCCCGAGGTGGCTGATATGTTTGAAGAGCCTTCCGGAAACTGTGGGTGGAACTGAATGAGCAAGTGGGGGAGGAGTGGAAGATGAGGTCAGGAAGGCAGAGGGAGCAGATCACACAGGACCTCTTATTCAGAGTAAGAAGGGGAGGCTTAGGGGGTTTGGAGAGCAGGAAGGACAGGACATGAGCTCACCTACATTCTAGCAGCATCCCTCTGGCTCCTGGGTGGAAGATCCTCAAGGGCACAAGGGCAGATGCAGGGAGATCAGTTAGGTGACTATTGCTACAGGCCATAGGAGCCTTCTGGGTAGCCCCCAGACCCCGGCCTGCCTCCTGGTCATAGTCCTCCAGGCTGAGCAGAGGTGGGAAGATGGCACTTTCCCATTAAGGATGATGTAGGACCAGTGGAACCGACAGGTTGGGGTGGGGTGGGGGAGGGGCTAATTGGAAAATGTGCTGGAAGACGGTCAGATCCACGATGAAAAGAGAGAAGAGAGCAGGGGCAATCTTGGTGACAGTTTCGACCCATTCAGAATAATCGGCGGGCCCCTTGCCGGGCCTGCCAGTGTTGATGCCCCTGGCTGGCCTCACCATCAGCAGCAAGCACATTCCACAGCTGTTTGGCTTGTGGTCTGGCCTGGCCCTCTCACTGGTTTCTTCTGCTCAGAAAGGCTTTTAAAATCAGAACGTGGGTTTTCTTTAAGTTTGGGGCATGAATCATTGCTTCTGGACTGGAAAAGGGATGGAGGGACAGGAGGCCCCATGCCTCGGGAGCTCCCTGTCACTCAGGACAGCATGTCACCAAGGCACAGATATGTAACAGGCTCCCTTCCAAGTTCTGGCCAACATTTCCAACTGCCCGAGGGCCACCTCCACCTGCCCCACGAACCCTGCAAAGTTAACATGTCCAGACTGACTCAGCTTCCCCCTCCTCAGACCTCCTTCTCCTCAGGTCAGTGGCGCCACCCTTTGGCCTTCCAGCCACCTTTCCTTCCTGGCAACCAGGTCCCTGCTTGATTCTGCCCCTCAGTTTCACTTCCCTTTCAGCTTGCCGCCTTCATTTCAGGCTCTGGTGGCCTCTTGCCCTGGTCACTGCAGTGCCCTTTTCATCATTTCAAACCTGTTCCCAGGTGTTGTCCTGTGGTCCCCCCCCCCCCCCCCCCATCACCCTGGAGCTTTTCAAAATGCAGATTAGAACATGCCCACACCTTCCCTCAAAAACCTTCAAGAGCTCCTCATCCGCTAAATCCAAATGCCTTGCCCTGCCAGAGGTTAGTCCTGTGCACCAAAAGGTTGCTGGTCAGGGCACATACTTGGGTTGGGGGTTCAATCCCTGGTTGGGGGGCATGTACAGAAGGCAACCGATTGATGTTTCTCATATTTCTGTTTCTCTGTCTCTGTCTCTCTCCTTTCCTCTCTCTAAGCATGTCTTCAGGTAAGGATCAATCAATCAATCAATCAATCCAAATGTCTTAGTTGGCATTTGGGTCCTTTCTCAGCAGTCTCTGCCCACTGTTCCTTCTGGCAGTTCCCCACAGCACATACTCAGCATCCTGTTGAGAAAACATCAGGCTGTTTGCCCAGATATAGTCTCTACCTTTCCTGCACTTACAAATAATCTTTCTTATCTCTCAAATCCCAGAGTCTTTTATCCGTAGCTCTCTTACAGCCTTTATTATTCCTCTCATCCCCTTGTATGAGAGCTGTTTATCCAAGAATCTTCTCTTCTACTAACCATAAACTCCTTAAAAGGCCAGGACTTATGTCTTAGCTTTTAACCCCCAGAGCACCTAGCACAGGGCCTGGCTCATACATTCTATTGTACTGGGACCTCCTGGGGGGCACATGTGCAAAAAATTTAAGACATTTATCTTGCCCTTAAATATCTTTCTATTTGGGTAGACAGTTCTTACATTCGTTCAACACATTAATTGAGCACCTACTATGTCTGACACTGTGTGAGAGCTGGGGACACAGAGGCTAACAGGAGATGAGGCTCCTGCTCTCAGTCCAGCGGGGGAAGATGCTCAGGTAACTCTAATACTGGCTGATGGGTGAAGTACAGAGTGTATTACAATCACAGAAATAGGGCTTCAAGGTCTAGTTAAGGGGTCAGGTACGGCTTTCAGGAAGTAGTGCCCAAGTGGAGACCTGAAGAATAAGTGGGAGGCAGCCAGGAGAAAGGAGGCAGGATGGGACATAGGAAATTATATGAGTGAAGGCTAGAGAAAGCGGGTGTGTTTGAGAAGCTAAGGTGCTCAGCCTGGTAGGCATGGTGTAGGGGTATGCAGGTGCTCTTGGTGCTGCTAGAGGTGAGTCCTGAGTGCAGGCCAGGGCTAACCCTTCAGGGTCTGGTTAGCTCCGTTGAAGAGTCTGGACTTAACCTAATGGAAATAGGGAGCCAATGAGGGTTTTAAGCAGGGGACTGAGTACACAACACAGTCTGTCATTTAGCCTCACTTTGGCTTCTATTGAGAAAGGTCTAGATGGATTGAGGCTAGAGGCACAATGACACCTGAGTTTGGGCTGGGGACTCAGAGAATTCCCAGGGCCCCCTTGCTCTGCCCCCAGGCCAGCCTCCTCTCTCTCCATGATGGAGCATCCCTTCCTCACTCAGTCAGGCATTTCCTTCACCTGAACACTCACAACAGCTCCAGCAGGGCCCAGAATCACAGGGTTGGAAGGACCCTAATGGGCTTCATCCAACTCTTGCTGGACACCTCCTGCTTCCCCTAACCTCCTGTGCTGCTCCATCTGTCTGGGGGCAGTTCTGACCCGGATCCTCTGCCTAATCAGTCCCTGTAGCCCCCCTTTGTCTTTCTTGGGTCTCCTAATTGGGGCCACACAGTGATCAATACCTTATGGCCTGGGGGGGTGGTGGACAGAGACTGGGCTGCCAACAAATAACCCTTCTGCTACCAACTTTTACTCCCAAATTCCACCTTGCATCCAGGCTCTCAAATCTGACTCCAGGTTGTGTCTCCAGCCCAGCCTGGCTGTGAATCCTGTGCAAATTCAGGCTGGGTAGTTGGACCAGAAGAGCTGAGTCAGGAGAACTGGCAACATCGTGACCCTGAGCAAATCATTTCCCTTCCCTGGACGGCATTTTCTCTTTTGCTTGACTGGGGATTAATTAGGTTTAGATGACATCGATGATTCTCAGGCTTGGCTGCCCATTAGAATTATCGGAGAGCTTGAAAAAATACCAATGCTGGGCTCCACCATGGACAGTGATGACATGGTCTGGGGTGGGGCCTGGGCAGAGGTTTTGTTTTACACCATCATTCTCTGTTCATCACTGGATTTGCTGATCGCCTGCAATTCCATGATAGACCAAGAGGGAAGGCCAAGGTAGGCAGGTAAACAAACCTGAGGACCAACAAGACCACAGCGGTGCAAACACCTGCAGCTGCAGAAAGGCCAGCAGTCACCAAGGTGACTTACTCCAGAGCCCAGTGTCAAATGCTTGAAGGCTTCCCTCCCTCCAAACTTCTCAAAGTGGTCTTAGGGCAGTAAATGGAGACAGAAGCATCTTCTGAATTTTGTGTGGATTCTGTGCAAAGTCAAAAGAAGCATCTTTTGAATTGCTCCGTGGACACCCCTGCATCTATGGACACCAGCATTTTGCCTGAGCCCTGCAGTCTGTGTGTGGTCTGTGCTTTTCCTCCCCCACTGTGTTCCTTGAGGCCGAGGCTGTGGAATCCCCAGAACCTGGTGGTGCCTGGGATGTGGTGGGCATTCAGTACATGTTGGCCAAATGGATAAGCCACCCAGTTTCTCCATCTGTAAAGTGGGATCATGGTGCCTCCTTGCCAAGTTACAGGCCTGTGGGGACAACCACACGAGCAGGGTCATCTTCATAGTTGTGCAGTTGCTCAGGGCCCCAAACTCAGAAGGGCCTGAGGTTTTGATTGGTTTAATGCTTTTCTGAGGCCATCTTGAAATTCTTAATAATTTTTAAACAAGGACCCACAGATTATGTAGCTGGTCCTGCATGTGTTAGTAACTGGTGCAAATAAACTCAGAGAAGAGCTCAGTCTGTAAATTATTTATGGGACTTTATGATTGCCACAAATCACTGAATATCAGGGGATATGAAAGAGCAATTCCATCAGAAGGAAAGTAGATGGACATTCCTTTGTGGCCTTCTCTCTGGCAGGGGAGATGGGCCAGGCTAAGAGGGAGGATGGTGGACATAGTGGACACCCCCAGAGGTCTACAGAGAATGATTTCAATGACCTTGTCCTACCTGCCTGCCACAGATGTAGAAAATATACCATTAGAACTTCATTCCTTTGGCTGACGCATTGCTTTCTCCTTAAGTTTCTCTGATGGGTGTAGCAAATTTGGTTCCTAATGTCACCTTTGGCCATAAGACCTGCCCCTGAGTTCCCAGTGATCTTGGGAAAATACAGGAAATCATTCAAACTTTAAGAGCCTCAGTTTCCCTATCTATCTAAAGCCCATGGCAGCTTTGGCCTCATCTGGCCTATCCTGGCCCATCCTGACTGATAGAACAAACATATGGGAGTGCTCTTTGCAGACTGTCAGGAGCTGTACCCACTTGTTCATTTCATGTTTTTTCCATGGCTTTCCTGAGGCCCGGTCCTCCCAATCTGCAAAGAAGTAGGCCGTAGAAACCTTCAGGGTCAGGATTTCTCATGGCCTGACCCAGCTGAGTGATGCTGCTGGTGGAAGAAAGCCGTTAGCCCCAGCTGCAGAGGCAGGAGCCACTTCTCTGTGTCATCCTGTTTGGAATCCCAGAGCACGTTGCTATAGCAAGTTGCCTAACTCGCCCCACACGCCACGTGGAAAAACCTCTCCCTGCTTTAGAACGGCATCACCCAAGCCACAGACTGGCTTCTTCTGTGTCATAGGATAAAGCTGTCATCGTCCAAAGGGCCAGGGTAGGTGCACCTGGCCGGTGATGGAAATGGGCTGAGCAGTTGAACTGTGCCAGACAGGTACCCCTGCCTCAATTATTTTGTCTGCTGGCTGGTGCTGGTGTCTGAAGTTCCACCATTAGCCCTTTACTCCTCTGACTCAAGGCACAGCCAGTTAAAATATAAACCCCTTTGGGTAGGACACATGAAGTTCTCATCACTCGTTAGTGCTGTTCAGCATGAATGAACTCATTAGGCATGGAGCTCAGAGAAAGCTTTGATTAGGGGAATGGGAAAAGAGGTAGGAAGGGAGGAGAGGAACACCCAGCCTGGACCATGAGGGTGGTTAGAGAGGGAGCCCTAGGGCAGACTGGTCCAGAGTACTGGGCACTTGGGGGCAGGTGAAAGAGCCCCACTTGGCTCTCAAAGAGGATGCAGTGTGAGAGAGAGGATCCTATATCAGGGGGCACCGTGTGAGGACCACGTCTCACCAAGCCAGCACCTTGACTGAGAAATCACTGTCTAGCTGAAAAAGGGAGCTGCCTCTCTGGGCTGGTGGCCCTGTGAGAAGGACCAGGTGTACACTGATCCCATGAAGACAGCTTCTTTAGCAAGGGCATCTTATCGGTCTTTCTATGCTTTCTAGGCCCAGTTTCTAAAGAGATAGTATGCATGGATTAAGAGCAGCAGCTTTGGGTTCAGACAAATCCTGACGCCATCTCTTACTCAATCTGAAGGACCATGGATGAGCCATTTAACTTCTCATGTGTAACCTGGTGATTGCAACAGTGACTTGATGGAACTGTTTCAAGGCCTGAGATGTGAAGTGGTGCTTGACACAGTGGCTGGCATCAATCAAATGATAAATGATGGGAAGGGTAAGAATTGCTACCGTTAATTGAGGTCTTACTGGGTGCCAGATGCTGTCCTAAGCACTTGAGATGAATGAACCATTAAGATCATGTAATGTACACATCAGCCTGAGAAGTCATTACTCCCCCCATTTTACAGTTAGGGAAAATGAGGCCCAGAGGGCTTATCCAGGGTCATTCAAGTAGAAAGGATTTGAATCCAGGCAGTTGGGCCCCCAGGCCAGGCACGCCGATTATTATTGTTGCGTGTGTGTGTGTGTGTGTGTGTGTGTGTGTGTGTGTGAACGGGGAATGAGGGGCAGAGGCAGGGAGGGCGTTGGACCACACTGACTTTTTCCTCCAGGTGGGATTTTACTCATTTTGTGACTCAGGTGATGAGTACACAGTATGAAAACCCTTCAGGGAATTTTTTGGCAGCTTATTTACTTTTGGTTTACAAGATGACCAACTGCAGTCTCTCTCTCCCCTTTCTCACTGGTAACACAATTCATACAGTTAGGATTTACATGTTGGGGGCTGGGGACAGTCCCCACCTGGAGCACAGCTCCCTGTAGCAAGCACCCCATATTGAGGGCCTGTGGGTATCTTTGGAGCTCACAATTGTTTGGGGGAAAAATAGCTTCAAATGACTGTGAATCCTTGATGGTAGCCCACGGGCTGGTGGGATGGGGCATTAAGTGATGAGAACCAGCAGAGATAACATTTAAAAATCGACTGCTTGTTAAAAGCTTATTTTGTAGCTGATCCTTCCTGAGCCAGCCAGAGGCTGTTGCTGCCTGGGAAGGATTACGATGGATCCTTTCTTTTTGCAACTGCAATAGAATAGGGCTCAACTTTGACTCCCAAAGTAAGATTTGAAACCTATAGTGAGATGATAATCTCCAAAGTCAGGCATCCTGGAGAGAAAAGAGGGCTTTTAAAATTCTCCAACCTCCTTTCTATATAGCAAGAGCCGCACCAGGCCAACTCAGACAGTTTTAGCCTAAGTGATGAGGAGAGGGAACAGAAGGAAAGCTCCCAGCTGCTGGAAGAAGCTTCCACCACAGGAGGGGAGAGAAAGAAGGTCAGAGAGGGCAAAATTAAGGTGAGTCCAAATTAATCGGAAGTCCTCCAGGGCCCACAGCCCTGTATGGGCGGGCTTGGGACAGGGAGAATGGCAAGGAGATAGACATCCCATTTCTGGGGGTCCACTGTGGGGTTGACAAGGCGGCGTGGTAAATAAGGAGAAAGAGGGTGACACTCCACACCATCTCTTTAGGGCCCCCAGTGCCTGATGTGGAAGGTGAGAGGCTTGGCTGGCAAACTTCCAGCAGGGTGGGCAGTGGGGTAGGCAAAGTGACAACTTCATCTCTTTCCCTGCTCTTCCAGAACTGGAGAGCAGGGCTGAGGTCTTTTCAGGCTTTGCACACCCATAGTGCCTAGTACTGTGCTTTTTCCATACAAGGTTTTCTGCTCAATAAGACCTCCACCCACAAGGACACACAAAGGCTGTGCCGAGTGGTATGGTTCTTCTCTTCAACACCACAAAACACTCACACTAAAATCATACTGACTTTAAGACAGCCTCAATGGCAAAAAATACCAGAGTTCCTATTATGATCAAGACTTCGGGCCAGGTCTTTGGCAGAAAGGGCCAGGACGTTTAGGTTTATTTAGAGCTGTGGCATTAGGCCTCCTCTGAGCCTCCTGTGCCCCAGCACTCCCTCTAGACTTCTCCTACGGACTTGAGCTTGAAGTTACATCTCTGCGTCCTCAAATTCCTTACTTAATGGAAAGTATCGTGAGTGCTGCTGCTGCTGCTGGTGTCAGAGAAGAAACACATCCTCCTTGAGTGCTTAATATGTGCCTGGAACTTTCCAAGAATTTTATATACATTTGATCATTTAACTCTCAATAAATCTGTAAGTTCTGTTATTATTACCCACATTTTTCAGGTGAGAAAACTGAGGCACAGAGCCATTTAGTAACTTGCCAAGGGCACAGAGAACTGGCAGAGCCCAGACCCACCCCAGGCAGTGAGACCCCAGGGCTTTCACCCCCAGCTGTGCCTGATCTCCCACTGTGTTTTTATGGGGCTTGGCAGATAACAGGTGCTCAGTGAAGACTGGGTTTTAAAGAATCACCATGTCATTAATCCTTACTACAGATGTGCTATGGTAGTCAAATTCTGGTCAATGGATCTGCTCTCTCTGAATGTCAGCTGGAAAAGTCTTTGGACTGGTCCACTTTTTTTCTGGTTTTCTTGATAGTTTTGCCCACTCAATCACCCTGCCCAGAGTGCAGCAGGGGCTCTAGAAAGATAGACTCTGAATTAATAATAGCCTCAATGAGAACTTACTTCCAACTTGGCCTGTAACAGGTCCCCTGCCCAGCCAAGCTGTGCCGTCACTGTAGGCAAGCTTCCTGGTAATTCTCTCATTGACTCCATGTGAGGCACAAATAAATGAGAGATAAACACCAATACTGCTGTGGAGCCAGGGGAATGGGCCCAGTGACCCTTGCCATAGTGCCAACCTTCAGAGTCCACACTGACCAGACTCACCTTTGTGGTTTTAAAATATTTGCCTTTTTGTTCTTTAACTGGTCCTAGGAAAAAATTCTAATGTATGAATAGTCCCACATTACAGCCTGTCCACACTCTACGCAATCCTTCAAAGCCCCTTTCAAATAGTATCTCCTCCAGGAAGCCTCCCTTACTTTTCCTAGTGGAACGGAACTCGTTTGAACCTCAGCCCTTACCTTCTCTGTGCCATTCACTCCCTAGTGCCTCTATTTATGTAGCTTTCCCTGATCTTGCCTTGTTCTCAGTTCCGGGCAGAGCCCAGATTGCTTACATGCTTGGGCCACAGTCCCAGCTCCTTGCAAACAGATGTCGTTCCAACATTGATTGATATATTTAATGAATCCCACATTTCAAGAACCCAAACTGACCAAACATAACTCCGGGGTGATTTTCTCCATATAAAGGGAGCTCTGAGTCACAAATCCTGTCCCCATCCTTCACCCCATTTCCCCACCCCCACCACCTTTGTGTGAGCAACACATTAACAACCACTACTTTAGCCCCACTGTGCACCAAGCGCTGTGTTAAGGACTTTTCTTAATCATCCTGATAGTATTATGAACTCAACTTCTATCTTCATTCCACTGAGGAGGAAACCTGTTGGAGAAATCGCCTAGCCTACCCAAGGTTGTACAGAGAGTGGGCTGCAGAGCCAGGACTAGAAGCCAAGTCTGATTTCAAAGGCTTTGCTTAGCTTCCTGAGGTCCAGACTGTCTTTGGCCCCTAAAGCAACCTCTCCATCTCAGGGTCTGTCCGGGTGGTTCCACCCATCTGGAGTCCCACAGGAGTGCACCCTCTTTTTCTGTGGCAGGATCTCCTAGTGATTTGAAGACAGTTCCTGGAGTTGTCTCCCGCCGGCCTAAATGACCCAGAGTACACTTCACCTCTTCCTGAAGCTAGTTTCTAGATGTATGCTGGCCTGGCTACAGCCCTTCCCTTGTCTCTCCCCCTCGCCCCCCCAAATAAAAAACAAAAAAACTTAATGCATCAATGTTTGTTTTCAACTGTAGCACTAGGGTCTGAATTGAACCCACCAACCAGAGGCCCTTTCAAATACAGGCACTCCTAGAAACTCTGCTATAGACGGACCAATGTGGGGGGGGGGTGCACTTGTTCCCGCGGTACCTCTGAACTGGGGTGAACGAGTGTGGGCTGGGAGGGGCATCTCCACCCATGCTCCCTGAGGGTGCCTCTCCCGCGGCCACGGCCTCTGACCCCCCAGTACCGGAGCACAAACAGAAGGGGAGCAAGGGCGGGCAGCCAGTCCCTAAGGTGGGCGCTGGTCCCCACCCGGTGGAGGGGCCCCCAAAGCTTTCGGGGTCCATAGAATCGCGTTGCTGCGGGTGGGGCCGGGGCGCGCGGTGTGGGGAAGCCCAGGCGGGGTGCCCCAGAGCGGAGGTCCCAGGGCTGCCTCTCGCTCCCGCCGCTCCCGCCGCGCCCTCCGGAGACGCCCACCGAGCCCCTCACCTGGCCCGCATCAGGCGGCGCCGAGCGTCTCGGCGACCGGGACTTCCCGGGATTATTGAATAATTGCATAATTCCGGGCACGGAGTGGGGGGCGATGCCCTGTCCCTACCCCGAGTGCCAGATAACGTTTCTGGGGTCTCCGGACTGCGAAGCCGCTGACCCCGGCCGCCCTTGGCCTGCCGTCGATGGCTCGCCACTGCCTTGGGGCCGAAAGCCCTGGGGTTGGCTCCGTCTCTGGGCTCCCGGGTCTCCCCAGCGCCCCGGGGGTCAGCGTCGGGCTCTCCACATTGCAGGATGCGCCCTCCGCTCGGGGCAGGGGGCTCGGGGCGGCGTTGGCTCCGCGCGTCCCATCCCCTTCCCAGCCCGCGCCCCGCGCCCCGCGCCCCGCGCCCTTGGCGCTCCCGGGACGCTCGAGTGCCCCCGGCGGCGGCGCGGGAACCCCGCGTGGCCCTTGGAGATAGCCGGGGAATCCCCTGGGGCCACTGGACCGCAGCGCTTTTCTCCTCGAGCCTCTTCAACTCTTCCCAAACACACCAAACTCCCGGCTCCAAGTCGCTCCCGCGAGCCTCCCTCTTTTGCGGAACTTGGCCGAGCCCCCAGTCTGCAGCCAGTTCCCGGGGTACCCACGTCCCTAAGAGAAGCCAAGGTCGGACCTGGAGGCGCACGGCGTCGCGCTCCTGGCAGCTGGACCCCAGACCCCGGCGGGCCAGGGAGCGGCTCCGGAGGCAAGGGAGGCAAGAGGGGCACGTACCTGGCCACAGGCTGAGCGCCCAGGCCACCAGGAGGCCCGCGGGCAGGTCCATGGCCCCGGTGCGGCGGCGGGTTCACGGTGCGGAGCGGCGGGGGCGGCGAGCCAGAGCGGCAGCGTCCTGGGCGCGGCGCCGGAGCCTGCACTGCGCGCCCGCCGCGCGCGGCGCCCTGACAGCGGCGCGTTCAGAGGAAGTGGGAGGGCTCGGCGGCGGGGAGGGGCGCGGGCACCGCTCGGGCCGGCCACCCTCTGCCACCTGGGCAGGCGGCACGCTGCGCTCTCCAAGCCGCGGTCAGATCTCTCCCCTGCCCCCACCTCTGCCTTAGGAGGAAGCCCCGGAGAGCTGATCCTGGGCACCACCTCGCCAGGGGAGCACCTTCTTGTATACCACCGTCACCCAATTAAAGTCCCTTCAGAAAAAATGGTTTATATTTTCGTTTCCCGGAGGAAAGAGCTTCACAAAGCTGCGAAGGGTACCTAAGGTGACCCAGGAACACGCGGCGACTCAGGTGTCCCTTAGCCAAGGGGAGTAGATGTCCCTCAAAAGTGTATTCTCAGAGCCACCCCTGCCTCCCTGCACCCTGGGGCTTGGAATGAACATAAGCGCACAGCACTTCTTCTGACCCTGGAATAAATGCAGGCCAGTCCCCCTCCCCCTCCACTCTCCCCATCCCTCACACCTGAGGCTTTCCAAAGCCTCCAGGAGGGCTCTATGCCTACTTTTGCCATAACGGTGAAGCTCTTTGGAACCCAGCCACCATCCTTCCCAGCTCTTCTAACCGCTGACAATTAAATTCAATGCACAGTTGTTGCACAAGCTTTAAATCAGGCCCTGGACCGCAACCCATGGGTGTGGAGGCTGGCCTCTCCAGTGGGAGAAGAGCCGAGACGGAGGGGACGGTGGCAAGTGTGGTGAAAGCTACGGCAGAGGCCCCTCATCGCTTTCCCAGGAAAGCCTTCCATTAACCCCCCTTATCCTCACCAGCTCCCATCCCCAGGTACCTGCCATTCTCTCTCTCTCTTCATTGGATTTAGTAGAGAAACTACACATCAATTGGTGTAATCATTTGATTAACTTTTTCTCTCCTTGTCCAGACTGAAAACACCATTAGGGCAGAAATCTCTATTTAATTCACAGTGGAGCACCCAGCCCCCCAAACCAGGAACCTGGTAGGTGGGTGGATGGGTGGGTGGGAGTGCAGGGGTCTATGGGCGCACAGAGGCTGTAGTTTTCTGCCTGGGAGGGACTGGCAGGGCTTCCGAGGGGAGGTGGCGTTCAGGCGAGTCCTGGAGATGAGGTGGGTTTTGAAAAAGCCCGTGTTCGCACAGGTACAGTAGTAGGCACTGTGCTCTTTCCGTGGCAGTTCTCCTGTTTTTTATTCTGGTGTCCTCACCTCTCCTTATCAGCTACAGACTTGGGGGGAAGCTGATTCCATCCCTGGGCTATGTGTGGGGCGTGTGGGGTGGGGTGGGGTGGGGTGGGGCGGGAGGACATGTGGTTTAGTTTTAAAAAGGGCAACATGACAAAGGAAAAGATTTTCGGAGAAACAAGCTTTCTTACTCTCCTGAAAGAGTTCCTAGAACTAACTAACTACATAACTCACCAACTTTTTCTCTCCTCCCTTCTCGTAAACTCACATCCCCTCCCAGGACGGGACAAAGAATCACATAGGCCTTGACGTGGACAGGGGCCTGGCCGGGAAAGGGAGGTCTAGCACTGGGATGAGGCAGACATTGGATGGCAGAATAGAGGAACCACATTCCACGAGGGTCTTGTTGAGCCACTGAATCAACCCATCCCCTCAGCCTGCTCCCCTGAAGACTTTCCAATTATGTGACTAATGTCCCCTTTATTGTTTAAGAGGGTTTGAGGCAGGATGCTTTGAACCTAGAGCATCCTGATAACAGCTATCCGGTGGGCTGCAAACCACTTCCCTGCCTCGCATAAATTTGTGCCCTCCCTAGCAGTTCACACTGAGGTGCATGGGAGTTGCCTGGAGCCCTTCTGAAGAGTGAAAATCCCCCAAATGTCAGGGAGTCCTGGTGGGCACTGCAGGTATCCCGCGTGTAGGTGGGCTGAGGCCTGCACTCAGACTGCATGCTGCTTGCCGTAAGGGCTCTGCAGGGGGCGTGCTGCTGCTGGCCCTTGGGTAACAATTCTACCATTCATTCACTCGCATTGTCCTCCTCAGGGCATGGGCGTCCTGAATCCAGCAGGCTTACCTTTGTGTAACCAGGGAGGGTGGAAGGGGGGAGGTGTGCCCTCACTTATTCTTTCAACAAATATTTTAGTGTCTACTGTGCCCCCAGCGCTCTGAAAGTCACATAAGAGAAGCCTGTGCTCGAGGAGCTAGTGAAGGAGCTGAAAAGACGAGACATAACCTCATATGTATTGGCAGTCATTATTTATTATTTAATCATTAATTTAAATCATTTATTATTTAATGATTTTTAAACACTCTTTAAATCACACCAGGCAGCAGCTTATGGGTGACAAATGCGCGATCCACATTGAGTCTGGGGAAGCTCAGAGAAGGGCTTTATGGAAGCTGGGATTTGAGCTGAACAGTAATAATAATAAAAATAATAATCCTTTACATATACATAGTACATGGATTTATTTATTTTTATTGAGATATAATTCACATACTGTAATATTCACCAAGCAATTCAACAATTTTTAGTATACTCACAAGGTTGTGCAACTATTACTACTGATTTCAGAACATTTTTATTATCCCCCAAAGAAGCCCTGTAACCATTAGCAGCCACTATCCATTCCCTCACCCCAGCCCTTAGCAACCACTAATCTACTTTCTGTCTCTGTGGATTTGTCTATTCTGGACATTTCATGTAAATGAAATCATAGAGCATGTGGCCTTTTGTATCTGGCTTCTTTCACTTAGAACATTGTTTTCAAGGTTCATCTTATGATAGCATGTATCAGTATTTCATTCATTCTTATTGCCAAATAACATTTCATTATATGGATACACTACATTTTGTTTTTATCCTGATGAATATTGGGCTGTTTCCACTTTGGGACTATTATGGATAATGCTGCTATAAACATTTGTGTACAAGTTTTTGTGTGAACATGTGTTTTCAGTTCTCTTGGGTCTATACCTAGGAGTGGAATTTCTGGGTCATATGGTAACTCTGTTTAATTATTTGAGGAACTGCCAGACCATTTGCACGGTGGCCGTCCCGCTTTACTTTCCCACCAGCAGTGTATGAGGGCTGTGCGTGGTATTTACTAATTTTGAAATCCCTTTCATACCTATGACCTTATTTAATACTCACAAGAGTCCTGTATTGGGGAAAAGCCCCTTAAGTCTAAATTCAGGATCGATTCTAAAGAACTGACACGGAGCCTTATTCCAATTCATCAGAGCTTTAATAGGAGAAATTTACATACATGGGCAGACCAGCTGCGTTCCCAGTGGTGACCAGCCAGGAATTATCCACTCCCCTCCCAGGACAGGGTCCCTTTTTATGGGGTGTTAATAGTAAAAGCATATGGTGGGTAGTCAGGTAGACCACCAGAAAGAACAATGCATTTCTAAGTTAACAGATAACATCAGGCAGTTATCCACACTCTATACATTCATTAACATCCTTCCTGGGGCCTGACTTTATCTTTGGGCAGCATTCTGGCTTTCTGGGTAGTCGGCCAAGCCTGAGGCTACAGAGAGTTAAAGAGTTGCAGGTTAAGCAGGAGTCCAACACTTCCCAGACGCCTTTGCTGCTGGAGCCATATTGCATCTCTAAGCGAGTTCCCCCACACCTGCAAGAACTTATATTCATTTTTATAGATAAAGAGATTGTATTGGTGAGGAGTCTTTCAATTTTAAGTAACAGAAACTCAATACAAAGTGACTAAATCAGAAAAGAAAACGTACAAACTCCTGTAACTAGGAAGTGCAAAGGTGATTTGCTGTAGGTATGGCTGGATCAAGAATCTCAAAGGAGATTCTTGTCTTTTTTCTCTCTGTCTTCTCTTAGTTTTACTTCAATCTGCTTTTACTTTCCTGCAGCAGACAGGATTTCTCTGCCTGCTAGAAAGATGTAGCCAGCAGTCCCAAGCTTATACTTTATAGAATCTGAAGGGAGAAGACAGCCTTCCCTCCTGGATCCAGCAGAAAAGTCCAGGGTTTTTGTTCATCCCCCCCCAAACCAATCAGTGTCTGGAGAACTTGGTACTATAATTGGCCCAGTCTGGGGCACATGCCCAGCCCTGAGGCGTTGGGAAGAAAACGGCATTATGACTGACAGCCCCACCAAGACCACATATTATAGGAGAGAAGTTCCTTAAAGGAAACAGAAAAAGGGGATGACAAAATATAATGGACAGACAAAGTCCATAGTTGCTAAGTCCGCTTGAGAAATCTAAGCTCTAAGCAGCAAGGTATTCGTCCAAGATCCCACAGCACCTACATGGCAGAACCGGAATGAGAATCCAGGTGTTCTGACAGGAGGTTCAGAACTCATGACCGCATCACAGCTGGATGAGGGAAACAAGTATTTCAGGCCAGGACTGCATGAGCCCCGAGTCCTATGGGTGTGTCCTCTGGCTCTCTAGCTTGGGGTCTGAGCACCCTCCTCTGGGGAGCACCTGACTTCTCTAGGAGGAAAAGGTGAGTGAGATGCCATCCCCTCCAAAGGAGCCCAGTTGTTTTGGCACTGATGACAGATGACTGTTTCTTCTATGACTAACACACTCTTCATCCAGCAACTTACTTGGGATGGCCCCATCTGCCTTCATTTTTTCCACCCTTTCTCTGCATTTTCACCACTGTGACCTAAGGTGACCAATTGTCCTGGTTTGCCTGGGACTGAGGGGTTTCCTGAGTTACTGGACTTTCAGTTTTAAAACTGGGACAATTTCTGGCCAACTGGGACAAATTGGTCCCCTTATCCACTATCTCTGTCTATCT
Organism: Miniopterus natalensis; assembly: GCF_054644295.1. Taxonomy (NCBI): domain Eukaryota; kingdom Metazoa; phylum Chordata; class Mammalia; order Chiroptera; family Miniopteridae; genus Miniopterus; species Miniopterus natalensis. The sequence goes on along the minus strand of NC_142081.1, from coordinate 38,758,206 downwards.
TGGACCCTCTGCCTCACTTCAACTTTCCCCTCCAACACTTCTCCTCTCTCCACCTCCTATCTCTCTCTCATCCTCTGTTTTTTTTTCCTGTGTACTTTCTCTTCTCTGCTTCCAGGTGCCTCTAATACATCTACTCTCCATGTGAGCATTAGGAGGGGTCCACCTTGAGGTGCAGGCTGGATTCCTGGCTCCTCTCTGCCCCCCAGGTTCCCTTCACAGATCTGGCCTCCTCCCTATGCCTTCCTTGACCATTGGTTTGTGCTTAGGAAATGCAAACTTAAAAAAAAGATAAACTTAAGCAAGCTTACCATTTCTGGGAAGGCACACCTTTTGCCAAAAAATGTTATAATAAACTCCAAAGCCAAAACAAAACAAAAGTAGTAAAGAAAGCTACAAGATTGCTTTTGTTTTCCTCTCTTTGAGTGATGTGTGCCTCTGTTCTGGGCCAAAAACATGAATGATGGGGAGGTGATTGCATTTGTCCCACACAAAGGGGCTTAGGGGGCCTCCCTTGGATTCTGTTTGTCATGCCAGGTCTCATCCCTGCCCACAGGGTGAAGGATGTTAGCTTTGAGTAAGTGCATTTGCACCAGTCGCTTATGCTTGCCCCAGCCACCTTCCCCTTGAAATAGAAAATCCAGTCGAAAATGCTGGGGCTGGGTGGGTGTCACCTTCTTCCAGATGCTGTGCCTGAGCCCTGATCTCAGCCCTGTTGTTGACGGTCAGTGACTGGGATTTATATTGGATCAAGCCCTGTGTACAACCTGTACCAAAGTAGGAACTTATTTTCTGATCTCCATTTCTCAAGCCACAAGTATGTACAGCATTTGCAGTAAAGAAATCAAAGGGAAGGAGTATGGCCACAGCACAAACAGACACGGAGAATAGATAAGGAAACATCCCTTTGAAGAAAAGTATGTCAAAGGGTATGAGAGAATACAAATTGCCTTAAAAGTCGAGGTAGCCGTCAACATCCTAGTTGAGAAACAATTTCCGATGAGGCGTAGATGAGCTAAACCCTTGACATTGGACCAGGCTGGAAGAGCCACATCAGAAAGCTATCACAGCAACACCAGTGTGAAGATAACTGCCTTCAACTGAGCACTTAGTATGGACTAACTGCCCCTCCTGCATCATTTCCTTCAGTGATCAGCACAGCCCGGGGGGGGGGGTCCAGTTCTTTCAGCGTGACCCTGGCTGGGCTGAGACGGCAGAGAGAAGCCATGAGCGTTATTAGGGGTCTGCATGGAGAGCACAAGGGTCAGGATGGGCTGGCGGGAAGCAGAGTCATGACATTAAACAAAGGAGTGGGGTAGAGAGGGTCCCACAGCGCGCATGGGCCAGGTGCAAGGGGCAGACACTGGCCTTCAGTAAGTTTGTTACCGAGCACCACACTGGGGATGCAGTGACAGACCAGATGTGGATCATGCCCCCCCAAGCAGCTTCAAATCTAGGAAAGGAGACAGAACATGTCCAGTAACACTCAAAACGGCAGTGCCCACTATCGGCCACTTACTGTCCTGGACACTTCCCTTATATGATTTCCTGTCATCCTCACCAGCCTAGGAAGCAGCATAATTACTATCTGCATTTTACAGGGGAAGAAATTGAGGTTCAGAGAGGTAAGGTCCCAGAACTTGTAAAAGACAGACCTAGGATTTGAATCTGGTTTTGCCTGGTCCTAGATTCCAAGCTCCTAACCCCTTGGCCTCATTGCTTTGCAGGGCCGGATGGTGGATGGGACAGTGCTAAGGGCTCTAATGGATGTGCGACCAAGTGCCCGGGCAGCCACAGAGGAGACTCAGGGAAGTGGGTAACATCTGAGCTGAGCCTTGGAAGCAGGAGTTTTTCAGAGGGGACGTGGGGAAGGTCATCCTAAGTAGAAGAAGCTGCAAATGGGCACAGGTCTGTGCAAGAGCTCAGGCTGAGCCCAGGAAATGGTGGGCAATTGGAGGTGGCACAAGTGCAAGAACAAAAGAAGCTTAAGTCTCAGGTTTCTGTCCCTTCAAAGGTGAGCTCCCTCTGGTGTGTTTGGGGACAGGGAGTTTATCTTGTGTCTTCTCCTGCGTTAGCCCCTTGGGAGCCACTTCTTTGGTCTGAGTTTGGTCAGGTTCAAGTCTCTCCATCAGTAGAGGGGGTGATGTGCCGATATGTACCCCACTGTGGGCTCCCAGGGGATGTGATTGGGCCAAACACACATGCACAGGCAAGTGCACGCGTGTGCGCGCGCACACACACACACAGTCACAAATGTGCATGCACATCCACCCCAACTGTAAATAATGCTCTTCTGATCCAGCACAGTCCAAATCCACTGGGGAGAGAAACATTCCTCCAAGTAAACCTCAAATGTACAGGTTGCCCCGTGCATTGTGGAGGCAGAATTTCCTTTGTTGCTCAGAGCAGTGGTGGTTCCTCGTGGCTTTCTTCCACTTTCAGAGGAGGCCCAAGGGCTGGGTGGCTGCATCCATGTTTAAATACCAGGCACAGGGCCCCTGAAGGTGCTCCTTGGCTTTAAAAAGGCCCAGATAAAGCTTTTACATTTTCATCCCTTTCTTTACTCTGGGAGCAGATCAGATTCCAAGAAGCTAAATCCTAATTCGTTTTTAAAGAGGGTGGGTTTAAGAGATAAGAGTAGAAAAGTAATTTTGGGTCCCATTGTGGGGGATTTTTAATCGACCTTCATTTGATAGGTAATGAGAAGGCTTCAGCAGTTTTTTGAGTGAGATGGGAGAAGGGAGGGAGGTCTGTGTTCAAATTAGTCAGGAGGACAGAAGCCTGAGGCCCTGTGACCAGTTCAGGGAGGCTCTGTGGAGGCGGTGCCAGTGCCTCATGGATCATCTTTCAGACACCCCGTCACGCTCCCCCGAGACACTGCGTGCTCTCGTGTACATTGCTTGGGCTTCTGAAAGATGCTGTTCTTTTCCTGCCTTGGCTCTGGTGAGTTCTGTTTCCTCTGCTCCCCATGGAGCCCGGCTTGTTCCCAGCCCTGCTGCCCACTGGTTCAAACCTGTGCCCTGCCTGCCCTTCAAAGCTCTGTGTACCTGACTTACTCCTGCCTTTCTTATCTGTTTCCTTCCCACTTCTCTTCAAGACAAACCATGTGTGGCTAGTACTCAGTATGCCCGGGGCACGGATAATAGGATCAACAACCATCACTGACCATCACTGACCATTGCTGACCGCGGACTAGATGTGCTGAGTGCCTTACACGCTCTCATCTAATTGCTCAGCATACAGGGAGTCTCTCTATTTCCACTGAATGGATGGCCTTGCAGTCGCTGTCAATACACTAATGTATTCCCTTGGCACTCTCCATCCCTGCGAATGCCAGACACATCCCATGGCTTCCAGCTACAAGCTGGAAAGAGTTCTCTGGCCCCCGGAGCCCTCTGAGCAGCTGAGTGCTGGGGAATTACCGGGAGCAGCCCTTATCCAGTGACTGCTGGGAGCTGGAGGAAGGGTGCTCCCTCCAGCACCCCTCACTGTGGACTGAATGTTTGTGCCCGCCTTTCATATGTTGAATCCTAGCCCCTAAGTCATAGTATTAGGAGGTGAGGCTTTTGGAAGGTGATTTGGTCATGAGGGCAGATCCCTCATGAATGGGATTAGAGTCCTTATAAAAGAGACTCCAGAGAGATCCTTCATCCCTTCCACCATGTGAGGACACAGCAAAAAGACAGCTATTTATGGGCCAGGAAACAGCCCCTCACCAGACACCAAACCTGCTGGCACCTTGATCTTGGACTTCCCAGCCTCCAGAGCTGTGAGAATACATTTCTGTTGTTTATAAGCTACCCAGTCTGTGGTATTTTTCTTATAGAAACCTGAATGGACTAAGACATTCCTCCTGAGGGACAACTCTGAGGTATGTTCTATAGTCGCCTAGGGGACCCCAGTGGACTTGAGCCCCAGTTACCTGCAATGGCGACCTGCTCACTACTGCCCCCTCCCCTCCCCTGTCTTCCTGTTTCCTGGGACCACCTCCCCCCAGAATACTTACAGTTACATCCTTTTATCAGGGTCTACTTCCAGGGAACCTACGTAGGCAGAAGGCTTAGAGAGGTGAAGCCACTTGCTAGAAAGTGGCCGAGTCGAGATCTGAATCCAGGAGATGTGGGTGGAACACGTATAGTGCCTCCAAACCACTCTAATTATGCTGCCTCCAGACTTTCTCACATCTGTCCAAGCATCTGGAATGTCTGAGATGCCAGAAATTTTGCTGTTTTAGTTTCTGGCTCTTTGAAAAAGAAAAACCCCCTCGGGGAACAGATCGATCTATTAGGTAATACAAGCCATTCATCCGCGGCAAGAACTTTTTACCACATCAGTTTCTTCCCCAAGGTCCCTGTACAGAGTAGGAGCTTTAATAAGGAGAGAAAGGGATAGGATTTTGCAGGAAATGTGAGTCAGGAGCACCAGCCCTCATGGAGCTGGGGGCCCCTGGTGGAGAAAGCAGCCCCTCAGAAAGTCAGCTGCAAGGGTGACAAAGATGAGCGTGTCCTGTTTCACTGGTGAGCTGAGGGCTTGTCCGAGCTCCCTGGGCTGATGGCCTCAGCTGGGAAGGACATGCAGGGATTTCTGAGCATCACAAGTTGTATAACTGATCTTGGAAGTTGAAAGATGGGGAGCACAGCCCAAGACAAACCATAGAAAAGATTCATGACAATATGACCAGTGATGAAACCACTCTCTAATCTCCACCTCCAGCCAGCCTTGCTAAACCTGCAGTGACAAGAATTTTAAAAGGATGCTACCTCCCTCTACCTCCCCTTCTGTGACAGGCTTGAGGGGCTGGCCTTGTCCCTGTGGTCAAATGCCTGCCAGGTGAGGGCAGCCACCCGTGGGAGCTTGCTTGGAGACTCTGCTTGTCTATGCTTTTCTTAAACAGGGCTGACCTCCTGCTCTGCCAGGGGATGCTGTCCCCAGACTCTCCCAGCTGCTGCTGCTCATCCCCAAGCATGTCCCAGAAATAAACATCTCCCGAGCAATTTGCAGCTGGGGGCAGAGGCTAAGTGGTGGTGGTTGGGGATGGGGGGAGAGGTATGGTGAGTATGGATGTTTTAGTTGACATTTGGGTAACAAATGTTTCTGAGAGCATTTTTTCTCTCTGAGCATTAGTGAGAAAAATGTGGGTGCAAGTGCTGGGCTTAAGGCGTCTTAAGTACTTTCCCTCAATGGAGGCCAACTATTAAGCATCATGGGGAGAATTACTGCAGAGGGAATAGAGACAGTGGCCTCCTTGGCCCTTGCAGAGCTTCAAATGGCTGGTGGCCCCTGAAGTTGCTCATGGGGCGGTGGGGGTAGGGAGCATAGTAGTTAAGCACGTGGGCGCTGGGATCAGAGACACCTGGGTTAGAACCCCAGCCTGGCCCCTCATCAGCTGGGTGACTTAACACTTATAAACATTTCACCACCTACAAAATGAAAATGATAAAGTAAGCTCCCAGAGGCCCTTTACTAAGTGCCAGACACAGTTCCAAGCACTTGGCATGTATTAACTCATTGAATGACCACAACAGCTCTATGAAGTTGGTGCTATCATTATTCCCATTTTACAGATGAGAAAACTGAGGCCCAAAGGGGGCCACTAACTTGCTCAAGGACACTCAGCTGGTAAGTGGTGGAGCCTGGAGATTGCCTGGGGCAATCTGGCTGCAGCACCCTCGACCACTCTGCCTCTTGGGTTGCTGTGGGAAAAAGACAAAATGCAGCTTATAAAGGGCTTGCTTGGCACAGTGCCTGCCACATGGCAAGCTCTCAATAAATGTTAGCTTTTATTATTAACAACATATGAAATGGTGTAAAACAGATTAGTCAAGCTATCCACACACCATCTGAGATTCTTAACAATGCCTGACATTTGTTTAGCCTTGTGTGTAATTCAAAGGGCTTTCTCAATGATGTCTCCTTTAGCCCTCCCTGAAACCCTGTGAAGGCAGTGGGGCAGTTTAGAGGGGCATGATTGTTGGATGAGTGAGGACTTGGAGGCCCGAAGTTCAGTGGCTTGCATAAGGCCCCACACTAGCTCTCTGGCCATACCATCTTCAGCTGCACTTAAGATTTTTCTTTTTCATTTTTGCTTTAAGAAGTTTTGCTATGATGTAGATTTATTTTTATTTGTCCTCCTGAGATTAATTTGGCTTTTTTTTTTTTTAACCTGTAAACTTAAGCCTTTCATCAATTTTAACCATTACCTCTTCAAACATTGTGTCTGTTCCATTTTATTTCTCCTCTCCTACAGGGATTCCAATAAACATTTATCACAATTTATCACTGTTTCTGATATGGACTGAATGCTTGTGTTCCCTCACAAAAAATTCATATGTTGAGATCCTAACCCCCCCAATGTGATAGTAGTAAGAGTTGGGGCCTTTGGAAGGTGGTTATGTTATGACTGTGGAGCCCCGTGAATGGGATTAGTACTTTTATCAAAGAGACCTCAGGGTGTCCTCTCCCCCCTTCTATCACCTGAGGACATAGTGAGAAGATAGCTATCTCTGAGCTAGGAAGTAGGTCCTCACCAGACACCAAGTCTGCTGGTGCCTTGATCTTGGACTTCCCAGCTTCCAGAACTGTGAGAAATAAATGTTTGTTGTTTAAGCCACTGGCCTATGGTTTTTTTGCTGTACCATACAATAGGAATGAACTAAGGCAGTACCCTTCCTGCCTCTTATCATCTCTCTGCATTTTCCAATTATTTCTGGATCTTTTTTTCTGCTTTATCTTCCAACTTATGAAGCCTTCCCCCAGCTGACTCAAAACTTATCCTTTAAGTTCTTAATTTGGATTATTTAATTTTTTACTTTGATAATTTTTATTTGGTTCTTTACAGCTCTCTGTAAAAATTTTAAATCTTGTCTTTTATTTCCTCAAACACAGGAAACATCATTAATTTTAAGTCTGAATCTGATCAATTGGAGTTATTTTGGTCTGTTTCTATTGTATGTTGTTTCTCATGATCCTCACGTAGGATGTCTTGTCTCCTCATGGGACTGGCTACCTTTGATTGTGCATTGGTCATTGTACTTAAAAAAGGTTTGTAAAAATAAATTAAGAGCTTTAATTTTATCTTCCAAAGTGGATTATTTGCTCCTGGTAGGCTCTTGAGGCCATTCAGATCAGTTTAATACTGTTAATAATGTTAATAATGTTTTAGGATTGAGACTTTCTTGGGTACCCAGCTGTCTAGCTGCTGGTTTGCAGTCTCTGTGAGGAGGGGTTTACTGACAGGTTACCCTTACTCTTAGGGTTTAACAGTGCTAGAGATTTACCATGATTTTCACTTATTTAGACCATGAACTACTACTTTCCCTCCTACCAACATTGCAAAAAATGTTTCCCAATTTCTCAGCTGTATCATCAGGATTTGGAAGTACCTCCAGGGCAAAGGCAGCTCCAAATGCCAAGCTCCCCTCTCTGGGCCTTCTTTCCTCTTTTAGATCTCAATCCAGTATTTTTTTTTCTTTCTTGCTACCTTGATAGCTTTTCCATACTTACAAGCTGATTTTTGGAAAATATCTCGTTCAGTTTTTTGAGTTCTCCTCAGGGGGAAAATTTGTCTACATTGCTCAATCTGCCAAGATTGGAAATGTAATACAAAATATGACAATATCATTTCCTCAAGAAGACCTTTAATAATATCTCATAAAACTCAGCAATAATTTCCTCATGAGCATTCTAGAATTTCCACTCAAAAGCAAATACTCTGGGATGGTGATTTTATTCACTCTTAAAACAACTCAGGAGCTAGAAGATTAGTTCATTTACTTATTCCACAAATATTTATTGAGTGTCTGCTATGTTTTAGGTGTTGATCTAGGCCCTGGAAATATCATGGTAAGCAAAGCAGACACCTTCTCCTATCTCTCAAACTTTAAAGTGGAGAGAGAGAGAGAGAGATGCAGACAAATAAAAAAATAGCTATACTCAAATGTGATGACAGATTGAGAGGAAAATTGACTGAGAACAATTGATCTAATATGAAGAGGACGAGGTGCCAAGCACAAGAAGAATTATATCAATTGTGATGCTTTGACTGCAGGCACCAGAAAACTGGACCCAAATGGGCTTAAACAATGACTGAATGTATTATCCCTCAAGAAATAATAAGTGTAGAGGTGGGGGAAGCTTAGACAGAGGTCATCAGGATGCTAGCTACCCCTCTGCCTCTTCCCTTTTGCTATCCTCGAGCTGGTACAAGACAAAGGTCCATTTGTCTCATCCAGCCATGAAACCACCTAGAGGAAAAACGGAAATCCCCCCAGCACACCTCCTTTTGTTTTTCTTTGGGAAGAAATGGGTCACATGCCTTCTCCAATCACTGACAAAAGGAATGAAATTCCCACAATGGACTGGACTAATCAAATCTCTTCCTGGCTGGAAATGGGGCCATCTTGCCCAGAGTCATGTGTGGGACAGGCCAATTCCTCAACAAGACTGGGGTTCTAGTAAGAAGGAAGAAGAAAGGAGCAGAATGGTTGTTGGGCAGAGAACCACCAGTGTCCACTACAGGGGGTTGGTAGTAGAGGTGATGTCACCAAAGACAAACCACCCATTCCATAATTCCCCTGGCATCTTATACATATGTGTTCTAACACGTTCTACAAAATAACCCCATAAACCAATAGTAATAGCTAACATTACTTAAGTGTTCATATAGGTAAAGTCATTTAGACCTTAGGACAGTTCCACAAGGCAAGTCCTATTTATTGCCCTAAATTTATAACGGCAAAGCTGAGTGCAGTGGTGAGGAGGTTATATGGTTGATGGAACCTGGGTTTAAACACAGGTCACCTGGTTCCAAAGCTAATGATTTTATTTGCTTTGATCAATTCTCCCTAGCAAGGTAAATGGAGATGATTCTTCTGATTTTCCAGATGAGGAAACGGAGGTCAGAAATGTGAGTTTCATTCATCCATTTACTCACTTAACAAAACTTTATTGTATCCTTTAGTACTCCCAGCGCTACGCTAGACTCGAAAGATGTCGTTCCAGACAAGACACTGTCCTTGGCCTTATGCTGCTTGCAGAGAATTGATCAAAGCAGACTAATGGGATAACAGTTATTGAATGTTCACTGTGAGCAGCTTGGCACAAAAGTAAAGGCTGTAGGCTCTGGCACCAGATGGTAGGGTTCAAGTCCCAGCTTCATGGCTCACTGGCTATGTGACCTTGGGCAAGTCTTTGTTTTGATCATCTCCTCTTCACGCCACTGCTGAGGGGGAGATTACCATCCTAGGGTTATGGGGATGGCTGTACTCACAACATCCTACACTAGACAGATGAGATAAAGAGTAGTTTATTAGCCACTTACACCCATCTTGGGGAGAAGGACACCACACAACCTGTAGGACCGCCAGGGTTTCACTTGGGACCAGGGTGAACAGTGGGCCTGTGCAAGGCAGGCTTTGCAGTAACCTGAGGCTGTGGTGCCTCCTGATTCCCACAGAAGGATGTGATTGGTTTGCATGAATAATTCTGCAGGCTGGCAGGGAGCTGAAACCTGCTGCTGAGCGACAAGCAAGACCTGCACCTGGCCTTTATCCCCGAGAGCAGAGTGCAGAGGGGCACTGGCCATTAGGGCATTTAGGGCCCTCCTAATTTCAGAACAGAATATTGATCCTTAATTTCAGGCCTTACATATTTACCTTGCTGCACTTTTGTTTCTGCATCTGTAAAACAGGAACAGTGGTGCTTAATTCATTGCTATTTGTGAATTTTGAATGAGGCAATGTGAATTAAGCATTTAACTCGGAGACTGGCAAATAGTGGGTGTAGCAGTTGCCAAGTGCCAGGGATGGGCTGAGTGACTTGCATGAGGTCATATGGCTGGTAAGAAGTGAGCTCAGATTTAACCACCTGCCCTTTGTTTCCAGATGCTGGAAACTTTGTACAACATTGAACTGCGATCTTGTTCATTGGGGAGATACTGGTTTATTTATCCATTCATCCAACTAAACACACATGCATCTGTCCACTTATTTGTTCATTCATGCAACAAACACTTATTGAGTGCCTACCATGTGCCTGGTGCCAGCACTAGGAAGATGATCTTTAAAGGCTTATAGTCTGATGGAGGAGATAGACATGATATGAGTGCTGTACCACAAGAGGTCAGTGTCAAGGATAAACTAAGAGCAGAAGCCCTGGAGGTGGGATGTGGGCCCTACAGACACTGGGAAATGGCCCAAAGCAGCCCATCAAAATACCTCCTGTTCCCTCCCCCATGGCAGTTGGGGCTGACGCCCTGTGTGCTCTATAAGGGAGAGAAATTTCCCACTGGGGGTTTCTGGCTGGCAATGAACAGACTTTGACTAAGCTAAGACTCCCTGGGCATGAGGATACTCTGGCTCCTAAACTGAAGCTGTCATTCACTGGTGATGTGATCTCAGGCAGGTTCCTTCCCCTCTCTGGGCCTCAATTTTGTCATTTGTAGAACAAGGGTGTTGGGCCTAGTGGTCTGGAAGGTCCCTCCAGCACTTTTTAAGGAGATGTTTCCAAACACTGTGTCTCATGAGACCCCTACTCCATGGACCCACTACTGTTCCTCCTCCATCCCATATAAACACTACACACATCCTTCTGGTCCACACAACACACTTTCCTGGGCCAGGGACCGATTTCTTCAGATAATTGCTTCCAGGTGAAAAGTACGGTTGACTCTGAGCAACATGGGTTTGAACTGTGCGGGTCCACTTATACATGGATTTTTTCCATAAATACAGTTGGCCCTTCCTACCAGCAGGTTTCACATCCATGGATTCAACCAAACAAGGCTGGGAAACAGTATTTCCACATTCTCAACTTCAGATTCCCAACCTCAGATCAAAAACACTCATATGAAACAACAGCAACACAAGCAACAAAATCCAGTAGAAAGAAAAGGCCATTACTGGCCCCTTTGTCTGTCTTTGAAGGTTGGCACAGTTCATTCATTGGGCAGCTTCACTTTTCCCCAAATGGGGCTCTCATCTTTCAATTAGGCTATTCCATGGCTCAGCGGCTCTGCTTTTTATTCCATGCTTGGTGCTCCACAGGATTTCAGAAAAGAGAGCCAACTTTTCCGTTTTCTTCAAATCCGCTTGTTGCTCATGATCTGGAAGGGCCCCTCCAAAGCTGGATGGAAAGATGGAAATCCAGCAGCATCCGATACTTCCCTGCCTGGCCTGACCACAGCCCTGTGGGTAGGCGGCAGGCAGGCAGCTGGGTTGGCAGCGGGGGGAGGACCCAGAGAATGAGGTGGGGAATCTGCCTCCCCTTTCAACTGAGTGTGTAGATGTGAAAGAGAGTGCCCGGTCCTGGGCTCCCTTGGTCCTGTGTGTCTGGGGTCTGGCTAGCTCAGGGCTTTGCAGAGGCAATGTTGTGGGACTCTTCTCTGGCCTGTAATCCACGAAAGCGTCCAAGTTCTGCTTTTTTTGTTATTGTTGTTAATCCTCACCTGAGGATATTTCTCCATTTTTTTTAGAGAGAGTGGAAGGGAGGGGGAGACAGAGAGAGAGAGAAACGTCAATGTGAGAGAGACATATCAATTGGTTGCCTCCTGCACGTGCCCCAACTGAAGCCCGGCTGGGGGCTGGGAATGAACTCGCAACCTAGGCATGTGCCCTTCATTGGAGTTGAACCCGTGACCGTTGGGCCCACAGGCTGATGCTCTAACCACTGAGCCAAGCTGACCAGGGTCCAAGTTCTGATTTTAAACGGGATCAACAAGAAAACCATGCAAGCCTGGCACTGCCACCGGCAAGCTGTGTGACCTTGAGCCAATTGACTCACCTCTCCAAGTCTCAGTTTCCTCTTTTGCAAAAGGAAAGGACTGTATTAGATTATCCAGAAGGTCACTGCAGGTTTTAAAGTACTAGGAGGGGGTTGAACCATGGTCTCTGGAATCAGAAAGACCTAGTTTAAATCCCAGCACCACTTACCAACAGGGGACCTTGAGAAAGAGAGTTAACCTCTCTTTAACTTCAGAGTTGTCTTGAGAATTAGAATAAATTAGTAACATAAAGAGCGGAGCACAGGGCCTAATGTAAAGAAAGCATTCAGTAAATAAGTTATGAGCTCTCAAGACAATGAAGGTAATGAGTCTGAGTGCTCAGCTGTACTCGATTTTCTTCTACTTGCTCTTCCTGGCACAGAGACCAAAGCGAGCACAGCGAAAGGTAGCCCTTACCTCCCCGAGAACCTAAGCAGCATCTGGCTGGCCACCAGGGGGCCAGAGGCTAGACATTAGGTGGCTGCCTGGGTGCGAGGCAGGTAGCCACAGAGGCTAGCCGAAACCCAATAAATGCCAACGGATGCCAGGAGAAGAGGCAAAGTACATTTTGTGGAGTGACCATAACTGGGGAGAAGCTCATGATTCCACCTCCAACTAGACAGGCCTTGTCCTCCTGTTGTGTTCCATGCCACCCTCTCATGAAGTCAAGGTGACAGCATGCACGGTGGGGCGTAAGTATGGGAGGGGAAGAGGCTTGGAACAGTAGAAGCGTGCTGGGGACACTTGACCCTCCTTGACCACTCCTGAGACTGGACTTCAGAGACTTCTCCTGGCCATGCTACCCACATGGCCATGCTGGGCCACCCCCAGGTCAGCTCTGCCCCAGGGATCCTTCTATGAGCAATACTCTCAGTGGACTCATTTCACGGTTGTGACAGTGTCAGCATCCATGTGGCTGTGAGCTGGCTTCTTCTCTCCAGAATGTAGTCTCCTCTTCTGCAAAATGATGGAGACTTCTTTTTTCCTGCATGACAGCAGACTACATACCATGAGCGACTCTACCAAATAAAATAGTGGGCAATGCTGCATAGAGAAGAAAGAAGTATTTTTAATGGCATTACTGAGCTGTCATAAAGGTAAGGAATCACAAATGAGGGGAAGCCAGAAATCCTTGGTTATAAATTGGTACGAAAGCTCTCTTTTGAATTGTAGTTCTCTGTCCAAATGTGGGGGATCTTGAGCTTCTGTTTATGGTTTTACAGAATCAGGGAACACAATTGTAAGCTTAGGGTTCACCCAAGGCAGAAAATCTGATAGGCGATCTCTTTTCACAAAGCCAGGATATCTGTAAAAAGCTTTATTTTCATCATAAGTAAATAAAACTTGAACTCTGCAGAGGATAAGTCACGAAAATTAGCCTTAAAAAAATTTTTTTTTATTGTGGATGGAGAGGGAAAAAAAAAACCTCTGAAAATTCAAAACTATAAGCTGATCTTTGTGTGAGTGTAGTTCAAATTCATATTATCAGTGTGGCCCCAAAACCTCAAATGGAGAATTTAATTTTAAGTGGTCCTGTGTTGGAAGAAGCAAACATGAATCATCTCTGGAGGAACCAAACGTAAATCCATCCCTCAAAGGATTCCCACAAATAAACTTCCAAGGAAAATGAACAGCTCACAGTAAAAACAAAATGAAACAAAACACACAAGGAAATAAGGCACCAAAAAGTAAGATCAGCAGAAACAGCAAACAGCAGAAGTAGATCCACAATGACTTCATCTTTTGGAAATAGCAGACAGAAAAACTAAATTTAATACATTTAAAGATAAAAAAGTATCCTGTAAATATAGGCGAGAAATAAACCGATTTGAAACAGAATCAAGTAGATTGAGAATTGAAAAATATAAGACCTAAAACTAAAAAGACAAACCACAAATGAGCAGAAGATAATTGCAACACATGAAACTAACAAAGGGTTTAATAGCATACAGAATATATAAATACGAGCCAGCAAGAAAATGACAAACAGTGGAAAAATAGGCAAAAACTATAAACAGGGATATCCCAGACAAAGAAACATAAGTGGCTTGTAAGTATAGAAAAAGAGACGACCTCATTAGTAATCAGGGAAATGCAAGTTAAAATGAGATACAATTACATACTCATGAGATAGGCAAAAAGTAGAAAGTCACGATACCAAGTGTTGGTAAGAACATGGAGCCATGAAACCCTCCTCCATCGCTGGCTGGAGTATAGACTGAGGAAACTATTTGGAGAACAGTTTAGCATTGCCTAGTAGAGGTGAACATGCACAAACTCTAGAACTCAAATTCCACTCTTAGATAAAAACATGTTTGCACATGTGTACAGGGGAACATTTAAAGAAATGTTCATAGCGTAACTCTTTGTAATAGCCCCAAACTGGAAACAACTTAAATGTCTCTCAATAGAAGGTTCAGATACCCTTTGCCTATTTTTAATTGGGGCATTTGTCTCTTTATTATTAAATTGTGATAGATCTTCATACATTTTAGATGTAAGTTCTTTGTCAAATACATAATTTGCAAAAATTTTCACTTTCTTGATGCTGTTCTATGAAGCACAGAAAGGTTTAATTGGATTGTGTTCAGTTTCTTTTTTCTTCTGTTGCCTGTTCTTTCGGTGTCATTTCTGAGAAATCATTTTCTAATCCAAGGTCATGAAGATATACACACGCTTTCTTCTAAGAGTTGTATAGTTTTAGCTCTCACATTAGGTCTTTGGTCCATTTTGAGTTAATTTCTGCATGTAGTGTGAGGCAGGAGTCCAACTTCATTCTTTTGCATGTAGAAATTTATTTTTAAAAACTACACCTTGCCTAATTTTGAAAAATTAGCACAAGATTCGAATAGACATTTCTTCAAAGAAGAGGTGCAAATGGCCAATAAGCACAGGAAAAGATGCTCAGCATCACTAGTCATTAGAGGAATAGGAATCCGAGCCATAATGAGATACCGCTTCACACCCACAGGGTGAGAGACTAACAAGTATTAAAGACGATGGAGAGAAATTGGAACATACATTGTTTCTGGTAAAATGATGCACTTTGAAAGACAGTTGGCAGTTCCTCAAATGATTAAACGTAGAGTTGCCATATGACCTGAAAGTTCACTCCTGGGTGTGTATCAAAGAGAACTGAAAACATAGACATTCACACAAAAATTCGTAGATGAATGTTTATACAGCATTACTCATCATAGCCATAAAGTAGAAACGACGCAAATATCTGTCACCACCTGATGGACAGATAAATAAAATGTGGTATTTATACACTGGAATATTATTTGGCTATAAAGAAGAAATGAGGAACTACAACATGGATGAACCTTGAAAATGTTATGCTTAGTAAAAGAAGCCAGACATAAAACAGTACCTGTTGTATGATTCCACTTATATGAAACATCAAGAATAGGCAAATTGCCTGGCCGGGCGTGGCTCAGCGGTTGAGTGTCGACCTAGGATCCAGGCGATCGGGGTTCGATTCCCAGTCAGGGCACATGCTCGTGTCGTGGGCTGCAGCTGATCAGTGACTCTCTCATCATTGATGTTTCTATCTCCCTCTCTCCCTCTCCTTTCCTTTCTCTGAAATCAATAAAGATATATTAAAAAAAAAACAAAAAAAACCAGACAAATCTATAGAGACCAAAAGTAGGTTAATGGTTTCTCAGGGTTATGGAGAGGGCGGAATGGGGAGTGACAGCTCACGGGTATGGGGTTTCTTTTTGAAGTGTGTGTGATAAAAACATCTTGTAATTAGGTGATGGTGATGGTCGCACAACCATGTAAATATACTAAAAACCACTGCATTGTTAACTTGAAGAGGGTAAATTTTATGGTATGTAATTATAACTCAGTAATAAAAAATACATATCAGGTGGTAAAACTACCTTCAAAAGTAAAGATTGGTTAATCCCATCAAGACATGAGTACCCCTAGGGTGTGTGTGTTGGGTGGGGGGACATGGGGAGGGCAGTTCTAATGTATTGGTAATAGTTTATTTCTTAATTCAGATGATGTGTACACGGTGTTCACTTTTATGATTCTATAAACTAAACACATCTCTTGCGCATTCCTGTGTGTATGACATGTAACAAGAAGTAAAAATAGTCAAGTGAGGGAGCTGGCTTAGACAATCCCTGAAAGCTCTTTGACCAGCGGGTGGCAGTGACAGAGGAGCAGAAGTGGTGCTTACGTGCAGACGCGATGGGGCTCCAGGGAGGGAGTGACCCTGCACCTGCTCTTTGTGAGGAAGGAGGTCCCCCAGGCTGACACTGAGGATGGCCTCTGGGGACTGTGGGCTGGCCATCTACATTGTTAATTTGCAGGTACTCACGTGGTGTGCCCACATTTTCTTTCTGACGGGGGCACTAGATGGGGACTCTGATCTCCAGCAGGAAGTAGCTCAGTGTGCTCACAGTGAGGACAGGGGGACGGTCCCTCTCACACCTCGGTGGCCTTACTAGTGAGGCTGCCATCTTCACAGTCTATTGATACACTTTCTTGCATCTCTTGTCTCAACAGGGATGGCATATCCTGCATTCAACCAATACGTATTTATCAAGTGCTGTTGTGAACCAGGTCCCATGGTGGAGATTCAGCATTGAGCGTAACAGAGCTTACAGGCTAACCGGAGGCAGGACATAACCAACTAACCGCACAGCCAAAAATAAAGCTACAAATTGTCATCAGTGCAACAGAAACTCATCTCTTCTGTTCGCCAATGAATCTCAGACCCTAGAGGAGTGTCTGGCAAAGGTGTGCTTGATGAATAAACGAATGGCTAGAGATTGAATGAAATGCATTTGTTCTGTGAATGAAAATGCTGCCAGGCCATGGGCCAGGGCCTCCCCTCCCTGCATTTCCAGGCACTATCAGTGTTGGTCTGGGCACATCCCCTTTCTCCATTCTTCCGTAGATGGCCAGTCCTTCCCCATCTGACCCACACACTGTCTCTGGAAGGTGAGGTAAGGATGGTCTTTTATTGTTCAATTACATTTGACATACAATATTATATTAAACATGTGATTAGACAGTTATATAACTTACAAAGTAATCACCCCATAAGTCTAGTACCCATCTGACACCATGCATAGTTATTACAATATCATTGACTATATTCCCTATGCTGTACTTTACACCCCATGACTGTTTTTATAACTGGCAATTTTTACATTGGAATCTAGAAGGATGGTCTCTTTTGAGAACCAACTCTGCTTATTTCTCCAGGAACCAAGGAGAGTGAAATGATCAGATTCTTCCCTTGAGAGGTCACAGTCTAGCTGGTCAGACAGGACTAACCATGGAAAATGGATACAATGAGATAGGATGTAAGAAGCTTCCAGAATGGGTGGTAAAGTTTGAATGAGCTACAAGCCATATCCCCAAACATAGTGTAGCTTAATGGTTAGAGCAAGGCTCCTGCCTTACACAGCCAACCCTGGGCTTGTGTCCCAGCTCTAACACTGACAAGCTGTGTAATCTTCAACAAGTTACTTAAACTTTCTAGATCTCCATTTCCTCCTTCCCTTCAAAATAGGAATAAAAACAGCACCCACTGACGAGTGATGATGCACCTAGGATTTACGAGGTGATCTCCTAGCATAGTCTTTGGCATGTGTTAACCTTCAATAAATGTTACTTACTATAATAGTATTATTATCCTGGTTCAAAGAAAGGCAGGAGGCCTTTAGAACCCGAGCTAAGCTTCATGGCTCAAGCAGAATGACTCCCTTCAAAGAACAGTAAAAAGCGGACATGTGGAAAGAATGGTAGCAGTGGGGGAAACTGAGGCAGGGAATAAGGAGGACTGGGTGAAGGTGGAAGCTCATGGTGAGAAGCCCTCCAGGCTGAAGAGCACAGAGAAGAAGCTGGAGAGTCTTGAGGGGTGAGGAGGAGAGTTGGTGGGACCTGGTGGGCCTTGAGGGGTGAGTATGGGCCTTGAACCTCTGCCTACAAAGGTCTTAGTACTTTCCAGAGGCAAGGACCCCTGTGACTTGCTGAAGGGCTCCTTCCAAGTGTCACCCCTCACTTCCTGAGAATACCTAGTTACATGCGATGACTTCACAAGACTGCCGCTCTTTTGGAGAGATCATCATATGGAGAATAAGGCAGATTCAAGTTTTCCTCTTAACCCTGCCTATAGCTGGACAAGTGACGACAGGTGCTGGTCCCTCCCTTTTGGGACCTCGGTTTTCTTATCTGTAAGATGAAGATGAGGGAAAGACCTGACCTCTACAAAAAACCACCTAACTCTAATCTTGCTGCTCCTGTTTCAAAGATTTTTGGGAACAAATCTCCAGATATTTTATTTGGTTGGAGTTCACGGAGAGGTTGCTGTGAGCTGACCCTCTCTGTCTTGCTTACTTTTAAGTCTGAAAATTAAGGCAACTGTTGTTTCTGGTTCCCAATTTCAGGACTAATATATTTTTAAAACCACACCTTTTAAATGCAAATTGGCTCCAGATAAACCCACAGGCGGCCAGCCGTGGGGTGGTGGAGGAAGCCTTGGTTTTCGGGTCAGTGGATGTGGCTGGAGTGCTGGCTCAGTGCTCACCATCCGCTGATCCTAGTCAGATACCTAACCCCCTGAACCTCCATTTTCTCATTTCTAAGATAAGATTAGGGGTCCTTTTCTCACAAGGTGAAGGGCAGATGGGATGTCATCATGGCCATTACATTTTTATCTTGTTTTCCTTCAAAGTGTTTCACTCTGGCCATTACAGCAATCTTGTGAACCGAAGCAGGTTGGGAAACTGAGGCTCAGAAAGGGGAAGTAGATCTTCCAAAGCCACACAGCAGTGGCAGAGCTAGTATTAGAAAGCCACCTCCTGTCTCCTTTGTACCATGATGACACCCACACAGGCCTGCATTTCCATGAGCACTGCGAAAGGAGATTTCGAGTTCACCATCCTTGGCTTGCAGACCTGGGTGAGCCAGGCTGATCTTTTCAGTGGGTAGTGGATGGAGTGTTCTCTGATATCTGCGTTGCCAGGGGGCCTTCATGGCCTGGCAGGTCCTTCATGGTTGCAGCTCTCTAGCCTGGACCAGGAGTCAGGGCCCCTCCCCCAGTTGATGACCATGGCCCAGGAAGGCAGGCCGGCCATGTGGCCATAGACCACAATCACCAGCCGGCCCCCGATTCCAGTAGCTGTCCCGGAAGCTGCAACCCAGGCCTGTAATTTCCAAGCTGGGCCTGGACCAAGAGCAACCCCACTGCTGAATCAGTCACTTAATCAGACCTATCTGATTATTTCTTGGCTCCCTGCTGAGCAGCTTTGCCTCCAGGAAGTGGCGCACAGGAGCCTACCTTCTGCTTGGCATGGCTGGGGCACTGGCCGGCTCTTCGCTGGCCTCATCACCGTCTCTGCCTTGTTCTCCAGAGCTGTCTTGCAGGAGGACTCCAGGCCCCTCACTCCTCACCCCTCACCCCCAGCCTCCCTCTGGCCTCTCTCATCAATCGCAAACCTTTCTGGCTCTATCCCACTGGCTGAATCATGCATTTCTTCTTTCCAAAGGGCCCCAGCTGGGGTTTCTGCCAAACTATCTGACAATCTGTACAGATAACTGCAGGGCACTTTCCCACAAAAAAATGGGAAAATGGTCCAGAAATTAGAGAGCTTGCCTTCCTTCTTCACCCTTTCCGTCTCCCCCACCACTTAGCAAAATGCCTGAGCTAAGCCAAAGAGGATGGTTCTTAGGAGAATAAAGCAGGGACTTCTTGTTATCTCCAGGTGCCTCTTTTGTTCTCAGATAGGCCAACATGTGGGGCATCCCTTTCTGGACCCCAGTGACCAGCAGACGGAGCTGAGGACTCGAACTGTGAAAACCCGGTATTCACTCCTAAAAGACCTTGGCATCTGTCACCATCATCTCTGATAGTGATGGCCCTGGACCAAGCAGTCACCTCCCAGCAGGGCTTACCACTTCCCTGCTAGTCTCCCTCCATCTTCTTCCAACAAAGGAGCCAGAGCCCATTTTCTAAAATGTAAATGTGTTATGATTCCTCTGTGCCCCTCTTTAAAGCCCATCAATGGCTCCTTACTGCTTTGGGGAATTGTCACTATCATGCCTCCTAAGCCCTCCTGGTCAGCCCACTTACCTTCCAGTGTCTCTCGGGCCTTGTTTCACCTCCATCGCTGCCCAGGCAGCACCAGTCTGCCTTCACTTCCCCAAGGCCACACTCCCTCCCACCACAGGACCCTTGTACATGCTATCCTTCTGTCTGGAGTGCTCTTCTCCATCTGTTACTTGATAACACCTGCTTACCCTCAGACCTCAGTCCATGTGTCTCCAAACCCAGCTCAGTCTGAGTCCTTCCGTCTCTCCCACCCAGCACCACGGACCTCCCTATCACAGCAGAGTCATGGTGTAATTGCACATTTGTCTGTGTGGCTATTTGGTTCATGCCTGTCTCCTCCCTGAGAGCAGGGGCCTTGCCTGCTTTCACTCACTCCTGTATCCCCAGTGCTTAGTACAGGGCAAAAGCCCAACCAATATTTGTAGAGCTAAACTCCCATGACCCAGAAGCTCCTAATGGGGGTTTCACAGGGCTCTGAGAAAAAGACATGGCAGAGTTGAGAGCTGTGGATAGTTTAGTCCATTTGTCAGTATGGGAAAGACACATATGCGCATCTTCAGAAAGTATGTGCGTGTGAGTGTGAATGTGTGTGTCAGTGTTCACATCTACTGTAGTTATGTGCAGGCATAATTCCATGACCCAAACTCCTGTCAGTGCAGAAGTCCCTCTACTACTTAGCTGACAAAGGGTCACCAGACTCAGGCTGGACATTCCAGTGATGGGGGAAATAGTATTTAAAAACACATACCAGGAGGTCAGGCAGGCCTGGGAAGGAATCGCAGCTTCAGCACTGAGCAAACCATTTAACATTTTGGAGCATCAGTTTCCTTCCTTGAAAGAGAGATGGTGATTTCTACCTCATGGGATTATGGTGAAAATGAGATATAATGCTGGATTTAACGAACTTAATTGCTCCCAGCTATCAACTTCAATAAGATGCATATTTGGCTCTTCTTCTATGAGCAAGCTTTGTTTTTTGTCCTAGGTCATTGTTGATCAGGAATCAAGACTTTAATCTTGTCCCTCAAGAGCAAATTCACTGTCCAGGGCCTTAGTGAAAACCATAAAGTTCAATGAAGATTTTGAGGAAGGATGAAAGCAAGGTTGTATGTTATACTCCACAACAGAACAGTAAAAGCCCCCAGACATCCTTCTCATCAGGTTTATTCTCCCCAAGTTCCATCCCCAACCCCCATGCTGCAGTGTTACTCTTCCTCCACTGTTTCTCCATACAGCTCTTAACTACTCTGTCCAGCAGTTCAGCTCTGGCCCCAACGTGCATTCCCCATGAAGGAAAATAAAAGCTCATGGTTTTCCAGACCTATCTTCCCCAGCATTAATTTAATAGCAGTGATCACATTTTCTTATGGACGTTTTCCCCATGGGGGTTATTCTGCTCTTAAACCCAGCTACTGGTCATTATTTTTCTTTGGTAAATACAGTTTTCTCTAATTTTTAAAGCAAATCATGAGTCCATTCCACTTCAGGGTGAGTCTGTAATAAAGTTCTTTCTTCTTTTTTTTTTAAAGAATATGTTTTTATTGATTTTAGAGAGAGAAGAAGGGAGAGGGAAAGAGAAACATCGATTGACTGCTTTCCTACACATCCCCTATTAGAGACTGAGCCCACAACCTGGCCATATGCCTTGACTGGGGATCGAACTAGCAACCTCTTGGTCCATGGGACAACACTTAACAAACTGAGCTACACCAGTCAGGGCTAAAGTTCTTTCTTATGTTTGAACTGAAATCTGTTTCCCTATAACTTCTACCCTCTGAAGCAGCAACTCTGAAGTCCATGCTCTCCTTCACAGGACAAATGCTCAAATACCCACGTCAATTTCCTTTAAGAGACTCCCCTTAGTTTATTCCGGTCTTCAGCCTTGTCAAGAAATTCACATCCTGCCCTGGCCAGGTGGCTCAGTTGGTTGGAGCATCTTCTCATACACCAAAAGGTTGTGGGTTCAATCTCTGGTCAGGGCACATACCTAAGTTGCAGGTTCTATCCCCAGTCAGGGCGCTTATGTGAGGCAACCGATTGATGTCTCTCTGACATCGATGCTTCTCTCTCTCTAAAAAATCAGTAAAAACATATCCTTGGTTGAGGATTTTAAAAAATTCCACATAATGCTTTTGCACTTGTTCTTGGCTGTGTGTCTTGTGTCCTTTCAGCTCTCATATCTGTCTTTTTCCGGTTGTGGCTCATAGAGTGTCTGGTGCTGCCATATTGAGTTCATCAACCATCTCCACTTAACTTCCTTTACATCAGGTTCTATCTGGCCACACTCAGCTGAATTTTCATTTGCTCTAATAAACTCCAAGATACAGTCTCCCAAAATGAGATGTGAGAGCCACTTGCCTCTAAGTTGTCTAGGGAGATTATTTAAAATGCAGATTCTGGGCTTCATCCCAGACCTACTAAAACCCCAAGCTTTAGGGGATAGGGCCCGGGAATGGTGTTTTAAACAAACACCCCAGGAATTATGATGCACAGTTAAAATGGCAAACCATGGCTCTAAGGAAACCTGAGATGCACCAAGTAAAATTGGGATCCCTTGCACATTCTATTGCTCTTACTCCCCAGTTGGATTTGGCTAAAAAAAAAAAGGAATTCTTGATGGAGTTGGTGGTGGGGAGAAGATAAGTGGGTTTTTTTCTTTGACAAGAGGAGGTTGTTTACCGTGTAATAGGATGTTCCTTTCCTGGGACTTGAGTAATATCCTTTCCGGAGTTATTAGGGGGTTTCCAGAAGCTGATGAATTGAGCTAGTTCCAAATGCACGGGCTATTTGTTCTACCATACTATGCATTTATTTGTGTTCAATAATATTTATTGAGTACCTACTTTGTGCCTGGCACTAGGGATACTTTTGTGAACAAAACAGGTAGAAATCCTGCCCTCATAGAGCTTACTTTGTAGTGGAAAAGAAGCTCACAAGGACAAAGAGGAAGGAAGACTATAGCAGCAGGTGAGTGATGTTAGCTCTCCTCTCGGGGAATAAAATGCAATGAAATGTGGGGTTGATACTTAACAGTTAGAGGTAGCCCATGAGGAAGTCATAAAGGAGATGTCTAAGGGCATAGAAGGGATGGGGAAAGTGGGGGCCTCTGAGGGTTATTAGGGACTATGCCAAGATGAGACTGGATCTTATGTCAGACTAGAGGGGGGCAGGATCTGTGCAGTAGACTGACAGCTTGTAGACAGGTAGTGGCTGTAGATAGGGGCGTGGGAAGACAAGGAAGGAAGTGCATGTCAGGGTGAGAAGGTGTGAGCCTGATATTTAGCGAGCTGTAGAGCCGTGTATATAGGGAGATGAGGTTTCCATGTGGGTCTCGGTAACCTGGATAGGGCTGGAGAGCCTCTGAGCAGATGTGTAGGTTTGTCTCATCCTTATGTGGTTCCATATCTACTGAACACGGTGCACTAGCCCTTCTCCTGACAAATGGGGTACGAGAGAGTGGAGGGCCTGGCCCCAGGGCTCACCAGGGGCACAAGTGGACGGTGTTCTGAACACCTGACGAGGAAGGGAGGGACAACACACAGACCCCAGTGGCATGCACAAGCCCATGCACGCCCTCACACGGTACACACACCTACGAAGTCACCCTTCTTCCTTTGTTGTATGGAGATTAAGTATGGGATGGGGTTAGGTCGGGGCTGCAAAAGCTGCTGGGGGTTGGTTGGGACACAGAGGTCAAAGGAGGGAAGAGGCCGTGCTGCTTTCTGGCACCTGAGCTGAGACCTGTGACAGTCTTGTCCCAGTCCAGTTCTCTGCTCCGACTAGCCTGCAATCGAACTTTCGCAGTGAGTTAGTAATAATAGCATCAGCAAGGGAGAGGGCTCTTCAAATAGCACTGAACTGGCATTTGTCTTCCCGAACAGTGGAAAACACATTTTTGAGGTCAGAATTTTTTATAGTTGGGAAGTTGTTTTAACCAAAGCAGCTAGCCTCATGATGTGTCATTTTGACAATACAAATTTTTGCTCATTATATCTCCACAGTATAATCTTTTCCTGCATTCTTTAATAAATATTTATCTTGCCTCGCCGCATCCCAGGCACCGTCCTAGATGCCCAGTGGGAAGGACTAGCCCCAGACCTCCTGGAGCTTATGTTCAGGTGTAAGATCAGGCCTGGGGAGTGAGAGGCTTTGTGGTGACCAGAAGGGCCGAGAGTCCATCCTGAGCCGCTGCGGGCTTTCTAGAAGAGCAGCCTTCCCGCCACCCTCCCGGGAGACGCTGCTGGGCCTGCGCCCTGGTCACGCACAGACAGCGAGGTCAGGGGCGTGCAGGGCTGCGGGGCCAGGGCCGCTGAGACGTGAGCGGGGTAGCAGGATCCGAGTCTGCTGCCGCCTGTTCCCAAAGCGCAGACGATGCTCTTCCTTCTCGCCCCCTGCTCAGGAACGCTGTCCCTCCTCCCCAGCGTGATTCCCCACTGTCCTGAGGGTGGCGTGGAGAGATACCTGCTGTGGCTGTGGCCCGTTTCCCGTGGAGCCTCAGCAACCAAAGTCACAGGTCTGCTTCCCTCCCCGACTGCTCACGCGGGTTCCAGCTCTGAGCCCCCCCTGGGCCCCTTCAGAGCGCCGCCTCCTGGCCTCCCTGCCCTGGGGATCTGGTCGCCTGGCTCCACTCAACACTCACTCCAGCTGCGTGCTGAGCAATGTGCGGGGCGCTGGGGACACAGACACGAACGAACCAACGTGTGTGAAACAGACGCATGACAGTGATGGAGTAAGAAGCAGGGGCAAGAGGAGCCCAAGGCCCAGGACACTGAGCTCAGGGGGGGAGGAGTGCGCAGACTGTAACTGACCCCATCTCTGTAGGAAGCTCTCCCAGGGCAGGTCCATTGTGATACCCAAGGGTCCAGCAGGGAACCTGGCACATAGTAGATGCTCACTAAGTATTTGTTGAATAAATTACTAAATACAGCCAGGCAGGAAATGCGGGTGAGGCCATTGGTCTGGCCGCTCTTATGTCCTCTGTTGTGAACAAGCTCTAGTTTTCCCTCCAGAGGGAGCTCCAGAGAGGGGCAGCAACCACCACTGGTTCAGCGCTGGGGGGTCTGTCTCCTCGCTAGTGACCTCCGAGGAGCAGAATGGATCACTCACAAGCTGTGGTTCCAGAAGTGATGGACAGTGCTGCTCACGAAGCCTCAGCAGCCCTCTCTTACATAGGCCCTTCCAAGGTTTCTGTTCTCTGCTTGCCGTGCAGGCTGTTAACCAGTGCTCTGGTAGTGCTGGCACCCCCACATCCACAGAGGTCCCCAACCCCTTCCCCCTGGAGGGATGTCCTAGAGCATGTGGGATCTGCTTTTCAAGCCCACAGAGAAGAATCTGAAGGTGACACCACTATGATCAAGGCTTTACCATCACCCTGCTCCTTGGGTACCTGTCCCGCAGGTGGGGGTGATGGTGGTGACAGGCTGAGCTGGGCCACTTGCCCAGTGATGATCCTTGGGCATAAGGCACCAGTGGAACAAAACATTTCAGGGGAAGTGTTTTTGTGTTTATTTATTTTAGAGAGAGAGGAAGGGAGAGAGCGAGAGAGACAGATTTGACCGAGGACCGAATCTGCAGCCTAGGTATGTGCCCTGACAGAATCAAACCAACATTTTTGGTTCACAGAACAACGCCCAACCAACTGAGCCACTCCAACTGGGCTGTCTTTAATTTTTATAAAAGTGGTATTGTGCTGCTGTGTATTTGTGTGTTTTCGTGTTCATGGATTGAAGACTCAATGTAGTAAAGATGTCAATTCTCTCCAAATTAATATATAGGTATAATGCAATTCCTATCAAAATCCCAGCAAGATACTATGTAGATGTAGACAATATTATTGTAAAAGTTATATAGAAATACAAAGGAACTAGAAGAGCTAAAATAATTTTTTTGGGAAAAAAGTGTTGTGAGAAATCAGTTTACCTAATTTCAAGACTTACTAAACAGGGACAGCAATTAAGATGTGTGGCATTGATGGCAGGATAGACACATAGATCAATGGAACAGGATAGAGAACTCAGAAATAGACCCACACAAATATACCCAATTTATTTCTGACAAAGGTGCAAAAACAATTCAATAGAGAAAGGACAACATTTTCAATAAATGGTCTGGAGTAATTGAACACCCATAGGCAGAAAAATAAACCTTGATCCAAACCTCACATTGTGTGCAAAAATTTTTACAGAATTAACTGTAAAGCATAAAACTGTAAGACTTTAAGGGAAAAAAAAATAGAGGAAAACCTTTGTGATCTACAGCTAGACAAAGAGTTCTTAGACTTGACACCAAAAGTATGATCCATAAAAGGAAAAATTTATAAGGTAGACCTCGTCAAAATTAAAAACTTTTACTCTGAAAAGTATCTTGTTTCACCCTGTGGATGAAAAACAAGCTACAGACTGAGGGAAAATATTTGCAAGCTACATACTGACAAAGGACTAGTATTTAGAATATCTAAAGGGTTCTCAAAAACTCAGCAGTTAAAACCTCAAACAATTCAATTAGGGAACAGGCAACCTACACAGACATTTTACCGGCGAGGGTATATAGTGAACAAATGAGCACACAGAGAGATGTTTGTTCTCATTAGCCATTAAGATAACATAAATGAAAACTGCAATGAGGTATCATTACTCTCAGGATGGCTGAAATAAAAAATAGTGATAGTGCGGAGACTGGATCGCTCACACTGTGCTGGTGAAAATGGAAAATGGTACAGCCACTCTGAAAAGCAGTTTGGCAGTTTCTTTGAAAACTAAACATGCAACTATCATAGGGCCCCACGTTTGTACCCCTGGGCACTTAGTCTAGAGAAATGAAGGCTGAGGTTCACATAAAAACATGCACAGTAATGTTAACAACAGCTTTGCTTGTAATAGGCTCCCAATGGAACCAACTGGATGTCCTTTAACAGGTGAATGGTTACACAAGGTATGATTCCATTTATACAACATTCTTTAAATGTTAAGACGATAGAAAATGTGGCTCTCCAGTGGTTTCCAGGGGTTAAAGAGGAACTGGGGACAGGAAAAGAATGTATGTGGCTATGAAAGGGCACCATGTGAGATCCCTGTGGTTGGAAATGTTTGTGTCCTCTGGACAGTATCAATATCAATATCTTGGTTATGATACTGTATTATAGTTTTGTAAGATGTTACTATTGGGGGAAACTGGGTAAAATATACATGGATCTCTCTATATTGTTTCTCACAACTGCATGTGAATCTACAATTAATCTACATATCTCACAGTTTTCTGGGTATGGGGGAAAAGAGAGGGTTGGTTAAAGAAATCTGGAAAGTTAAAGGTGACCTATGGATTTAACAACTGCTGCGGCTACTGATGTTGACCATGACGGTGCTTCTGGAACTAGCTAAGGGCTATGGATCACAGCTGTGGCAGAGAGGAACCAACCCCTGGAATCAGGACAGAAGACCCGGGTTCAAATCTCAACTTTACCTCTTACTAAGTCCTTGACTTTTGGCAAGTCATTTGTGGATCACTTCCTTGGTCTGCCCTGATCCTCTCCTTCACTCCCTGTGGTTCAGATGGGGCTGTCCTGCCCTTGATGGCCAGGTGTGGGCACAGGGTCAAGGCCTGGCCACTCAAGGACTCATCGTCAATCTAGCCAAAGTGATTGGTTCTGGTATTGGACTATGGTCAAGGCAGGGCCAATTAGAGTCTTCCTGAGCCTTTTTCCCCCCTCCTCCCACTCCTCCTCTTCCTCTTCCCCTTCTTCCTCCTCCTGTCAGAAAGGGCGCTCTCCTTTCCTTTGGGACCATAACTCTAAGAATGACATGGGAACCCCTTGGGATCTTTGCCCCCAGCCATGGGAAAAGGCAATAACTTGATAATGTAAGAGCTCCTAGATCCAGCCAGGCCTGAAGCCAGCTACTCAATAAATATCCTTTGAGCAAGGTTTGTGTCATTGGCAGATTAAAAAGTACTGTGATCATTATTTCCTTTAACTATTTTGAGCCTGTTTTATTACCTACTTTATAGATAAATACATTTATTTATCTATTTATTACACAAATGTAAAAATAAGAATCTCATTGGATTGTTGTACTGCAATAGATCATGCACATAAATCTCCGTTCCTTTCCCCTAACCACTTGATTAACTTGGGTAAAGTCACAGAGAATTTTAAAACAGAATAGATGAAAAGGTCATAGTGGGAAGGGAGGTCAAGTAGACCACCCATCCAATACTTGAATCTTTTCTACCTTCCCACTGAACTTTCTTGAGTTTTGTTCTTTCTACAATGAAGACAACAGCCACTGTCTTCTTTTCTGGCACATGGCGTGGCTGGGAGGGTCAGATGGCTTGACGCGTATCAAAGCATTTTTTGCACAACATGTAAGAAAATAGTTATTATCTTACAAGGAACTTGCGGTCTGGCAACAGAGATAAGAAACACCCCAAGAATCCTCGAGGTCAAGGATCTTAAAATGTAGTGTGCACAAGAACAACCTGGGGAGTAGGGCAGGCTGATCAAAATCCAGGTCATTCTGGTGTCACACTAGTGACCAGAGGAAAAGACAAGAAAGGTGCAAAAGGAGCACTTCAAAGCCTGCTGCTGACAACCAGGGAAGGGCTCATTAGGAAAGCGTAGAAAAGGCAGCTGCTCTAGAGTCAGGGTGGGCTCCTGGCCGAAGGGCTTCTAGGTGGGATTCTCCCAGGAGCCTGGGAGCCAAGGCATCAATGGCAATGGACTGGTGAAGGGTGTGTTCCCCCAGAAAACTAGTAAGGGATAGGCCGGGGGGAGAAGCCAAGCAGGGTGCAATTGCAGGTGGAGTCCCATGCTCAGCCTGGTCCCAGAGGAGTTCTGAAGTGTGAATTATGCCATCAGTCATTGGCTATGGGATGGGGGTGAGGATCATCTCCTGCCACATTTAGCCTTCCCTGCAGTGAGGCTGTTCTGTGTCCAAGAGCGACGTGCTGAAGGTCATGGGTGCTAGCCACTAGCAACAAAGCCCCAGAAAGCTGGGGAATGGAAGCTGAGAGAATCTGGGTGGGGCATCACCGTGGCCACTCCTGAGACCTGGGACAGCACCTTGAGGCTAGAGGCATGGTCCAAGAAGGAGAACGAAGAGGACATTTCAGAATCCTGGACTGAAAGCACCATGGGATGGATTCACGGTGGCCAGAGCTGCCATTCTTGTGCCTCATTTATTGTATTCCCAGCAAAGTGCAGAGAAAAATCCAGAGCATCTGGGAATGTGACCCACCTTCCCCCAGCCCCTCCTCTCAGCCCCCCACCACACACAGGAAAATGCAATATTTTTAGCCATGCTCATTTGCTGTCTGTCTCTCCAGACAGGGTTGCATAAGAAGGGCCTGTTTTTCTCCCTGTGGGATTGCAGGGGGATGGTGAAGCTGCACACGGATGGTAAAGCCATTTACACTCGTAGAGGCAGCCAGTGTGGCTTGGGTGGTGGTGGGGGGGGTGGTTAGCAAGTTCCAAACGCCTTTGCACATAAAGGGAAAACCTGACGCACGCCAGGGAGGCAAGGCGACTTCACACAGGGCCTGGTTTATGGCAAAGAATAATACACAAGCCCTCCCACTGCCCCTGCCTTTTGGGATTTTTGGATTCACGAAGTATTATAGCTGTGAGAACTTTTGCAAGGAAATCATCAGCCTGAACTGATCGTCATGAAGATGAGAAAACTGAGGCCTCAAAGTGGAGAAGGTAAGGGGACTAATGCTTGTGAAACAGCCACTCCCAGGCCACTGTTGTACACTTTTCCAAACCGTTCCACGTTAGCCCCCAACAGCATCGTGGGGTAGTGTTATAAACACCGTTTCTATGGACAGGGATACAAGCTCAGCGAGGAAACAGCTTTCCCTAAGTCTCACAGCGAAGCAGGGGGCTGAGAACCCAGGCCTCCTTGGGTCCACACAGAACCCTTGTTTGTTTTTCTCTATCTTCAGGGTAGGTTGGGCACTGACTTCCTATCCAGCCACGAAAGAGCTTATCCTGCTTTGCATTAAAGTGTCAACCCCACAAGGGCGGCCACCATCTCCTTTGTTTACTTCTGTATCCCGGCCCCTAGAACAGGGCCTGTAGGTGCTCAGTAAGCATCCGCTGAATGAATGAGTGAAGCGAGCAAGCATTTATTGCACACTCCCTCCATGCAGCCACCAGTCCCATGAAAGAAGAAACAGCACTGGCCCCTGAGGTGCTCGTGCTAGAGTTGATAGGACAAGATGTACACATGGAAAACCTGGGAAAGGGTCCCCAGTGACATAGACGCACATGTGAGCTAGTTTTGTCCAAATGGGTCTGGGTTCAGAGCAGTTTTGGGGGGGGTGTATTTCACCACTGCTCTGTCCTGCTCCAACCCACCTGTGCTCTGGCTGAAAGAAACTATGCCCCATGCCTCCCCATTGGCTTGCAATGGGCCCCCTCTGGTTCCCCATGTCCAGGTCTCACCAGCTTTCAAGGCTTAGCTTAAGGGCCATCTCCTCAGGGAGCCTTTCCAGATCCCTTGAGCCTGGGGAGTGGGGCTTCTCCCACCTCTGAGTTCCCATGACACTTGACCGGTACTTCCCTTGTGGCACAGGCCTTATCTCCTTTACTGATCCCCAAGATGGTTCCAGTTCATCACTGTAGTTCCACACACCTGACAAAGAACCTGCATGTACTAGTGCTCCCCAAGTGTGTGTTGAGTAATGGAAGAATGGATGGCGAGATGGGTGTCAGACAGATGGGGTCTCCTGATGCTTTTGGAGCCGGTGGCTGTCTCCGTGATACGATTAGAGGAACGCAGGTTCCAGCTCCCCTGGATCAAACACCCCCAGCATGGCGCTGCCCCTCACGTCTGCCATTAGCCATTTACTGCTGTGAATTAAGGCAGAAGTAAGAAGCCTTGGCTTCATTTCAACTCGTGTATGGAGCAAGTAGCAACAAGTGATGTCCCTTTTTGGCACTTATAGCTACAAAAGAGGCAACATGGCTATAAACAACTTCGTTATAACAGCCTCGAGAGTGGTCCTCAAACTGTGCTCTGAGTCACCTCGTGTTCTATAAAAAGTTGCTTCTATCTCCCTTATTGGTTTTATGTCTCTCCCATTCCATTTACTTGAAAGAATTTCACATTAAGAAGTTTATGGATCCATAATATGGAAGCATCATACCCTTGGCCCGCCTGCCTGTCTTTCCCTGTGTGTCTTGGTCCCCCGCAGCCCCCGGGGGTGCTTGGACCTGTGCAACGTTCAGCAAGCGGCCTCGAAGCCCATACTTCTCACCAGTTCACAAGCTCCCAGAGAATGGGCACTGGGCCCTGCTGCATGAGAGCTCCCCGGCACCTCACACTTTGCCTGCACCCAGGAGGTGCTGAGTGTTTCTTTTTTTAAAAACTTTTTTTTACATATATTTTTAAAAAATATGTCTTTATTGATTTCAGAGAGAGGAAGGGAGAGGGAGAGAGAGAGAGAAACATTAATGATGGGAGTCATTGATCTGCTGCCTACTGCACACCCCCTGCTGGGGATCGAGCCCACAACCCGGGCATGTGCCCTGACAGGGAACCGAACCTCGATCTCCTGAATCCTAGGTCGATGCTCAATCGCTGAGCCACACCTGGCGGGGCTGAGTGTTTCTTCTTTAGTTCTTCACACTAGAGGGGGAAATGGATGGGTTAGATGACTTGAGGATTTGGGGCATTGGTAAAATTAAGAATGACCATTGCACAAGTATTTTTGGCGCACTCTGGGGAAGTGGCCATGGAACACAGAAACTCAAGTAAATGGAGGTGAGTGGGGGGCTGGAAGAAAGACTTTAGTAAGTCTAGTCCTGTTGCTGGCAGAGGACAAGTGCCCTGAGGCCTGCGCCCATGTCCCACCATGTGATGGGCCTTGTGTACATGTGTGCAGACATGCCAGCCTTTGTGTTCAAGGTCCATTTACACCTCTCCAGAAAGCACCATCTCGGCCACCCCTGGGCCTAGGGGTGTGCACCCAGAAGTGGGGACCCTGCTTGGGAGAGATGGTTCTAGAGAAGACTCCCTGGATGTGGCTTGGGCCATTTGACCAGGGAATTCTGGGGTCCTAGGAACCCAACACAGGGTCTAGAGGGCAAAGGTGTGGGCTCTGGGAAGGGATATCCCTTTGGCCCTGTGGACTCCTCAAGCCTTCCAGAGAAATGCACTTAGAGGAGGGCCAGCATGGGGCCCAGGGCAGGAAGCCGAGGCCCAGGTCTGAGGACTAAGTCCAAGGGGAAAACAGAGTTATGTGCTCAGGGAAGTAACCACAGTCACCACTGGGCTCATCAGGGACAGTTTCTGCACAGGTGTAATACTGTGAACACTGCTACTGGCTTTACTGAGAACTGTGCTTTTGGAAACATGGGAGTAAGAAAATGGGAGAATCATAGGTAAAAGGATTAAATCCCAAACTACCATGACAAGAAGCCAAGAGATTCTGCTAAAGCCAAACAATTCAAGAAATAACAGTATAGACACACATATATTTCTTTCTAAAAATATGAACACCAGAAGAGAGAGCTAAAATAATTGAAAGTTGATACTACTCAGAAGAGGAATCAAAGGGTAGGGGCAGAGGGCTACAGTTTTTCATCAGTTTTTAGCACAATTTTAAAAAATAATGTGCATGGGCTACTTTGATTAGATACAAATTAAATGAAAGGTGGCTTCTGTAGCTCTGTCAAGGATGATGCGGGTGATGAGACTAAAGGCAGGGAGGCCCTGGGAGGCCCGGGGAGGCCCTGGGGGCCAGGGGAGGCCAGGGGAGGCCCACCGGGAGGGGCACAAGGCAGAGCCTGTGGAGGAACTTTCTGGGGTAAGGGCGCCAAGGTGGGACCTGAGTAAGGTCCCCAGGAGACTCAAGTGTTGGGGGACTGAAGGGTCAGTTGAGGACAAGAACACAGGGCAGGCGGGGCAGGCGTCCTGGGCTGGCCCGGGAGCAAGGCATGGGGCACGGAAGCTCAGTCCTGCCCTGGCTGCGGCTGCTGCGGTGGCCTTTGAACCCCTCTATCATCTCCCTGACTGTCAAACAGGCACCTTCCTGACAGCTTGGGAGGGGGGCCAGGGTTCCCATGGCAACAGGGCAAAGAATCCCAGGAAAGGAGAAAAAAAAAGATGAAATCGAATCTGGCCCTGAAATAAAAATAGCCAATAGTTGAGAATTTTAAGAAAGAAGAAAAACAAAAACAGCGTTTGATACATGAGTCACTCCAACTTCTCCCAACTACCAGCTTATAAACTCCAAAGAAAGCTTCCGACAGAGGAGCCTGGAATGTCGGCAGTGGCGAGGACACTGAACTCCGACCCCTCCTGCCAACCTCACGTTTGGCTCTTTCCAGTGGAAATTGTCGGCCTGTCTGCCCAGAGCTGAATAACTCCTCTGACAGCTGGGTACCAGAGAAATACCGGTGGACTGGGAGCCAGGAGAACTGGTGCAAGTCACGCTCCTTTGGGACCTCAGTTTCCCCTCTGCAAGTGAGGGAGCAGGACCGCATGGTCTCAGGGCCCATCTGGCTTCATGCGGTCCGTGTGCTTTGGTGTGGGAGGAGCTACAGGGGTCTCCATAGCCATCGCCCCCCCCCCCGGGGGGCTTAGACCATTTTGTTAGGTTTAGGGGTTGTATTATTTTGTCAACAGACTAATCCGAGATGCTGAACCCTGGCATGGGCTCCCATTCAGAATAGTGAGTGGAACTTTAGGGGAAAATCCATTCATCCTACGGGTTAGGAGGAAGAGAATGTTACATGTGGGCTCTGCTGGGCTGGCCAGGGAGGCTTCTTCAGCTGGTTTCATGCTTGGAGAATCAGATGGATGACCACCTGCCTTTTGGATTGGTTCAGGAAAGGGTAGAGGGATGCGGGGGATGACCAGATGACCTCTACAGACCTCCCTGCCCCACCCATGACTTGAAGGCAAGCTTAGTATTTACACTTCCCCTCCTCTGGGTTTGCAGCACCTTGCTACATCAGCACAATCCCTTTCCTATAAAGGCTTCAGAACTGCCAAGGAGTAAAGTATGCATGCTCCAATGATTGGTGATAGGAGAGAATTTAAGCATTGCTGGGTGATTGTGGCTGTCATTTCACTCAAAGAGCACTCGAGACTGAGCGCAAGTTGAGTGGCAGTAATGTTCTGGGCCCTCAGTCAGTCTCATGGCTGTGAACCTCACCTGGAGAGAACATCCTACTGAGCTAAGTACACCTGGTGTGTCGTGTTCACTGTACACACTTACCTCAGGGCCCAGAACAACTGGATTCCATCCTACAGACCTTGTTGCATGGCAGGTCTGGGGGTTGCTGGCCTTTATGGACAAGAGGCTCCTGGTAGCCTGCAGCTGGACTGCCAGGGTTTGAATCCTGGCTCTGCCTCTTACTAGATGTTGAGCAGGGTCCTGCAGGAAACAGACAGTTCTTCACAGGGTTTAACTGAGCAGAGTTTGCAAAAGGGGCTGTGTACAGAGGCATGCACAGGGGTAAGGGAGTCCACAAAGGATGGGGCAGCCCTAGTGACTCCTAGAGAGGATATTGTTCCACCTCTAGGTCGGAAGGGGCATGGGCAGGGAGTGTGTGATGGGAACTGGCGAGAGCTGCAGCACTGGGAGAAAGGCGGAGGATGGGAGCTGTGACCAAAGAGGAAACAGTGTCCAGCAGGGAGGAAGCCAAGTGAATGCTCTGACCTCCCTCTCCTCCTGCCAGTGTCCCCGTTGGCTGAATCCAACTAGAAACCAGAAGACATGAGAGAGTGGAAATGACTGTAGATCAACCTCTCAGGGCACAGAGCAGTGGGGAGAAAGGTGGAGGGTGAGTCCTGAGGTCAAAGGCCAGCACATGTGACCTTTCTCTGCCTCAGTTCCCTCATTTGTAAAATGGCGATGCTATAACACGTGCACCAGGGACTATGGTCAGAATTAAATGAATACATCTATATCTATATCTGTTGCTTAGAACAGCGCCTGGCACATAACACGTGATGTATGGTGTTTGCTATTACCCATATTATTACCATGCTCCCACACAAATTTGTTCTCGCCCTCTAGGCATCCAAGTTTCCTTTCTTCCTTTTATCCAATCTGTTCCCTGCCAGCTGGCTCTCAAGAAGGCCTATTAATCAGTTCTTATTAAGGTGTATGTAACTGACAACAGCTTTAGGAGTTACCTTTGCCTGGGGCATTTGCATTTTAGTAGGAAACACTGCATCATCCTAAGCGTGAAGCTCTAATGCTGGAACCTCAGGTCTTTTGCTGGTTTTGCAGGTGAGTGGTCTCCCGTCCTACACTGAATAATAATAACCAGTGGGGAGATATGCGGAGAGGGGAACTTCCTGTGACCCCTGCCCAGGGACTGAACTGTGAGCATCTGGCAGGAGAAGGTAATCAAGCTCCACCAGCTGACCATTCGCCACCTCCTGAGAGGCCAGCCCTAACCTGGAGCTGGCAAAGGCCATTGAGCAAGACCCTTCAAAGCTGGAAGAGCACCTTCAGTGCCCAGACAGCCAGGGGTGACCTAGCCCCACTGCCCAGGAGCCTGATGGTAAAGCTAAGATTTGAACCAAGAGTCCTCACCCCCCCACACTGTTCACTGTCAAGTGCACGTCCTTGAGTGACCAGAAACATCCCAGGGCAGCCCTCTGAACTCACCAGCTGGGTGAGCCAGAGGGGAATGTGTGACCCAGGAAAGGCTCCAAGCGTGATTCAAGCTGCAAGTGTGGACTCTTTAGGTTGCTAAAACACCTGGTGTTCAAAGCTCCATCCGGCAGCTGTGACTCTGTTCTGGGTGTGTGGCCTTGTCAATGACTGTCCATTCCCACCTATGGAGGTGCCCCAAGTGATGCTTCCTTGACCTTAAAATGCCCCTCTCCACTTGCGCCAAGCCATTGGTCACATGCTCTGGGACAGTGTGAGCGAATTGTTTATGCAGTGTTTGCTCACAATAGCAACAAGCACCCCTTTGATAATAAGATGCTGTCACACAAGGCGGGGCTATAAAGTAACTGGCAGCAGAAAGTATCCAAAACATAAGCTTAGGCTCATGAAAGCATCTGGAAAACAAGTTCAGATACAAGGAAGCATCCAAAATAGTCAAGCTTGGGCTCAAGCCCTCTCCCCAGCTCCTGACTCATTTCCACAACCCTCGGCCTAGCTCCATGGTGACAGGGTCAGTTCCCTTCTGACACAGCTCAGCCTCCTGACCCTTCCTGACCCCTGACCCAGCATCATTCACACCCAGGTGCCCAGATTTCAAGGCTGAGGAGGCCATGGGCATCAAGGATCTTAGAAACACGGAGGAAGTCTTACAACATTGAAGTTGAAAGGTTCTTAATTTTGCACGAATGTGTAGTTTTCTTGTGGTCCAAGCTTTTGTCAGATTCCCAAAGGGGCCCCATATGAGTCAGGATAGTCTAGGTAATGCTGTGGTAACAAATAATCCCCAAATCTCAGTGGCTGATGACACCAGTGAAATTTCCGAGAGCCCCTGCTTGGAGTCTTTCCTGCCCCTACTCTCCTTCCCTAACATCAGCTGCCCACCTGAGTCAGAACAAATGAAACAACAAAAAGACAAATGTGAGGAAATTGTTTTGTTAGATTATCCTTTGTGTGGCACACACATGAAGAACCTTGTATTTTGTGAAGGGCGGTCTCATTTGATCTTGTGAGAAAAAGGAGGAAACTGAGGCTCAGAGAGACACAACTTTAAGTGGAAGGAATGAGGCCGGATGGGGGTTCAGGCTCCATACAGATTGTCCAGAGCTATTCAGGAGCCTTCCACAGAGTCATGTGCCTCCAAGGGGGGGCATGCAGCTGCTTGGAAGGAGTTCTGGGGATGCCCCTGTGTCACTGGGCCTGGGCTGCTTTTTTTGTAACTGTGGAATCTCATTCATCATTTTGTCTCCAACAGCATGGGGCCTGGTTTACAGAAGATGTTCCTCAAGTGTGTATTGAATGAGTGAATTAACAAGTGATGAATGAATGATGACCAATAGTGGGCAAGCCCCTTCTATTCTCTGAGCCTTTGTTTCCCCATCTGTCCACTGAGATCTGTCTAAGGACCCCTTTACTGCTGACAACTGATGACTAATGTGACAGCAGCTGCTTGTGTGGATGGAAACCCTGCTTGCCATATCTGCCTAAACGGGGCCTGTATGTCAGTCCCCAAAGCTGACTTCTGGCTTGGCTGGGTGATTTTGCCCCAGAGACAACTGCTCACATTGATAGTATGGGAATCGGCATTTTTGTGGAGTTGGTGAGGATTCTCCAGGACCAGGGCTCAAGAACACTGGTCAGGGTTCATAGACAGATGGGTGTGACTTCAGAAGCATAGACAAGAAATGTCTTTTCCCAGACACCAACTCTGCTGGTGCCTGAAATTCCACCATTTGTGATTTATTCCACTGGGTTCAGCATTGTGTGTGTGTGTGTGTGGGGGGGCTCTTTATAAATGCTAAAAACCTTAGCAGGATGATGGAGCTTTTAAGTTCAATTCAATTCTTGATTGCCAGCCTCTGTAGAGGGGTGGGCTGGGGTAGATACAAAGGTAGTAATAGTGACATTACTATAACTACTGTTTATTGAGCATTTACTATATGACGTGCTCTGCTTATATTACTTACTTAACCCCTTCCCCAATCTTGTGACTGAATTTTTCACCTCATTTTACAGATAACAGAATCGAGTCACAGCGAGGCTAAGACACTTGTCTAATGAAACTTAACTGGGTTGGTCCTATCTGTTTGACTCTGCACTGCAAACTTCCTGGCTTGTGGAGTGATCTATGCAGTGAGAACAAACATATGGGAGTTGAACAAAATCAAGGCTAAGTAGAGGCAGAAATAGTGAGCCATGGAGGAGCCATGCATAGCTGATCAGAAAGGCTGAGATTTTATTCCAGCTGGTTCTTGAAAGATAAGAAGGGTTCATAGACTGAGAAAGGACAGAGGGTAATAAAGCCTTGGAGAGCTGCCAAGCCACTCTGCCTGCCTGCAGAGCTGAGGCATCAGTCTCCTGCCCTGAGACAGTCTACACTTTGGCTCTCCCGGTCTTCAGGCCTTTGGATTTGGACTGACAAGCCACATCCAGAGCTGTCTGTTATTGACATTGGGATGGTTGGAGAATGAAATGGATGGAAGAAGAGGGTGAGTAGTGGGGGTCAGGTCATGGAAAGCCATGGAATTCAGCAACAGGGAGCCACTGAAGGCTTTTGCAGAGCAGGATTCCAGGAGGTTTGTTTTAAAATACTCTCCCTGCTGAGAAATTATCACAGACCAGAGTGAGTTGAGGAGACCTGATACCTAAATGCAATGAGGCATCCTGGATGAGCACCTAGAACAGAAAAAGGACATTTAGGGAAAAACTAATGAACATAGAGATGTGTGATAGTAATGTACCAATACTGGTTCACTAGCTGTGACAATTTTATTTTAGGATGTTAATAATGGAAACTCTTTACACTACCTTTGTAACTTTTCTGTTCATCTAAAACTATTCTCAAGTAAAAAGTTAACTTAAGTAAATTTAAAACAGTTCCTTTTGCAGGCAGCGTGGAGGGC
Source organism: Miniopterus natalensis (assembly GCF_054644295.1). Classification (NCBI taxonomy): domain Eukaryota; kingdom Metazoa; phylum Chordata; class Mammalia; order Chiroptera; family Miniopteridae; genus Miniopterus; species Miniopterus natalensis. The sequence continues at coordinate 38,719,844 of NC_142081.1, read as the reverse complement.
CACAGCATCCTCCTGGAGGTGGAGACCTGTTCTCTGCTGGTGGCAGAGGGACCGGAGCGAAGGGGGCAGAAACGAGGGACACATAGGAAGTGGGTGAGACAGGACTTACCACCTGGTTGGATGTGAAGACCGAGCTGGAGGCACGAGCCAAAGGGGACAGTTGAGTCCTGAGCCCAGTGCCAGGCATGGAGGAGACCTCAAGAAAGGCAGCGGGAGGCTGCAATAGACAGACCTGTGCTGCTGGGGCTGGGTAAGCCCGATGCTGACCTGATTGTCCCCTGCTCTGATCATGATGTCGATGTCGTGAGCTGGGTAGCTAGCCGTTTTACAACAGTGACCCCCAAACTGTTGGTGGTGAAGGACTAGGTGTTTTGGCTTTTGATTTCTGTCTTTAAAATGTATTTCTAGTTCAAAGAGGATCAATATTTCGGTCTATACCCTGTCCAGTGAGACAGGCCCCTGATCTTGGGCAAGGATGTCGGGCGATTTCAAAGTGCTATAAACGTTTCTGAACTCTTACCATCTGTTTCTACTTTCATCTCACTGCAGACGAGTAAAAACCCAGTTTATGGATGGGCACTGTCCACTTTAAACCTCGCACCTACCCGAGAGCCAGGGACAATGATTCTCAGTTTACAGATGGGAAAACTGAGGCTCAGGTGTACAACCTGCCTGAGCTCACACAGAACTAGTAGTCGGCAGAGAGCAGGGTTTTAGTTTGTCTCTAAAAGCGATGTCCCCACTCCTGTCAGCCCTGTCCCAGACCTCTTTCCCTCATGTCCTTCAGGTTATTTTCAAAACTCCTCTTGACTCCTCTTTCCTGGAGGCTGAGTCACGGGTTGCTTTGACTCAAGAAAATGAGGATGTGGAGGGGAGTGCCTTTGCCAGAGGTGACCTCACAGCCCATCTCCCCAGGGCCTGGCAGTGGAGCGTGCAGAGGGCTCAGAGCCAGTGGAGACCGTGCCAAGGTGGCCAGGAGCATGACCTTGATCTGGCATCACTCCCAGGGCCCTGCTGCCCAGGAGCTGGGGAGGGAGGGCGGTTCCCACAGCATCTCGCACAAGGAAGACCCCAGGCAGCACTGGGCAGGGACCACTGATAACAGTGGGAAGACTGGAGCGCCCCTCAGCCAGGCGTGGGCTAAGTGCGGAGATGCTCGTTTGTGTTTACTTCTGCTCTGTGGCAAGCTTGGGAGGATGAGACCTCCTTGGGCCCTTTTCACATTGATTCTTTGCCACTGAGGCTGAAGCTGGGTTTTTGGGCTTCCTCTCCTCGGGGATGTTTGCAGAACAAAAGAGAAGTGAATTTGAAACAATCTCCTTTTGAGGTTTCTGACAAAGCCTAAGCTTACAGAGAAGATGGTGCCAGAAAAGGGGACAGGGAGTGACTCTGGGCAGCCAGTGTACAGTCGTCTTTTTGAATGTTCTTTCTCCTGCAGCAGTAGACAGTGGAGATTCCCAGCCCTCAGGAAAAGTGCTGGAAGTCAATGGGTTTGTGGGTCCACTCTCTAGGGCAATGGCTGAACTATGGGCTTAGGGAGATTCATTCATTCATTCATTCATTCATTCATTCATTCATTCATTCATTCATCAAATATTCACCCAAACACACAGTGTGCATGCACCGTCTAGGCTCTGGGGCTAAGACAAACTTTTAGAAAATAACACATTTTGCCATTCCATTTTATAGAGTAAGCTCTTGGCTGTGATCTTCCCCCTGTCCCCGAACTCTCCCCTCTGGCCTCTGTTCATCCTGTCCTGCAGCAGAGGGACAACTCTCTTGCTCAAAACTTTGATATTCAGTGTCTCTGCTTCAGCAACGGATGAAGTGCAGATTCCTTGTCAGAGCAGGAGATGCATGAGAATGGAATACACTGACCTGTGTGTGGCTGTGCTTGCACTCACTCCTTGGGATCCATCTGTGGGTCTCCGCTTCGCCCTCTGTACCCAGGCCTGCTCCTACCCTCCGGCCTCATTCCCAGCACGTCCTTTCCACACATTTCATGCTCTGGCAACACACAACCACTCCTTACAGTGCACTTTCAGTCTCTGGCTCCCTTCCTGACACTGTTTCCTCTGTCCCAAATCCTTTTGGGGTTGTCCGTTCTTTAGCATATTGAAATCTTATTAATCTCCCAACGCCCAGCTCACATGCCACCTCCACTGGGAAGACTTCTCTGATTTCCATGATCAGAATGAATGCTTACTGCTCTCCGTTCCCAGCCGGCCCGACTGACACACGCTCCTTAGACCCCCTTCACTGTCCGCCAACACTGAGCACACTTCGTAGGCTACTCGCTTGTGGGCCCAAGTGCACGTCTTCCAACTGTGTCGAGTCCGCTGACCAAGGCAGTCATTCTCTAGCCTGTTTACCCCGCTGGTTCTTGTCATTGCCCAGGATCCACACAGGCTCGGTGGGCAACCAGTTCAGACTAGAGCAGGAGGGCAGACTCTCGGAAGGGGATGGCTCAGGAAGAAGAGTCCAAGCTTACAAGGTGGATTGAACTTGCTGGAGAAATGTATAAAGTTTGACTGAAAGTTAGGGGTGGAATTAATCCCAGGTTCATGGATCATCAACAAATGAAAGGGGGAAAGCCATTATTAACTCCTGGTGAGGGTGGGGGGAAGCTGTTTAAAAAAAAAGAAAACGTAATCATAGTATATTATGTGTGCTATAGTCCTAATTATGTCAATACCAAATAGAGATTTCAGTAAAAACTGTGATGCAACTACATCGAAAGGATGGGAGATTAGGAAGTGTGTGCGCATGTGCATGTGTTAGAGTTGGGACAGAAGTGTAAGAGAACTAAGTTGTCATCTCTGACAGTTAATGGCTAATGTCTAAAACTGGAAAATTAAGAATCAGAATTATAAGCTCGTGATGTAGAAACCTGCAGGTAAACGCGCTCCAGAAAGTGTTGGAAATGGTTGCTTCATTTTCAAAATCAGGATACAGCTGTTTTATTATAAATTTTATGGTATATTGCTTCAATTAGAATTAAAAATTCAACTAAAACATTTTAAAGGTAGGTAAAGACAAGTCAAGTGCTGCTGATCCCACACAGCAGCCTGACTTCTGTGCCACACCTGCAGGAGAAACAGGCCTGGAGGAAGCAAGCCCTCAGCCCTCTGGGCCCTTCGTTTCCCAGGGAGGGGTGTCGGGGATCCCCAGGTCCCAGCTGGCGCATCTGGTCGCGTTTTATTCTCATGCCTCAGAAGCACAGAGTGAACTGGCTCCTCATTAAACTCGGCCTGCTGGGAGGGAAAGGCTGGGGGAGGCATGAGGGGGGATGTTTGGGAAACCCTTGCAAGCGGGGGCTAGGGTGTTTGTTTTTCCTGAGACCCAGACACTCCGGTAACCATTGTTCCCAAGTGTGGTTTTTTGAAAACTTATTCTTTTCAAATTCCACGGGCAGCCCAGTCTGATTCGTCCGTCTAGGAATTTGAGGGGCAGGGAGCAGAAATAACATTTTATAGGAGAAGGGGGATCAAAGCCAACAGGCTTCTTGCCGAATCCACCCAGGTCTTGCTCTTGCAGGATCACACCTCATTAATGGTGGGCCTCACCAGGTTGGTTTTTAACAAGCTGCCCTTTAGCACGCTCTGACTCTTTGCCGATGTTTTCCAGGCAAACTGCTGTTTCTCCTGGTGCTGGGACAAATCCCCAGTAAGCCCACAGCAGGACCCAGGCCCTACTGTACAAGCAGCCTTGTGCTTTGTCTGTCAACAGATACAGGTCTTTCTCAATGTTCTTTCCCCCCGAAAGTAATGGCTTAAACTTCTCTAATGCATTTCAGTTCATGAAGCACCTCAGTTGACCTAAATAATATCAGCATGGAATGGGCAAGGATTATTGTTTCCATTTCACAGGTGGGGAAAGTGAAGCTAGAGAGAGACTGAGAGACTTGCCTTTGATCACACAGCTAGAAAGAACAGTTGGGAATTGAACCCAGGTTTCCTGAGGCCTCAGCCAGAACTCTGCCCAACACCAGGTAACTCTGAAGGTGCCAGCTCCCAACTCTGATGTGGTAGCCCGTGCACCCTTGCCACCGCTTAGCACCTAGGCTAGCTCACCTGCCTGCCTCTCTTAGGTGGAGCCAGGTCTCCAGTCCTCTCAAGCACCTGTCCCTTCTCCAACCTTAGCCTCTTCCCTAGAGCCTGGGTTTCAGCTACCACCCTCAGCTGGACAGTCTAAAGCTAACTTACTTTAAAGTGTGAATGAATGCTATTCAGCCCCTCCCAGGTCATAATAGACAGAGCCCAGGATTCATGTTAGGTCCAAATTCCAGCTCTGCAACTCCTCAGGTATGGCCTTGGGCAAACCTTAAGGCAGTCTGGGCCATTCTGAAAGGGAGGCAATAACTCTGACCTAGTAGAGTTTCATAGATCAAACAACCAAAAATATTTATCAATTGTACAAAGGAAAGGGGTTCATAATAACTGCCTTAGACCCCACACATTTTCTACGAAGGATGTTAAATTCTCCCCTCTTCGCAGGGGGGAATACTCGTGCCCAGAGACAGTACTTGACTTGTCCAAGGTAGAAGTTTCAGGCCTGGGTCTTGGCTCTGGTCATTCCAAGTTTAATGTCCTTCCACTTGCCACAAGTCAAATATTTGCCTCCCCATGTAAATATTCATCTTGTGCCTGGGTCAGTCCACATGTTTCAGCTTCCAGGGAGTAGCTAATAAATGCTTTCATTAAACACTGTTATGTGTATCAGGATGCTTTTGGCTGCAAGCAGCAATTCATAACTAAAACACGAGAAAAACAAATGACATCACATAGCCAGCAGTCCAGCAATTCCAGAGCTGATGGATTCAGGACTCAGTGTCACTGCCAGTGAGTGGCAGGGTGGCTGTGGCCATTTCAGAGGCTTCACCCAGGCAGGATGGAGCTCAAGGAAGGAAAAGAGTGTTTGCCTCCAAATGTCTCTGCTTATTAGTGAGGAACCTGGGGCAGCGCTGTCCAGGAGAACTTTCTGCAATGATGGGAATGTCCTTTATCTGTGCTGCCCAATATGGAGCAGTATGCCTACCATTCGGAGCTTGGCAGGTCTAGAGTGTGTGTGTGTGTGTGTGTGTGTGTGTGTGTGTGTGTGTGCGCGCGCGAGTGTGCGTGTCTGTCTGTCCATTGAATAGGTAACCAAGGGTCTGCCGCAAAGTTAATGAGCTTTCCTGGGAATACTTATATTCTTTCCTTCAGAATGAGAAGAGAGGCTAATTGTAGGCCATAAAGTGGGTAAGGAGTCCGAGGTCAAACAGCAGGTGAGGACCACTCCTGGCCCATAACCTGGGAGGAGAAACCCCCACTGGGAAGCACTGGCTGTTCCCTAGGGCCTAACACAGGACACTCAGGACAGAGGCCTGGCCCAGGTCCTGAATAAGCTCTGAATAAGTGTTGCTCTCCTCATATTGTTCCTGTTTCCCCTTCCCCTCTCCCCCATCATTCTCCCTTCCATCAGAACACCCCGATTTCCTTGCCCTCCTTCTCCCCTCCTCCCCTCTTGTTCTCAGCTCCCCTGCCTTTCTTTCCCTCTGTCCCCTCACTTCTCCATCCTTTCCTTCCTGCAGCCTTTCTTACTGCCACTCTCCTCTTCTTTACTTCTCATTGCCCTGCCAGATTTTAAACTCTGGTCAAAAAGTTTCTCTAAATCCCGTATCTTTCCAGAGTTTGCCAAATCCTTCCCGGCCGTCTCCTTTGCCCAGTTCCCTGCCCCTAACTCGCCACTCCCTTTCCTGGCATGTGATGCCTACTTGGAAGGGGAGCCTTCTCCAGACACAATTCCTAGGCCCCAAGTTATGAATCTGACTGTGGAAATGCCTGGCCCCAGAGCAGGCCTGAGGCTGGGGTTGGAGGACTCATTTGGGGAAGGAAAGAGGTTTCCTGTAGCCCCTCAGTCACACAAAGCAGTAGGAAGTGGGGACAACTTGGGGCATCCCCTGACAAGGACCAAGGTGTTAGAGATCACCTATCTCTCTGTATGGCCTGGATTCTTGGGCAGCTCATGGGACATGAGATGAGTAAAGGCCTTAAGTCTGAGCTTGGGCATCAGAGGGACAGTCATGGTTCTCAGTAAGGAGGGTAGAAGCAACTTGAAATTCTCCCCCATTTCCCCCCTCCTTGTTGGCAGAAGGAGTTTCAGCAGAGGGCCTTAGAGCTCAGCTGGTCCTGCCCCCCGTCTCCCCCATCTCCTCCTGACATTGGAACACCTGGGCCAAACAGGAGCGAGATGGTCGGGTCCTGGCACACATGGGCGGGGGCCTGGTGGTCTTCCCCCTGCTTCCGGCAGGCTGGCCTGGTGCTGGGGTATGATGGGTCCCCTCTTCTGGAACGCAGCTCTTCCTGACTGACGGCTTCCCAAATTTCTGAAACCTGGAGTCTTGCCAGGGCCTACGCAGGTCTCTGGAAGACGGAATAACGTCATCAGAGTTCTTTCCAGTCTCTGGTCTTCGCTGTATTTTTAAGGGCAAAATGCCATCACCCGGACCCTTTCCAAAATCCCAAATGGCTTTCAAATAGGACAGAAAGGGGCTTCTGCTCTCCAGGAAAATCCTCTATCCCAAGTCATAAACAGCCCTAGTAACCCTACCCCAGAGCACCAAGCTGTAAATGCTGGCTTTGTTCAGGGAAGGGGCTGGGAGAGGCATGGCGTCTGAGCAGGGCGATTGCTTTCCCTCTCGGGGTCTGTGTGAGCTGGCAGCCAGTGATCCTGTGCCAAGCAGCACAGCCCACCCACGTGGTGGTGGACCAGGCTGTGGCCACCATGGGTCCTGGACACACAGAGGTGGGGTGGCGGGGAGCATGGCCCAGGCTGTAGGGCTTTATCATAAACACCCCAGTTCTGCTACTACCTCTTGGAGCAAACACTTCCCAGCTCCTGTGGACCCCTGCTCTGCGCTCCAGGTTCCTTTGCCATTCCCACCCCTCCCTCCACATCTCCCTCCATCTTTTTGTCCCAGCACTGTCTCCAGTTACATGCCAGGACCCCACACACCCCTGACCTCCTTGCTTCTGTTTAAAATGTCTTCTCCTCATCCGACTGTAGGGCCCCGGGCTTCTGTCAAGATCTAAGTCAAAAACTGCCACTTCCTTGAAGCCCTTTCATGTTTCCACCCAGAACCGAACAATTTTCCCTCTGTCTCTGAGCACACATCTGTAAGGTATGCTAGAACGAATCACAGTCATTTTGCTTTAGTGTACATATCTGTTATCCTACCCATGTATCTCTGCTCTATCCCTCTTCCTGCACCCCGCCCAGCACAAGCACAGTGTCCCATTTGAACTGGGTGCTCGGCCTCCTTGTTGAAGACTATTTTTCAAGAATGTGCATCAGGTGATACTAATGGCTAGTATTTACTGAGCAATTACTATGTACTCTTCTAACAGCCCTGTGAAGTAAGTACTAAATTACCCTATTTTACAAATGAGGAAGCTAAGGCACAGAGACATTGAGTAACTGCTCAGAGCCACACAGCCAGTAAGTAGCAAAGTGTGGGATAAGCTCTGGATAGTCTGGGTCCAGAATCTGTGCCCTTTAACCTCCCATTCCCTCTCTCTAAGTGGTTGTGAACATGGAGTCTGACTGTGGGTTTAAATCTTAACTGTATGACCTTGATGAGGTCATTTACATAACCCCATGTGTGAAATAGGGGCAACAATAGTGCCTATATCAGAGCGTTGTTATGAGAGTTTAGTGAAAGATCGCATGCAAAAAAGCTTTGCACAGTGCCTGGCGTAGAGAACGTGCTCGAAAAAAGTGCTGACTATTCCTCTGTGGCCATTTGGCTTAAATAATGATCCCAGCCATCAGCTTGCAGGCCCAGGCACTGACCAAGGGACTCACACAGGGTGAGCCCAAGTGTAAAGGCCACCTCTGTCAAGGACCCTGGAGAGGCCTGTTTGTGTGGTGTGGGGAAAGGGGAGGTCAGGGCCAGTGCTACCAGTTGACACCTCCCAGTCTTACCCATCCCAGCACCCCAGAAACAACCCTGATGGAATCAGAGACACCACCTCCAGTCTAATCACTGGAGAAGCAGACAGGTGGCTTATACTCTGGCTCTAACTGCCTCACAAGGTGTCTGCATGAGGACAAGGCCTGGAGATAATAAGCAGGAGTAAAAAGAATTGATGTTTAAAGTGTGGCATGGGGGTGTGTGTATGTGTGTGTTTCCTGAACATTCTTTAATGGTGTTGTTACATCCCCTTGCCCCCATTAGAAAGCACTGGAAGTAAGTAATGCTGTTTCAGACGCATTCAGAATGCTGTCTTCTGGACAAATGTCTCTTTGACTCTCAGGCCAAGGGGTTTGGGGTTCTGATTCCAACCCTGGCTCCCAGGTAGGGCCTTTGACCCAACTCTGGTTTTTTGGAGCATCAGATGCCCTGGGCCACAGAGGGTGACTTGAGGGTGGGCCTAGGACCCGAGGTAGCCCAGTGAGACTCATTTCTGGGACTTTAATTTGAATCACTGGGGATGGCGTATGCCTCACGCTGCTGGTAGCCAAACACGGAGTCCTGCAGTGGAAGTCAACACCAAGAGCTGGCTTAGGGACAGCGAGGAGAGGAGGTACTGGTGAGATGGTGTGAGCTTCTAGATGCAGGAATACATGAAGGGACATGTCTTCTGAGATGGCCCTCTCAGTGGGGGTCTGGGACATGGGCTTGGCAGCCAGCTGCCTAGGCCAAACTGTGAGGTGAGGGGCCCAGGCGAGTCCTCTCTCTGCCTCATGTTCTTCAGCTGTGAATGGGATGAGACTGCCCACGCCCAGGTTGTGGGGAGGAAGGAGTGCATTGATGCGCATGAAGCAAATACAAGCCCTGAGTAAGCGTTGCTTGTCGCCAATATCGAGCTGGGTGTCTGCCCTGCGGCTGAGAGTCTTCGCTGCTCCTGGAGCCACGGTTGGGAATGTTTCTAAGACTGGCGCGGGGGAAGGCTGAACAACTGGCCCTGCCACGACAGGACTGTCCATAGGGTTGGCTACTCTGGCTTCCAGTCCCATCTCTTTTTGGCCACAGCCTCTTAGGCCCCTTCACCCACAATGTGAGCCAGGTAGTGTGTCCTCCAGGACCCTCACCCCACTGGGCAAGGGCCGGAACTACCTGCTCTGGGCAGGCAGGGGCCTGGTAAGTCTGGTGTGCCCACAGACTGGGCCACAGCTTCTTTCTTCCCTGATCCATTGGTTTCACTTGGAAGACAGGCCAGTGGCTCACTGTCCTGGCTATCCCTGCAGAGCCCTGTGTGACCAATACCTGCCCTGCTGAGCCTGTGGCAGCCTTGTCCCCAGTGATGAGTTAGTCCATCCACATTAGGCTTGCTCCAAACAGCTGGACCTTCCAGAACTTGCAAAAACCTGACACCTTCTTACCAAAGGAAATCCTTAGAGGGGCAAAACCAAGAGCATAGCACAGTTAGTCATAGCAACAACTCCCACTTATCAAACATGAGACAAGGGTTCCTTGACCACAGAGGAGTGACATGAAGCAGTGCCCTGGCCAGGGACATGCCCACCCACTGGGCCCCCCATCTACACAGGCCACCTCCATTAGACAGAAACAAGTCAGACCTGGGCTCTTTTCTCCCAGCTGTGCCTCTGTGGGAGGGAAATCTCCCCTCCTCTCTGCTGCCCCAGTGGGCTATTGGCTGTGGCTGAGCCTGAGCTCCTACCCACCCGAGAGTCTCCATCTGTGGCTGCATAACAAATTACCCCAAGCTTAGCAGCTTAAAATAACAAACATTTATTGTCTTACACAGTTTTTAAGGGGCAGGAATTCAGGAGCAGCTTAGCTGCGTGTCTCTGCTCAGGGCCTCTTAGGGGGTTCCAGTCAAACTGTCAGCCCAGGCTGCAGACATTGAAGGTTTGCCTGGGGCAAGAAGACCTGCTTCCAGTCTCACTTTTGTGGCTGTTGGCAGGAGGCCTCGGTTCCTTAGAGCTGCTCCTGACACACAGCTGGCTTCCTCCAGAGTGAGTGATGAGAGAGAGCCTAAAGTGGGGGATGGAGGGAGGAAAAGAGAAAGAGAAAGAGAGAGAGAAGCCCCCGAGACCAAAGCTTCAGCGTCTTTTATAACCGAATCTCGGAAGTGTCACACACTTACTTCTGCCATATCCTATAGTTCACACAGACCAACCTGGCACCAGGTGGTGGAGACTACATGGGGTGTGAACACCAGGAGGTGGGTCATGGGGGCCATCCATCTTGGAGGGAAGCTACCACAGCACCCCCAGGAGTGTTTGAAGTCAGGAAAGGGAAACAGGGGTCCATGGATGGTGTTGCTCAGTGGTTAGAGCACCTGCCTACTCACCAAAGGGTCTCAGGTTTGATTCCCAGTCAAGGGCAGGTACCTGGGTTGCAGGTTCAATCCCAGGCCCTGGTTGGGGCACGTGCAGGAGGCAACCAATCAATGTGTCTCTCTCACATTGATGTTTCTCTCTCTCCCTCCCCCTCTCCCTCCCCCTCTCCCTCCCCCTCTCCCTCCCTCCCTCCCTCCCTCCCTCCCTCCCACTCTCTCTAAAAATCAATGGAAAAAATATTCTCAGGTGAGGATTAACAAAAAACAAAACAAAAAAATAGAAAAGAGGGACAGGGGAAGAGTGCCATTCAGAGTTAAAGAAAGTTAGAACGGTGAATGGTGACAGCAATATTTCAATTTGATAGAGAGATGTGATTGTAATAACATGATTGGATCCCAGAGCCCCTTGAACTGGGAGAACAGTTCGGCAGCAGCAGGATAAAGAGTGTGATTCTGCTCTGATTAGATGGGGGATTCGAACAAACGGAATCTGTAGATTTGAAAATAAAGTGGGTGTATGCACCTGAGACTGCTTGTCAGGCTGGGCAGATACTTCCTGGGCTGTGCACAGAGTGTGGGCTGTTTGCACGTGTGGTGACCCACACAGAATGGTCATAGGGAGAGTCTGAGGGGAAGTCAGATCTCGCAGCAAAGGGGAAGCTTTTGAGCAGCTCCTCAAAGGAGGAAGGATCTGTCAGCGAAGGGTTTTTATTTATCATTTCCAGGTAGATGTTAATGCCTGCTCTGAGCCCCTGGAGCCTGTCCAGGCCTCAGAGGTTTCTTCCTAACCCCCACCCCCTCACTGTCTTTGAACCACGCTCTCACCAGCCCTCATGTTCACTCTGCTGGCCCACATCTGGTCTGGTCCTGCTGGAAACTCCATCCCGAGGAGGGAGGGGAGTGGGCTGCTCCAGAGCCAGCAGCAAATTCCTGGAGCGTTAATAGGTTGGTTTTCATCAAAAGACTTGAAAGTTCTGGACAGCCAGACACGTCTCTTTGGGGTAATGATATTTGCAGGCCCCAAAGCCTGTCTCCCAGCTCCCGTGCACAGCAGCTCTCTGCATCCCGACAGCCATCACTTGGGGTCCCAGGATCCCAGTCAGGTTCCCTGAAGCCTTCTCCACCCTCCTAGAAACTTCCAGGACCTGGGGTCTTACTGGATGTGGTGGAATCCCATTGTTATAAACTAGGTCTCCAGCCAGAAGGTGCCAGGGAGCCCAGGCTTGGGACCCTGCAAGCGCAGCCTGGCCTTCAGCCTGATCTTCGGCATGGCCGGCATCCCCCTTCCAACGACTCCTTTCCTCCCACCTCCCAAGGCCACTGAGCAAATGAACTCCTGTGATGACGTAACTGTGTCAGGTGCTGCCGCCCCAACTGTTGCAGAAGTTTGTGCTTCTTTGGTTCGAGGTTCTCATGAACAGCTCAGGCTACCCCCTCCGTACCTCCCAGTAAGTGATTGAACTGGGTGATGCTGCTAATCGAGAGGGGGTGTCTGCACTGACATTTGCAGTGCCACGGCATAGTCCAAGTCCCCTCATTAAACCCAAGTGGCAAGTTAACCGGGGCCCGCAGGCTTCTCCCTTGTTCTGAGCGAGCTTTCACTCTCTAGGTGACAGCAATGAGTGACTCATGGTTTCTAAATGAGAACCAGGTGGAAGGGGTTTGCTTTTCCCTACTTTTCCCTCCCACCTACCTCCTCTCGCCCACCCCACCTCTGACCCCGGTGAGGAAGCTCTCAGATAAGGAATCGGGGAGCCATTGGGGTGCCGTCTGTGCGGCATTTCCCCTCCCCTCTGAAAGGGGAGCCTGCGCAGCTGCGATCACTGAAGCTGGGCCAGCACTGACTGCAGCCTGCAAGTGAATTTGCAGGTGGGGCATTTGGCGATGTGTGTGCACCCTGTGCTCCTGGGGTGCTGCACGCATGTGGCTCTGTGACGCCTCCTGTCCACTCCTTTCAAACGAAGACTCGTCCATGGTGCTAAGTAGGTGTGATGTGGCAGATACAATCAGATTCAGGCAGGCCAGGCAGGCAAGAAAGAGCAAGCAGGCACCGTAGGTGCAGGGATCCATCTACTCATTACGTCAGCATTCAGTCATTCAAACAATGTGTTATGCACTCTGTGCCAGGCCCTGGGATGTAATGGTGAGTGTGACTCTTACAGATTTGGTGTCACAGAGCTCCATTGGTAGAGGAGTAGGCAGGTGGACCAGCAATTGCAATATAGTATGACAAGTGCGCTGTGCTGTGGGACAGGGATACTGCTATGGGTTGAATTGTGTACCTCCAAAAGATATGTTGAAGTCTTAACCCCTGGTATTGTACGTGTGACCTTACTTGTGAACAGGGTCTTTGCAGATGTAATCAAGTAAAGATGAGGTCATTAGGGTGGGCCCTAAGCCAGTATGACTGATGTTCTAGTGAGAATAGGAGAGACACAGACTCAGAGACCCTCAGGGAGGATGCCATGCGATGACGGAGGCAGGATGGGAGTGATGCTTCTACAAACCAAGAACTGCTGGCAACCTGAGAAGCTAAGAGCAAGGCATGGAATGGATTTTCCCCAGAGCCTTCAGAGGGAGCATGGCCCTGCTGATACCTTGATTTGGGACTTTAAGCCTCCAGACCTGTGAGAGAATAAATTTCTGTTCTTTAAGGCCACTCGGTTTGTGGTCCTTTGTTACTGCAGCTCTAGGAAACTGATACAGGCGCATCACCTGTCTGAAGTCTTTTGCCTAGAAAAGCTATTGGAAGCCATGAACGTGGCTCCCAGGGAGCGTATGCACCGAGGGGTATGAGAAAGTGGCCTTGGACAGAACCCTAAGAAGCATCCAACTGTAATGAATGATTAGAGGAAGGAAATCTGCAAAGACTGAAGAGCAAAGACTGAAGAGCAAAGACTAGAGACTACAGAGGGAGGAGGGAACCCACAGGAGAAGTTTCATGAAGCCACGGGTAGTATTCGACAAGGTGGAAATGGCCAGCAGTGTCAAATGCTGTCTCGAAGCCAAGAAAGCGAGAAAAGAAGTATATCCCCCTGATTTCTTGACAAGGAGGTCAATAGCAATCTTGGCAAAAGCCTTTTCATAACAAGAGGTAGGGACAAAAGCCAGATTGTGGTGGGGAGTGAGGGGCGAGCACTGTGTGCGTGGACCACTCTGCAGAAATTGGGCCAGAGGAGAAAGGAGATCGGTTTGTTTCCTGTCTCTGAAATGGGAATGATGTGAACAAACATGTTGCACCCCCAGTGGAATAGAGAGGAGAGGCTGAGAATGGGAGAGAGGGAAGAACAAAGAAGGTGAGAGGGGCTGGAACCCAGAGACCACAGAGAGGGCACCACGGGGGGGGGGGGGGTGGCGGAGGAGGCAGCTGGTCCAGGAAGAGTCCACAGGCCAGCAGCGGGGACAGAGAGGGGGCTGTGGGAGCATAGAGGTCTAGAAAGAGGCTCAGTGCCAGCATCCTCCAGACCTCCCTCTTTCTCACCCTCTTGGCCCTGCTGAATGACCTTCAGAGATCTGCTCAAATGCCACATCTTCAGGAAAGCCACCCAAGCCTTCCAAGAAGGGACACAGTACCAGCAACATGCAGTCTTCCAGCACTTTCCTGTGAAACCTGAATTATAGAGCGTTGAGGAAATAATTCTCTTTGGTTCATGGGATTCCAACATCATCTTTCCATGCAAAGTCTCCGTGGTAGGCAGAATAATGGCCTCCCAAAGGTGTCCAGGCCCTAATCCCAGGAACCTGTGACTATGTCACCATACATGAAGAAACAGACTTTGTCCATGTGATTAAGATATGGACCTTGAAGTGGAGAGATTGTCCTGGATTATCTGGGGGGGCCCAGTGTGATTACAGGGGTCCTTTAAGAGGGAGGCAGGAGGCACAGAAAGTGATGTGATGATGGAGGCAGAATCAGTGAAGGAGACAGAAAGATGCTACACTGCTGGCTTCAAAGACGGGCGGAGGAGCCATGAGCCAAGGAGTGCGGGCGGCCTCTAGAAGGACAGGCACAGGAAAGAAAACAGGTTTTCCCCTGGGGCTTCCAGAAGGAGTGAGCCCAGCTGACATCTTAACTTCAGCCCTGTGAGACTGATTTTGGACTTCTGACCTCCAGAATCATAAGATAATAAATTTGTGCTGTTTTAAGCCACTAGGTTTGTAGAAATGTGTTACCAGTAATAGGAAACATACAACCCATCTTGCTTTGTTTTACTTTTTGCTTTTATCCCCCCAACTAGTCTAGCTCCCCACCCTCACACTGGCCCCCACTTCAATGTGTGTCCTATTTGTCTTTAGATATGTGTGTGTCCTGGGGGAATGTACGGGGCTCTTTTATGTGTTTATGTTTTAATTTACATAAATGTTATTGTGCTTTAACTCTCACACTTTCTTACATTTTTTCTGTCAATATTAAGTTTTATCCATATTGCTGTGTGTACATGCAGTGTGTGCACCTGCCGGCCCCATGGGTTCTACAGTACACATCGACCACATCTGACTTAGAACAAACACTAAAGTTCCTGCCAATGCTCTGCTGCCACCAGCATTTCTGGGGTAAACATCCTCACACATCCTTCTTCATGGACAGTGAGATCATTTCTCTGGATTGTACACCTAGTGGTGGGATTGTTGGCCCACGTATATGCATGAAATTCATTCACTAAGTATGGCCAATTCTTGTGAATAGATGCTCCCATGTAGGTAAGTGGCTCCTGCTCCCACTTCTCCAATATTTGGTATTATTCGACTTTCTGATTTTTGCTAAAATTATGGGTATAAGGGGACAGGTCATAGTTGTCTGAATTTTCATTTCTCTGATGTCCATGAGCTTGAGTATACCTTCATATACTTCTCAACTATGTGGCATTTTTCTTCTGGGAATAGCATATTTCCCTTTGCCAATTTATCAACTGGCATTGGGTTGTGTGTCTTAACTTGCTGATTTCAAGAGTTCCTTGTGTATCTTTCTATAGCCATACTCCATTTCAGTCATTGAAAATATTTCCTCCCAGGTTATAACTTGTTTAACTTTGTACATTGCATTCTTCATTGAACAAAAATTGTTGATTTTGATGTAGACAAATTAGTACTTTTCCCTTTTAAGGCTTGTATGTTTGGGGCCTAGCATAAGAAATCATCTCCACCCCCAGGTGAAAGCTATTCTTTCTGTATGTCTTCTATAAGATTTTAGATTTACCTTTTTACATCCAGCTGGTGTTTAGCTTTGTTATAAAAATGTACAATTTTATCCACAAAAGTCTTATTAATTTTTTGCTTGGTTAATCCCTAGATGATTTGTAAATTTGCTGCTATTGTGAATAAAAGTTTATTTTCTACTATATTTTATAATTGATTATTGGTATTTTAGAGGAATGCTCATGAGTTTTGTAGGTAGATCCAACTATCTTGAAGAACTATTTAATTTAGTTCTATTAGTTTGTCTGATGAGTTTTAGTTTTTATCTGAAGATAATCATGTTATCTATAATTGAAAGTTTCACATCTTCCATTACAATAGTTATATTATAATCCCAATTTCTTTTTCTTATTTTATTGCATTGACCAGAACCTCCAGTACTATATTGAATAATAGCAGTCATGGTAGGCGCCCCTGTCTTGTACCTTAATGTAAGAAGAATGTATCAAACTTAAAAAATTTCTTTC
Source organism: Miniopterus natalensis (assembly GCF_054644295.1). Taxonomy (NCBI): domain Eukaryota; kingdom Metazoa; phylum Chordata; class Mammalia; order Chiroptera; family Miniopteridae; genus Miniopterus; species Miniopterus natalensis. Next base: position 38,703,892 of record NC_142081.1, on the reverse strand, counting down.
TCAGTATATTCAGTAGAGAACCTTTCTAAAGTTAAACAAGTTCCCTTCTATTTTTAGCCTCTAAGAGTTTTTATATGAAGAGATGAAAATTTTAAATGCTTTCAAGCATGTGTTGAGACATCATGTGATGTTTCTCCTTCTGTTTATTAATGTGGTAAAATACAAGGATAGATTTCCTGACACCGGACCATCCTTACATTCCTGGCATAAACCCTTCTTAGTCATGATGTGCTGTTTTTAAAATAATTTGCTAATGTTTTATGAAGAATTACAGTTATAGCAATAAGTGAAATAGTCTGTAATTTTCTTTTTTTTTCTTTCCTGTTCTTAACAAATTTAAAAAGAATGTCATAAAAACAGTGAGGCAGACTTCTCTCTTCCTGTAAGGATTTCTCTCAGGGTGAACTCCAGTGCTGCCCACGCCTGGAGAAGGTGGCTGAGACAAACTCGCCACATCAAGGTTTTCCCCCAGAGAATATTGGTTACTTATGTGTTTTAGAGATGGCCCTGTCCCCTTATGGGGCTCTAAGTGCAGATGTGCTGGGTAAACCCACCTGCCCCTCTTACTTGTATGACCAATGACACATGTTTTAGATCTGGCTGTTCTAGGGTCGGGCTAGCCAGGGTGCAACAGTTCAGTGGGGAGCTGGGGTTAGAGGTCAGCCTGTGGTCAGTATGTGGTTAGTTCATGGCAGCTAGGGGCGACCCTTGAGGACTGGCATCAATATTCAAGTATGGCTCATGCTCAGAGCCTGTCTCTAAGTCGGTGTCTAGGTGGGGTAACTCTGTGGCTGGGTTCATGGTCAGCCCATGACTGAGGTTTGGAGTCAGTTTGTATCTAGTTTTAAGGGTCTGTGTGTGGCCAGGGTTGAGTTCAGTCCTGCCTGGGGTTAGAGGTCAGTGCGCGGCTGGGCCCACGGGCCAGAGAGCAGCCCCCATGCGGCCTGTGCTGGCCTTGGCCCAGGAGCAGCTCTCACCACCTTGTGCACTGCAGAGAGCCCCAGACCTGACCCCTTTGGCCAAACTGCCTCTGCTCTTGTCCTCCGCGTAGCTGTGTGCTCTGGCCAGTTCCTTCTTAGCAACCTGGGCCACTGCAAGCCTTGGCCCTGCCCCCTCACAGGGCTCCACTCAGCCCTGGGGGTGGCCTGTCACTTTGCTTCCAACACACCCAGGTAACACTGCTGTGAGATGGCACTGCCCTGCTCCCCGGAGCCAGCTCCTCCCCCCACTCCCCTTTCCAGAGAAGCTGGAGGCTAACCTAGTACATACCATGGAGGAAAATGTGGCTGCTTTAAGGCAACATGCTGCACGTGCTACTCAGTGGCACTGCTGTGTGGCGGAAGGGTCCTGGGTTCAAGTCCTGCCTGCCCCACCAAGGAGTGAGCAATCCTGGGTAAGTCATGGTTCTCTCTGAACTTCAGTTTTCTTATTTGCAAAGTGGGAACCAGAATTTCTATGCGGATGAAATAAGAGAGACTGTTGAAATGTATAGTTCAAACTGTAAAGTGCTATTGGAAAGTCGGGGATGGTGTGATGATGATGATGATGCGGAAGATGACGATGATGACGATGGAAGGTGATAACTGTTCATCCTCCTGGAGTCTCCTGGTGGGGCTACTGCAAATGCAGAGAGATGAGCACCAGCTTTGGGGTCACACACTCTTCAAGTCCAGGCTCAGCCTCTTACTAGACACACGTCCACGGGCAAAGCGCGTTCCCTTCTGAGCCTCCCTGGAAAGGGAAACGCTCGGAACAGCCAGCATCGCAGGAGTGCTAATCGCACACTAAGCGCTTTACATGGAAGAAGGCCTTTCAGTCCTCGCCACCTTGTGCAGGTGAGATGCTGAGGCACAAAGAGGTCAAGGAGATGGTCCAACGTCACACAGTAAGTGCAGAGTCGGGAGTCACACACATGCTGGCCGGCGGCCCCCGAGTCCTCGCTCATGGCGACCACGCTCCACTCGCCCTAGTCTAGGGTGCACCCTCTACCTCCAGTGGCTGAACTGAGACTTTGTCCCCAGCCCCTGTGGCTCCTGCACTCGTCACCACTGTGAGGTACCAAGCCATGGCCAGGCTGGGAGTCAGGCATCTGACTCTGGATCTCACGCCACCTGCCAGGAGCACCACTGTGTCATTTTTGGACTCGCTGGCATTCCCAGGAGGCCTGCCTCCTGGGGAACAGTTGAGGGTCAAATGAGTAGAAGGGTGTAGTTCAAAGATCAGAGTGTTGCGTAAGTAGCAGAGCTGTTTAACACCCTCCAAACTCTGCTTTTCTCCTCTCCTTCCTGATTTCCTCTCTCCCCCTCAGTGACAGAGTTAGCACAAAAGTGATGATTATCTGAGGGGCACAAGCAGGGCCTGTCCCTTGGAAAGGCCTCTCCTCCCAGCCTCCTGGGGGTTTTCCCGCTTTCAGGCTGTTCTCAGCAAGCCCAAAGGAGACTGCCGCCGCTTCCCTCTGCAGCGATGGAAATAATTAGCTCCTTTCTTCCTATTTGGACAGTCACGCCTAGTTGGGCTCTTAAATATGATCTTTGTGTGCAGTGCGTTTGCAACCCCTCACAGGTTCTATTTTTACTTCTCTTGCTAGAGGAGCTCTGGGAAGACGATTCCAGCACAAAAGGGCCCTAATTAATTTCCCCTGCCTTTAAATATTTTTTCAAAGTATGTGTTTGAATAGGACATTTAAAAATTCCATGACTCTGGAAGCAGATTCCAACATATTTCTCACCGCTTTCCACTTGGAAAGCCACCTCCCTGCCAGCGGCGGCCTGGCCTGGCGCTCTGTTCTGCAGCTGGTAGCCCTGCTCGCCTCCCTCCTGGCCGGATGGACGGCCCTCTCCATCCATCTCTCGGACAGCTGAGGGCCGCCTCTCAGGCCACGAGGAGGCGATGGTCCTGGCTAAGGGCCCGGCAGAGGTAAAGGGGCGTCTAGGGCCAGGATCACAAAAGCACAAGACTGGGCCTTTGGAAAATCCATCAGGGCGGATTCCTTTGCCCTGAATCCCTGTTCCCAGAAGGGTCACAGAGCCAAACCATACATGGCGATGGTGATTTATTATCAATCTGTCAGTCCGGCTTTGAAATGATGTTCCTCACGCTGTCTGTGTCCTCACGGGGCCATGGGGCGTCTGAGCACACTGTCCCAGGGTGAGAAAGAAGCTTCTGGGAGCTAGAACAAGGGTGGGGAGGCGGTTTTAATTCTTTGAGAGTGATTTTGGTTTTCAGGCTCCTCACTGGAAAGAAGTTGTTTTGAAAGGGGCTTTGAAAACACACAAAGAAAGTTTTCCCATTTCAGCTCTCAGTTGCCAGGGTTAGGCTCCAGCTTCCCGGGATGAATCCTAAACCGAGGCTGGGAATTAGAGGCCCCTGAAACTGAGGGGAGTCTCGGGCATTTGAGAGCCCTGTGCCTGAAGTCTCACCATTAATGCTTCTTGCTTTAAGATTGCAGGCACCATCCCCAGCAGCATCAAACCCTTTTCAGCCAGCTGTGCAGGTGTGGGTGGCAGCAACCTAGGACAGGCTCCTCTCCTCTCTGCCCTCTCCCACTTCCCCTCTGCTTCTCTCCTCCCTGGCCTCGTTCCCCCCACCTCTATCTCACCAAGTCTACTCCCTCCCAATTTCCTAGTCAGTCTTTCTCTCTTCTCCCTTTCTCTCTCTCCTTTTGCTTTGGGGCTTTCCTGTCCTTGCTCCCAGAAAGTAGCTTCCTGTCCCTTTTTTCTGTGCAGTCTTGCTGCTAGAATTGGGACCATCTGGGCATGCACTTCAGCTGCAGCTGTAGACACACTTCGGCTGTTCTCCACCCTAAGGCTTCCCAGGGGCTCCCTGGTAACCCTGAGATGACCTATCTTGCTTTGTTCTGATTGGGGGTAAGGCAGGGATTGGCCCAAAGAAAGAGAGCTCTTTTGCTTAAAACTGTAAACACTGAGAGGTCACGGGGCCTTTATAGACACAGAGCAAGCCAAATGTGCTTGATCCCTCAGATCCTGGGTCTCCAGACCCTTGGTTCAGTGCCCTGGAATGACCTCAAGTCCAGGAGGAGGAGCCTGGGCTGGGGCTCTGCTCTCCGGTCACTGATTTCAGACAGTACGCCCCTCTATCCAGCTCCAGGCCCCAGCCCTAACACACAGGAACAAAGGCAGAGCATGCAGGGCCTCGGGGAGCCCCTCACACTTGTGGGCACAGGGGCCACTGCTATCTGGTTGTGCCCCACCCCTGCCCCACCCCAGGACAGAAGTATCTTGCAAGAGACTCCTTGGGAGAACCCGATCCCAGTAGCCTGCAGAAAATACCACTAGGACAAACAAGGCCACGGAGATCTGATTCTTCAGAAAGTGTACAAACCCAAGGAAGCTCACATCTATAAGTGTGTGATTGGCATCCCAAGAAGAGAAAAGTGAGGAAATAGAGCAAAAGTCATATCTGAAAAAATGGCCAAGAATTTTTCAAAATTGTCAGGCAGGTTAATTCTGCCATATTAAGTTTACATTGTTAATTCTATTCTATTTTCTTTTTTCCAGCTTTACTGAGATACAATAATGACATACCTGACATGTAACATTGTATAAGCGGAAGGTGTATGAAGCATTGATTTGATAAAACTATATATTGTAAAATGATTACCACCATAGGGTTAGCTAACACTTGCATCATGTCACATAATTACCATTTATTTTTTTGGTGAGAACATTTAAGATCTACTCTCTTAGCGACTTTCGGGCATATAATACAGTATTATTAACTATAGTTGCCATGTTGTGCTTTAGGTCCCCAGAAGTTATTCATCTTCTAACTAGAAGTTTGTACTTTTTGACCAACATCTCCCCATTTCTATTGAAGTTGGGCGCAGATTCTGTGTAAGCTAGGTAGGTGAATTTTGTCACTTCTATCATTCAGATCTACAACCTTACAGATTTTTTGTTGCTAGTTTCATTGGTTACTAAAAGTGATATATCAAAGTTTTCTCCTTATATTTGTGACTTTTCTCTATTTCTCCTGTTAGTTCTGTTAATTTTTGCTTTATATATTTTGAAACTATGCCATTAGGTGCACAAAAATTTTGGAGAGCTGTATCTTCCTGATAGATTGTCACTTTTATCATTAAGAAATGTCTCTCTTTGACTCTAGTAATTCTTATTGCCTTAAAACCTACTTTTTCTTGGTTACTGTTTACAACAGTATATTTTTTCTATCCCTTTACCTCCAGCTTCACAGCGCCATAATTTTCAGTTGAATCATATGAAACCACCATTTTTGTAAGTCAAGAATGATTGAATATTGGCATTTTCATGTGGTTCAACTTGATATTTAAGGTGTCTCTTATAAGCAGCAGATATGTTTTTAAAATCTAGTCTGAAAATCTTTGTCTTTTAAATAGGACATTTAGTCCATGCTCTCTATGTCTTTTACCTCCTCTCAGCATTTCCCTTTTTTACATTTAATCAGAGTATTTAGTTCCTTGGCTGACACATTTGGTTTTATATCTACTATCTTGACTCTTTGTTTTCTAATTTTTCTACCTGTTTTATTCTCCTTTTTCTTTTCTTGCATTATTTTGCATTAATAAAATATTTCTTATTATTCTGTCTACCCTATTAGCTTGTCAGTTTTACATTCTTTTACTATTATTTTAGAGATTGCCCTCAATTTTTTAATGTATGAGAGTCTAATATAAAGTAATGATTTAGATAATGCTAGAAACTTTGAATGCTTTAACTCCATTCATTCTCCTTCTTTTGGGGTTATTGTCATGCATTTCAATCCTATATATATTTGAAACTTCATATTTCATTATCTTGTAAAGTCAGTATTCATTTAGACTTATCCACACCCACACATTTACCCTTTCTGTTATTCCTCATTTCTTCCTACACCTTTTTTTTCTGTGGGATTATCTTACTTCTGCCTGAAGAACTCACTTTAGCTTTTATTTTAGTGCATGTCTACTGGTGCTGAATTTTCTTGGTTCTTGTCTGTCTGGAAGTAACTGTATTTTGCGTACACTTTTGGGAGATTTTTTCACTGGGTATAGAGTTCTAGTTTAATGATGAAGATGATGATGATTTTAGCAATTTGAAGATACTAGTCCATTTTCTCTGACCTTTACCTTATTGTTCCTTTTTTTTTTTTTTTTTTTTTTTAATATGTCTTTATTGATTTCAGAGAGAGGAAGGGAGAGGGAGAAAGAGAGGGAAACATCAATGATGAGACAGTCACTGATCGGCTGCCTCCTGCACGCCCCCTGCTGGAGAATGGAGCCTGCAACCCGGGCATGTGGCCTGACCGGGACTCGAACCATGATCTCCTGGATCCTAGGTCGATGCTCAACCGCTGAGCCGCGCACGGCAGGGACTTATTGTGCTTTCGAAGGTATGCATCTTTTAACCTGGAACCACTTTTAAGGATATGCTCTTTATCTGGTGCTCAAAGATTCACTAGGATGTTCCTCAGTGAGATTTTCTTTATATTTATCCTATTTGGACTTTGCAACACTCCTTGAATCTCTAGCTGATGTCTTGTCATTGCTAGAAGATTCTTGGCATTATTTCTTTATCTACCACTTCTCTATTCTTTTTTCTTTCCCTTCTGGGTCTCCAGTTATATGTATGTTGGAATGTATATTTAAACTTGCCATCATGTCCATATGTGTCTTATCTTCTATTCAGTATTTTGATTTGTTTTGGACTTCAGCCTGCATTTTCTAATGGTCTAACTGTGACTTAACTAGTCTCTTCCTCTCTTCCAATCTGCTATCGAGCCACTTGTTAAATTCTTAATTTTGTGAATTACATTCTCTTTCAGTGTTAGAATTTCTGCTTGGTTCTTTCTTTTTTTAAAGATTACAGTTCCCAAGTAAAATTCTCCATCTTGTTATACCTTTTTATGGACCTTAGTCACAGTTATTTTTTAGCCTTTTATCCTGTATGGCTAAGAACTGGAAATTATCTCAAGGAGAAAAGTGCCAACTGCCAGGCTGACTTCTCTGGGCCTCCATCACCTCTTGGATCTTTACTCCTCAAGTCCTGGTGGCCTCAGAAACCCAGAACTGCGCTTTTGGTTTCTCTTCTCCGTGAGATAACCTGAAGCTCTGCTGGCCTCTCTGTCTCTTTGTGGGTAAACCCCTCTGCCTGTCACCCTACACCAAATGTCCCAAGGGTAAAAATGATGACCAAGTGTTGGGATCTTTCAAAGAGCTTTCTTTTTTCCCCTCCAAAATCTTGGCCCCTTGAATAGTGGCTGCCTTGAGAGTCCTACAACTCTTTAAAGAAATTAAAAATTTTTTTTTATCCAGCTATTTCAGTTGACCTCAATGAAAATTTTTATCTGACACAAGCTCCTTCATCATAGCCAGAAGTGGAACTATGCTTCATCTTTTGAATCTCGTTTTAATGATTTTCAAGTTAATTGAAACTGTTGTTTTCCCTAACCCCTCTTTGGTGTTCCATGAGGGCACAGGTATATCATAAATATGTTCATGCCTTTTTTTGCTGAGTCCTCTCAGGCTAATCTCCCCAATCATAAATAAATAAACTTTACAATTTCATTGCATTTATATTTTATAAACTGACATCCTAAGCATTATCTTATTTGAACCTCACCCCGATCCTGTAAAGTAAATAGAGATAATTTTTCCTGTTTTAAAAATCATGACACCGAAGCTCATTAAAACTTCTTTAACAAAGAAGTTAAATGAATTCTTGAATGAGTGCCGCTAATGAAGTAGAGGATTCCCAACTAAAATTTAGGTTTTCGAGTTCAAAGTTTAGTCATCATTCATGCTTCTTTTTTACTGTAGGCTCCCTGAAGCCAGCACCTTTTTCTGAATATTCTATCGGGCTCACCAAAGATCTGAGTGCACAAAGGAAGTGCAAGAAATACTTGCTGACTTCAATTATGTTATGTTGCAGCAGCTGATTAGAGTTGGAGGCTCCCAGCCTGACACTGGTCCTTAGCTCTTGCATCAGATTTCATTGAAAAGGAACCGAGAACAACAAATTAAATGCCAAAAGAAACCAACAGAAATTTATAAGAAATACAACATAAATCCACTAATGCTCTTACTCAGTATATGTCTTATAGTTAGGCACATCTGGGTATAATTAAATGAGACATATATGCCTCTCTCAAACGGCAGCTTCATCCAGCAAAACCCCCACCAAAACACAAAAGTAAAAGAAAACTTACATCATTTAATAGTTAACGAGGCCAATTATGGTCTAAAATGACAGGCATGTAAATTGAAGCCATTTCTGAAATAAATCATTCAAGATTCCAGGGGTGGGAGGTTAGAGGGGGGAACACAACCTTTTTTTCTCCCCAAAGCAAATTCTGAAGCATTTTGAAAAGAAGACCTGTCTGTGAAATGTTGCTGAAAAAGCCAGGAAGGACAACAAATGGCTTGAAGCAAATTACTGGTGAGCTTGTCAAAAATCTGGAAAAGGTTAGTGTCCCCTCCTCCTGGGTCACTGGAGGATTCAACAAGGCTGATGGTTACCAAGCTGAGACAAACTCAGCTCTTGACAGAGCCTTTTGCAGAGTCTGGGGAAAATATTTTTTCTTTGTTAAAAAGTAGAAATGCAGTTTCTGTTACTTGCTCACTCAATGAAGATTTCCAAACTCCTGTAACAAGTTCAGTATAATTCACATTTGTCCCCAGTACAGAATGAAACCACAATTCATGAAGAAGATCAAAGCTGTCAACATTGTTTATAGAATGAGCTGCTGAGCAGAGAGTCAGACTTGGCTTGCTGGATTTTTAACATTATTTTCATCAACTTTATTGAGGTATTTTATATATGCACACACATATGTGTGTATATGTGTTTGTGTGTATAGTAAAATGCACCCATTTAAAGTGTTATCTATTCATGTAAATGGCATCCAGATATAGAACACTTCCTTTAACCCTCAAAATGTGCATGTGCCCTGTCCCAGTCAATGCAGCCATAGGCCACCACTGATCGGCTTTTTACCACTATAGCATACATTTGTTATTTCTAAAGTTTCTAAGGTTTCAAATGAATGAAATCCTAAATAAAGTTTTTTTTCACACTACATAATTATTTTGAGATTCAACCATGTGGTTGCATGTATCAATAGTCATTCTTTTTCATTGCCAAGTAGTATTCCATTGTATGGATGTGCTACAATTTGTTTACCCACTCACTAGTTTATGGACATTTTGGTTATTTTTAGTTTTGGGCTTTTCTTAAGCTGCTAATAAACATTTGTGTATGGGTCTTTCATGGACAAATATTTTCATTTTTCTTGGGTACAGAAGTAGAATGTCTGGATCATATGATAAATATTTATTTAACATCACAAAAACTGCCAAAATTTTCTGGAGGGGTTGTACCATATTACACTATCACCAACAATGTTCCACATCCTTCCAAATTTGGGCGTTGTTGGCTCTTAATATTAACCATGCTAATGAATGCGTCATCATATCTCATTGTGGTGTTTGATTTTCATTTCCCCAAGGCCTAATAATGTTGGGCATCTTTTCACATGTTTATTGACCATTCTGATGTCTTCTTTTGTGAAGTATCTTTTGAATCTATTGAATATTTTTAGTTGGGTTTTCTATTCTTATTGAGTCATAAGAGTTCTTTGTATATTTAGGATATGAGTCCTTTGTCAGACATATGTAAAATACATATTTTCTCTCAGCCTATGGCTTGTTTTTCATTTATTAAAGATGTTTTTCAAAGAACAGAAGTTTTTAATTTTGATGAAGACTGTTATGGACTAAATTATGTATCTGCTAAAATCCATATGTTAAAGCCCTAACCCTCAAGGGACTGTATTTGGAGATAGGGTCTTTAAGGTGGTAATTAGGGTTAAATGAGGTTATAGGGTGATGCTCTAATCCAATAGCACTGGTGTCCTTATAAGAGAAAGAAAGAGACACCAGGGATGTGCACGTGCAGAGAAAAGGCCACTTGAGGACACAGCAAGAAGGCAACCATCTGCAAGCCAAGGAAAGCCTCATTAGAAACCAACCAGCCAGCACATTGATCTTGGACTCCTAGTCTCCAGAAGTGTGAGAAAATAAATTGCTTTCAGTGGTGCCTTGTTCTTGAATAGTTGTTAGTTGCTCTTCTTGTGAGGGGGGAGGAAAGCCAGGAATGATCTATGTTGCCATTTTGGTGATGCCACTCCCAAATTTACTAATTTAGTAAGATATTTACTATTTTTCTGCTCTTTATTCCTTTCAGTAGGTCCAAGTGTCCATCTAGTATCAATTTTTTTATACCTGAAGAATTTTCTTTAATCTTTCTTATACTGTGGGTCTGTCCGTAATGAATTCTACTAGCTTTTGTTTGCTGAAAACGTCTTTAGTTTGTCTTCATTTTTAAAGAATATTTTTTTTTGGACATAGAATTTTAGGTTGACAGAGTATTTTTTTCTTTCAGCACTTCAAAGATATTTCATTGTTTTCTGCTGTGCATAATTTGTGAAAAAAAGTCTGTAGTATTTTATCTTTTACTCTCTGACATAGAGTGTTTTTTTTCTCTAGGTGCTTTTAATAGTTTCATTTTTGATTT